>NW_006921787.1:2163851-2174602 GCF_000298275.1 Orycteropus afer afer | reverse complement strand
GGCAGTGTTTCGTTCTGCTGTGCATGGGGTCACAATGAGTCAGAAACGACTCGACGGCACTTAACAACAACAACAACATACAAGTCAAATTAATATGATGAAAGGATACAACCCTGATACTCTCCCTCCTTGATTTTAAATCATGCAGTATCCCCTTGTTCTGTTCAAATGACAGCCTCCTGGTCTTTATATAGGTTCCTCATGAGTACAATTAAGTGTTCTGGAATTCCCATTCTTCTCAATGCTATTTATAATTTGTTATGATTCATACAATTAAAAGCTGTGGCATAGTCAGTAAAACATAAGTAAACCTCATTCTGATACTTTTTGCTTTCAGCCAAGATCTATCTGACATCAGCAACAATATCCCTCATTCTAGGTCCTCTTCTGAATCCAGCTTGCATTTCTGGAAGTTCTCTCTGTCAATAAACTGCTCCAGTAATTTTTTAATTATCTTCAGTAAGATTTTACTTGCATGTGATATTAATGATATTGTTTAATAATTTCCACATTCTGTGGGATCACTTTTCTTTGGTATGGCTTCAAATATGGATCTCTTCCAGTCAGTTGGCCAGGTAGCTGCCTTCCAAATCTCTTGGCATAGCTGAGTGAGTGCTGCCAGCAAGGCATCCATTTCTTGAAACATGTCAGAAGCATTTCATCAATTCCTGGAACTTGTTTTTCACCACTTCCTTCAGCTCAGCCTTGACTTCTAAAGGCAGATTTCTATATGTATATTATTGACTATGCAAAGGCATTCAACTGTGTGGATCACAAACTATGGATAACATTGTGGTGAATGGAAATTGCAGAACATTTTATCGTGTTCATATGGTACCTGTACATATACCAAGAGGCAGTCTTTCTAATAGACCAAGCAGATATTACATGGTTTAAAATCAGGAAAGGTGTTTCAGGACCATATGCTTTCACCATAATTATTCAATATATATTCTTAGCAAATAATCCAAGAAGCTGGATTATGTGAAGAAGAATGTGGCATTAAGACTGGAGAAAAACTCATTAACAACCTGAGATATGCTAATGATACAACTTTGCTTGCTGAAAGTGAAGAAGACTTGAAGCATTTACTGATGAAAATGAAGGACTACATTCTTCAGTATGTATTACACCTCAACATAAAGAAAATGAAAATCCTCACAACTGGATCAATAAACAATATCATGATAAACAAAGAAAAGACTGAATTTCTCAGGGATTTCATTTTGCTTGGATCCACAGTCAACACCCATGGAACAACAACAAAAGCCCATTCTCAACAAGAGCCAGCGATCTTTTCGAAACATAAGTCAGTTTATGCCTCTCCTTTGTTCAAACCTCTTCACTTTATAAAGGATATTTCATGCTTTAGAAACCCTACATGATCTGATCCACAGTTAAATATGGCTTTGACCTACTAAAGAGTTACTTGCTCACTGGATCCAACTCATAGTGAGCCCTCCTTGTGTTTCCAAGGCGGTATCTCTATGGAAGTAGATTGCCCAACCTTCCTTCTGAGGAGTGGCTGATGGGTTTGAACCACCAGCCTTCTGGTTAGCAGTCAAGTCCCTTAGGCACTATTCTACTGGAGCTCTATACATACATATATATGTATGTGTATATATATGTGTGTGTGTGTGTGTGTGTGTATATATATATATATATATATATATATATATATACACAAAGAAGATATATAGAGAGAGCGTGAGAGCTCTAGTGGTGTTGTGGTTAAGGCATTTGGCTGTGGTTCAAACAGTGGTTCAAACCTATCAGCTACTCACAGAAGAAAGATGAGGCAGTCTTCTTCCATAAAGATTACAGCCTTAGAAACTCAATGAGGGTCATTATGAGTCAGAATTGACTTAATGGCAGTGAGCGATATATATATCATATATGTTGTTGTTGTTGTTATGTACTGTCAAGTCTTTTGGGATTCACTGCAACCCTTCCTTGGTTTTCTGAGGTGATATCTCCATGGAAGTAGATTGCCCAACCTTCCTTCCAAGGATTGGCTGGTAGGTTTGAACTGCCAACCTTCTGGTTAACAGTCAAGTGCCTTAGGCACCAAGCTACCAGAGCTCCCATATATCATATATATGTTGTATATATAATCATAATTTACATATATAATTTTAAAATATAAAAAGAAAAAGAAAATTACTCTGTGCCTTATTCAAATTTTAATGTACCCATGATGTTGTTTGCTATCACCTAAAATGAACACTCTCTTCTCTCTGGCACTATCTTCCTTCACTATCTTCCTTCTAAAAAAAAATAGTTGTAAAATAAAGTTTTCTTTCCATAATTTCTTTTCTTTCTCCAGATGTTTCTTTGCAAAAATTCCTTTTCTCTCCTCAATCCTTTTTCATTCCCTTTTGTTTCCCAATCACTCACCACCCAGATGCCAATTTTACCATTTTTTTCAAAAAGAGCAATTCAGCCTTCACTTTTAGTAGAACAGAAATCCTACTGATTGATGAAGAGGCATACAGAATTAAATCCCCCACATTAGAATTCCAGTGCTTGGAAGGAAATACACTACTGCAACAATGAATAGGAACTGACAGCTTCAAACCTGCTCATTCATTTAGTCATTCCTTTATTCAAAAGTGACCAACCTTTTGTGAACAACACATAATTCCTGCCATCAAGAAATCCATAGTCTAGTCAATTTATCTCCAAAGAAGTCCAAATATTTATGAGAAGTCCTTTGTGATTGTGGCTATATAAGTTGTTGTTGTTTTGTGCTATCAAGTCAGACCTGACTCATAGCGACCCCTCCTAATATATGGAGAAGAAAAACAAAGTGTGCAAGCATGAGCCTCATTCTTCCCACAGTTTGATTCTTTTTTTCCAAATAAGTCTTCAATTTAAGCAATGAAACAAAAGTATTAAAAGTTTAAATTCATAAAGGAAGTTTTAGTTTCGTGTAACAGAGACTTGGAATGCTAATTTTTGCCTTTAATATGTTTATTTAGTTGTCATCTATGTTTCTGGGTGATACAAATGATTAATGTGCTTGATGGCTACCCAAAAGGTTGGAGGTCAAGTTCATCAAGAGGTGCCTCAGAAGAAGGGCCTAGTGGTCTACCTCTGAACACTCAGCCACTGTAAACCCTATGGAGCATGGCTATGCTCTGACACACATAGATTCACCATAAGTCCTAATCAACTTGATATGAACTGTTTTTGTTTTTGTTTTGTTTTGATATTTCCCCAGAATTCATAAACTAAAGTCATACTAACAACTTTAAGTTGTATTTCTTTAATTTTTCTCTCCATCCATGTTGCTGAGTGAACAGTACTCTTCAAAGTTACAGAATTATTTTGGAAAGGAGACCCTTAAAGGTATTTTATATTCATAAACAAATATTCTCTTATATCATGTGATATCTTACAGTTCGGTTCTTATCTGTTCTACATAGAGAATTCAGTATGTGGAACAAGCCAGAAGGGTTTCATATTATTGTTGGAAATTGCCCAAAGAATATTAATCTTCCTATTATGGCTGATAGTCATGAATGAAATGAAAGGTTTTTTTTTTAGGAAGATATTCCATTAGTACTTCCTTCCTTAGTTTTCTGGTTTGTGCCAACACCACTGGGGCCCTCTACAGTCATCACAACTGTCACTGCACAGCACTTGTGCAGCTGGATGAGCAATGTTTTAGCTCAGGTTCTCCAAAAAGCAGAGCTTGAATCAGTTCAGTTACACCAGCTAAGACCCATAGGTTTCTTTAGGGATAAGGGGATATTTAAATATAAACTTGAAGTGATTTTTCAGAGTCCTTCCTCAAAAGGATCTAGGACTCTCTTTAGTTAACAGGCTCTGCTTCTGTGAACTAATGGATCTTGGAACCAGTGAACAGCCATAATTTTCCAATTTGGTGTTTTGGTGGTTGACATCAGCCTTCTGCTTGCTGACACTCTTTTATAATTATTATTTTATTTTCCTTTACTATATTAGTTAAGAAACACCCTAGTTCATTATGTGTCCACCTCTCTTTCTTCTAGAAAACAGTATGATCTGCTAATCATTGCAACAAATCTCTTCACGCCAAGGCATCTGTATTGCCACTTCAGTATTACGGATCATTATAATAATCGGATCCACAATGTTTCTAGTGGTTAAGTGCTTCCACTGGCTTCTGTCATTAAAAAATTCCATCAATCCTCACTGATATTTGGGAATTACACTTCATTGCATCATCTACCACTGTCATGGCCTACAGAAGATAATCACCATGAAGTTGGTGCCCAATCTCCAATCAGTTCATCTCCTATTGCCTTAATGAAGGGATTGTACTTTGAGGACAATAGTCACAAGTGGCTACTCAGATTTTGTTTAGTAAATCTAATCTAATCTTACTTCCCTGAGCCTATGTTCCACCTCATATAATGAAGGACACATTTATGTTCAACCATCATAGAATTATAGCCACAAGGTATTAAGGCCAGCCAGCACCAAGTGTCCTTGGACTTGCCTGAATGAATTATTCCCATTTCAATAAATTTTCTCATATTCTCCCTTATATCTTTCTTCCAAAGCAGTACTATCAATATCCACTCACAAACATGTACTCTTATTTGCTCCTGGTACATATTAGTCAAATCCTGTTATTCATTTGATATTTAAGGTAATTCCTCTCAGAAGAAGGAATGTATTTCTCTACTCAGACTACACTGAGACCTGAACTTGTTTATGAGCATGGCATTTAGGGAAGAAGAGAAGATCATGATGAAGGCAAGTATCATTTTGTAACACACCTGCCTCAGCTGATATGTTTAGAGGCTCTTTAGGCAAGAAAATATTTGGAAATGGATAATGGTGATGGTTGAACAACATGACAAACAGAATCAATGTTATTAAATGTATTTGTGAAAAACGTTTCAATGATAAAAATTTTGTTTTACGTTGATAGATGATAGATTCAATAACAGAAGGAGAAGTAGAGACCATTGTCCTATTGCAATGAAGAAAGAGCTACATATGGCATTGTGTAGGGTTCAGAGGAATCTGAGGTATCAAAGTCTCTGGTTCATCTATGTATCTCATTCCATTTAAGGGTTAGCATGTCATTTGTTACATTGGAGCCATTTATTTTAAATAGAGCACCTGTTAATGTGCATTTAGTTACCTTTGCAGATTTGCCACCCTTGCAAGTAAATTCTGAATGTAATTTTAGCAGGACATGGAATTTACATACAACTATCACTGAAACATTCTAGTATGTACATGTTTTGAGTTGCAAATTGGCTGCCCTAAACTCTGATATTTTTCTTTCTCTCTTACTATCTTTTTTTCTTTCTTTTCAAAGTGTCCAGTGCAGTTAAAGAAATCATCCTATGCCACCGTTCTTAGAAACAGCTTTGGCTATACTGTTCAATCATCATAACCTCCTAATATCCCAATATTTCTCCTTATTTCTGGACCTCATTCTGTGTAACCATAATTAAAAGCTGCAGTAACTGTGATGTCCTTGCCAGGGATTGACACCACCATCAAATTTAGGACTAGCAGTTGAGACCTAATTTGCATCATATCATTGAGTAATATAGCTCCAAAATCCCATCATGAAGACATGTTTTCTATGATCACTTCAGGTACCAAATGTCTCAGCTTGGGTTCTTCAGAAAGCAGAACCAGAGGTGGTGGGATTGTGTGCTACTGTTTTATTAGGAATAGAATTCTAGGGAACAAGAGGGAAATAAGGTGAGTTAAGCATGGAAAAAGGAGGATGGAATATTATCTAGATGACTGCTGATAAATAAAACTAGTGGCTCAAATTACTAAGGTGCACCTTTGAGAACTTCTATAAATGTAATTTATGACCATAAACTGAGTGAGAGGAAAGAAAAAAATATAGATAAACATTCACATTGATGAAAGACTAGCCGTATTTGGCATTAACTTAACTCCCTTACTTCCAGGTTGTACTTGGGTTAATATGGACACTTAGCACACATTAAGTTTGAGGTAGGAGAAAATTTCTCTGTCTGTTGTGCTCTGGGCAAAAATCAAGGACAATTGATTTGCAGGAAATTGGCCTAAGCTCATGAAAAACTTACTGCTATAGTAACATTTGGAGCAAGAAAAATGTAAGTTATAGAAGACTTACAAAAGAGGTGTTTGATATAAGCAGGAATGCTTAAAATGCCAAAATTCTACTCTCTTCTAATTGAAGTTCAAAAAAAGAAAAGAAGAAAAAAGAGAGAGAGTTGTATCTGACATTTGGCATTATAATATATTGATATCGATGTAATAACACTTTAAAAAATTGCAAACAGCAAGTCTTTATATAAATTTTTCATTACATAATGTCAAACCTGCATAAGACTCAAACATGATTATTCACAGTCAGACCAGGGAACAAATATTAGTGATTGAACTTATGCTGTGAACAAAAGCACTTCGCTCTCTTGTCTACTGAGACTCTCATTGAAAGAGTCTTACTGCCTGACTCAGATGAGTTTTTCCCTCTTAAGCCTTCAGGGTACTCCTCAGTCTCTCTTAGAAATATACTTCAGCAGGCCAAACCTACAAATCTGGAAATGTGTCGGATGTGATGGATTGGTCACTTGAATGCCATTCACAACCCCTCTGTCCCTTGAGGAATGGCTGGTGGGTTTGAACTGCCAGCCTTCTGGATAGCAACCAAATGCCTCAGGCACTACACCACCAGAGCTCTCTACCATAGTGGGGGATAGAGAGCTAAAATTCTCATCTTTCAGGGGCCATATGTTATCTATTAAAACCTGAAAATATCTGTGAGGAACAGTTTTCTCTACTTAAGTGAAAAGTCAAAACCTAGTGAGAAGGCTTTTGCTCTGTGATTCTTCTTCCTATGGAGCACACAGAAGTCTTGTCTGGAGAAACAATGTCCATCTTGTAATGCTGAAAAGGAAAAAATGTAAGAAAGGTAAAACATAAGGACAAAATCACTTGGGACTATGCTACTTTACTGAACCACCATAAGCTATGGGTTTCCCACCTCAAGAATTAATGTCACATGCAAAACAAAGTCCTACAGTTCAAGCTGACCCATAACTACATTGTGGTAATAAATGTAGCTCAAACTTAAACTGGGGTCCCTTGCTACATTAGTATATTTTTTTATATCTGACATACTGACATGACTAGGCAGTCATTTTCAACCTTGGCTGGATATTAAAATCACTTGGAGACTTTAGAAAACTACTAAAGTCTGACTATCACCCTTGTCCAAGATTTCTGGGTGTAGGACCTTATATTGGAGAAAAACTGAACAGAGTTAAAAGGAGAAAGAAGACATTGTTAGTACCTTATAGGAATTACATAAATACTCATACTCATGGATGTAGTGATAATTGTTGTCATAAAAATAACCACAAAGAGTTTTGTGAGTGCTCAAAGAAAATAATGAATTCCCTAAAGAAGTTGGTAATGCTTCTAAGAGCTTGTGACACTGAAATTGGTCTGGAAGATTGAATATGCTACTACCGGGCACAGAGAATTGACATGAGTGTTGTTCTTGTTAGGTGCCATCTAGTTAGTTCCAACTCAAAGTTACCATATGCACTACAGAATGACTGTCTGGTTCTACACATATTCACAATCATAAACATGCTTGACCCCTCATCATAGCCATTTTGTCAACTCCTCTCATTGAGAGTCTTCCTCTTCTTTGCTGACCTACTTTACCAAGCATTATATCCTTCTCCAGGGACTAGTCCCTTCTGACAACATGACCAAAGTTCTTGAGACAAAGTCTGATCATTCTCACTTTTAAGGAGTATTCAGGCTGTGCTTCCTCAAAGACAAATTTGTTCCTTCTTCTAGCAGTCCACTCAATATTCTTCTCCAACATCACAATTCAAATGCATCAGTTCTTCTACCCTATTCCTTATTCATTGTCCAGCTTTCACGTGCATAAAAGGCTATAGAAAATACTGTGGCATGGGATCAGGTGCACTTTAGTCTTCAAAGTGACATTTTCACTCTTTAAACTTTAAAGCGGTCTTTTGCAGAAGATTTACCCAATGCAATATACCATTTGATTTTTTGACTGTGTCTTTGATGGGTGTTAATTATGGATCCAAGGAAAATGAAATCCTTGACAATTGCCAACTTTCCTCCATTGTTCATGATGTTGCTTATTGGTCTAGTTGTGAAGATTTTTGTTTATGTTGAGGTGTAATCTATACTGAAGGTTGCAGTCTTTGGGTCTTCATCAGTTAGTAGTTCTAATCTTCACTTTCAGGAAGCAAGGTTGTCATCTGCATATTGTAGGTTGTTAAGGAGTCTTCCTCTCACCCTGATGCTGCATTCTTCTTCATATAGTCCAGCTTCTTGAATTATTTGCTCAGCATAAAGACTGAATATGTATAGTGAAAAACACAACCCTGATGCTCATCTTTCCTGATTTTAAACCATACAGTACTCCCTGTTCTCTTCAAATGACTGCTTTTTGATTTATGTACAGCTTCCACATTGAGCCATTAGGTGCTGTGGAATTACCACTCTTGGCAATGTTATCTATAAAATGCTATACTCAACAAAGCCTAATGCCTTTGTATAGTAAATAAAACAGAGGCAAACATTTTTCTTTTATTCTCTGCTTTCAACAAGACTCATCTGACATCAGCAATGACATCCCTCATGCCATGTCCTCTTCTGAATCTGCCTTGAATTTCTGGCAGCTCCCTGTTGATGTACTGCTGGAATAATTTTTTAATTGTCTTTAACACAATTTTACTTGAGTGTGGTATTAATGTTATTGTTCAATAATTTTCACATTCTGTAGGATCACCTTTGGAATGGACCCATATATGAATCTCTTCCAGATGGTTGGCCAGATAGTTGTGTACAAAATAACTACCTATAGATGAAGGAGACCTTCCATCATTGCATCCATTTGTTGAAATATCTCAGTGGGTATCCTGTCAATTCTTGGAGACTGGTGTTTCATGAATGCCCTCAATACAGCTCGAACTTCTTCTTTCAGTACCATCAGGTCTTGATCATATGTTAACCCCTAAAATTTCTGAATGTCAGAAAATTCTTTCTGGGACAGTGACTGTGTATTCCTTCCATCTTCTTTTAATGCTTCTTGTATTGTTCAATATTTTGCCTGTAGAATTTCAATATTGCAACTCGAGGACTGAATTTTTTCTGCAGTGCTTTCAGGTTAAGAAATGCCAAACTTGTTACTCCTTTGTGGTTTTCTAACTGCAGGTCTTTTCACATCATCATAATACTTTACTTTGCTTTCTCGAGCTGCCGTTTTTAAATAATCTGTTCACCTATTTTACTTCATAATTGCTTTCGTTCGTTTTAGCTACTCTATATCCAAGACCAAGTTTCAGTCTCTTTTGACATTCTTTTTTTTTTCTTCCTTTCCTGTCTTTTATTTATTTATTTATTTGTGATTTGGGTGAAGATTTATGGAGCAAATTCACTTTCCATACAGCAGTTCACTTACACTTTGTCTCATGACATTGACCACAATTTACCACAATGCAACAGCTCCCCTCCCACTTCCTCCCAATAGTTACCTCTTCCTTGTGTCCACCCTCCATGCACTCCTGCCCAGTGAGCTGTCTCCCTGTGCATAAACAGCCCTCTTTCTGCCAAGATTGTTCTGTCCAAGGAGTGCATATACCTGAGGTAAATGTTCAACTCATACACCAGTCTTGTGTTTGGCTGCAAGCCACAAGTGTGGGTTCAATTCCAGACCAGAAGGGCATCTATGGGCCATAGTCTCAGTGGTTCCACCAGGCTCTGTCAGACCAGCAAATCTGCCCCCCCCCCTTTTTTTTTTCTTAATGATTTTGAGTTTTGTTCCACACTGTTCTCCCTCTCTACCAAGGATCTACATAGATCACCTTCCAAGTAGATGACAGCGGTAGCCAGGCACCATCTAGTTCTTCTGTTCTCATAGTTGTATAGGCTGCAGATCAGATGGTGTACCAGTTGCTAGACTAATTGTTTCCCTGAATTTTTGGTTTTCTTCATTCATCTTTGCTCTGGATGAGGAGAGACCCATCATTGCATCTAGATGACAGCTTGCTAGCTTTCAAGATCCCAGTTGCTTCTCGTCAAAATAGGAGGTGGAATAATGTTTTGTATAGTATGTTATGCCAATTGAGCTTGATGACTCCTGCGATTATCATCCCAAACCCACATGTTCCACTACTCGGTCGCTCTGGGTAGGTGGCTGTGACCAAGCAGTGACTGCAACCTTGCCCCTTGTCAGCTCATCTATACACCTGGGAATTCTGATCATTCACATAAACTTATAGGACCATTGTCTGTCAACCTTATACATTTTCTTAGATACACTTCCCACTTCATAGACATACCTAATAGTTCAGCCTGTCCACCCATCTGTCCACCCATATACCCATGTTTGCCTTCACTGACAAGGCAGTGCTGTATGTGCAAAAGGGTTCATCTTTTTTGTCTGTACCTCCCATGTACTTCTCTATATCTTTCTCTTCCTCAATGCCACCATATTGATCACTCACATTTGGTACATTGTCCTTCTCTTCACTCAAATCAATACTTTTATCTAACTAACAGTGTTCCCTCCCCTCCCTGCCCCAGATAAACAACAAAGAAAATTTCCTTCCATGGATAAACTTTCCCTGAATTTTAGAATAATGGACTAATACAATATTTGTCCTTTTGTGATTGACTTATTTCATTCAGCATAATGTCCTCCAAGTTCATCCACATTATGCAGTGTTTTGCAGATTCTACATTATTCT
>NW_006921787.1:2161569-2162311 GCF_000298275.1 Orycteropus afer afer | reverse complement strand
AATAATGTTGGCTGTTGGTTTTGCATAAATGCCCTTTATTATGTTGAGGAATGTTCCTTCTATTCCTATTTTTCTGAGAGTTTTGATCAGGAATGAGTGTTGGGTTTTATCAAATGTCTTTTCTGTATCAATTGATATGATCATGTGGTTCTTCTTCTTTGTTTTATTTATGTGATGGATGACATTGATTGTTTTTCTAATGTTGAACCATCCCTGCATAACTGATATGAACCCCAATTGGTCATAATAAATGATTTTCTTGATATGTTGTTGCAGTCTATTGGCTAGGATTTTGTTGAAGATTTTTGCATCTATATCCGTGAGGGTCTGTAGTTTTCCTTTAGAGTGATGTCTTTGCTTGGTTTTGGTATCAAGGTTATGTTTCTTCATGAAATGAGTTATGGAGGATTCCATCCTTTTCTATGTTTTGGAATAGTTTGAGTAGGATTGGTATCAGTTCTTCTATGAATATTTTGTAGAATTCTCTGGTGAAACCGTTTAGGCCAGGACTTTTTTTAGTTGATAAATTTTTGATGACTGTTCAATTTCTTCTTTTGTGATGGGCCTATTCAACTTTTCCACATCTGTCTGTGTTAATTTAGGTAAGTTATGTGTTTCTAGAAATCTGTCCATTTCTTTCAGATTTTCAAATTTGTTGGAGTACAGTTCTTCATAGTGTCCTGATATTATCCTTTTGATTTCAGTTGGTTCTGTTGTGATGTCACCCATTTTGTTTCTTATT
>NW_006921787.1:2130706-2160611 GCF_000298275.1 Orycteropus afer afer | reverse complement strand
TGTCATTTTGTCATGTGTTTTTTCATGGTGTCCCTGGTTTCTTTGTTCCATATTATTTTCTGTGCTGAGCTTATTATGTTTATGAATCCTGTTATCATTTCCTTTGTTGCTGTTGTTTTAGTATTTGTGGAATATTTGTGCTTGTTCTCTTTTTCATTGTGATGTGAAGGTTTATTATTTTTCTTTGATGTTACCCTATGATTTATAATTTTCTCCCCAAGTTTAGAACAGTCCATTCTATCTAGCAACTCTCTTAACTTTCTCACCATTTAGAAATTCTGTAATTAAATAGTCTTTTCCCTCTTTTAGTTTGTAGTTGTCCTCACTTGCCAATTGATGTCTCAATCTTGTAAGCTCATTTTACTTTGGATATGCCCATAGCTGTGGTTTCTGAATTGTGTCATCTTGTGTATCAATGGTCGGATGTTATTAACTCTTTTTGCTTCTCTGTTCAAAGGATTCCCTTTAGCATCTCTTGTAAGGTTGGTCTGGTTTTAACAAATTCTCTTAGTTTCTACTTATCTGGAAATCTTCTAATTTCACCATCATATTTGAGGGACAATTTTGCCAGGTATACAATTCTTGGTTGAAATTTTTTTCTCTTTCAGGTTTTATATACGCTATCCGATTGCCCTCTTGCTTGCATGGTTTCTGCTGAGAAATCAGAGCTCATTCTTACTAGCTGTCCTTGGTAGGTAACTTTTTGTTTTTCCCGTGCTGCTTTCAGGATTCTGTCTTTGTCTTTTGTTTGATGAGTCTGATGATGATGTGTCCTGGTGATTTCCTTTTGGGGTCTATCCTGTTTGGGTTCGTTGGACTTCCTGAATGGGTGTATTCTCATTTTTGATCATATCAGGGAAGTTCTCCTCCAACAAATGTTGGACAATTTCCTCAGTGGTTTTCTTTTTCTCTTCCTTTTCTGGCATTCCAATGACACATAGGTTATTCCTTTTGATGGTATCCCACATGAATAGGCTTATTCATGTGGGATACTTAGGCTTTCTTCATTTTGTTTTGATTTTTTTTTCTGATTGATCCCTTTCCAAAGAATTATTCAGGTAATTGTTTCCAATCTCATTAATTCTGTCTTCCATTGCATCAGTTCTACTCTTTTGCCCTTCCAATGTGTTATCTATTTCTTACAATGTAGTATTAATCTTCTGGATTTCTATGTGTAGGTTTAGAATAATTTCTAATTTATTTTGTCATTTTGCTCTTGTATTTTCTCCCAAAATTCTTCTAGGGTTTTTTTTTTTTTTTTTTTCTGTGTTTTCTTTGGTCTGTTTCTCAATCCTTTGAAGATACCTAAATATAATTATTTTGAATTCTTTATCAGAGAGTTCCCATGCTGCTTCTTCCTCAGGGATGTGTTCTGGGTCTGCATCCTGCGCTCTTGTTTCTACCCCTTACTCTTGCTTCTTTGTGTGGACTTTGATGGTCTCTTGTCTCTGAGACATTGTGGCATTGTTGTATTTAGATCTCTGTTAATTGTTTGTGAAGAGTAGCCAAGGGTGATTCAGGCTCTTTTTGTTTTTTTGTTATCATTGGCCCATTGGTGGAGAAGGAGGTAGTGGCTCTCACTCAGTAAGTGAGGTTGCAGGAGGTGTGGGTGTAGTTGTGTCTTATGGGGACTGTTCCTGTCTCCCACTCAGTTAGACAAAAATTAGAACTGAATAACCATCAAAAAACTAAAAGCACCTGGACAAAAAATACGCCATGTAATCACACAGGAACAGTAACCAAAAAAAGAAAAAATGGAAAAAGAAGAAGGAAAAAAAAAAAAAAGGAAACGTGCAATATCTGGGGGTATTAAGAGAAAAAAGGTAGAGGAGACTAATGAATAAAAAAGCAAAAACAAAAACAAGGAACAGCATTAACCATGAGAAGAAAAGAAAAAGAAAAAAAATTGCAACCAGGAACAGGGAAAAGAAAAAAAGCTGAAAACTAGGACCTGGGAGGGAAAAAATAAAGAATAACAGTAAAAAGGACAAAAGTATTAATAATAATAATAGTTTTAAAACAGACAAAAACAAGCAAACTAATAATCAGAAAAAAAACAAATAGAAAAATAAACAAAAGGAAAAAAAAAAAAATCAGGGGAGGGCAGGTCAGGGCACCCAGGCTCTGACAGAGCACACAGACTGGGATGGTGTTCCTGTGGGCCCAGAAGGTGAGTGGGAGTGGGGGATGGCCACTACTCCATTCACCAAGCCAGTATGGCGTATAAAAGTAACAAGGCAAATGTCGCAACTTTTCAGTCTTCCAGGTCCAGAGTGTCCCTGGGGTTACTGGCAAGTGGAATCTGTTCTTAAGCCCCAGGAATCTGGGAGAGTGCTGTCTCTTTAAATATCAAAAATGATCAAGCCACTTGTAAACATTCAAAATGGCTGCACCCTCTGGACAGGCAAAAGTCCACAGCTCAGCCTACCCTTCTCTTCACTGCTTCTCCTTTTATTCACCAGCCACCAGAGCAGTCCTCAATGCAGTCCCTGGCTAGCAGGGCTGATTTTTAGGTTAAATCTTAGGTCCTACCAGACTCAGCACTCTCCAAGCTGTCTGTGACATGCCATCAAGATCACTCAAGATCACTGCAGACCGCAGCTCCGTATGTCTCCTTTTTTGATGTTTTTATGCAAATTCTTCTGCTAGTTGAGGTTTAGTCCACTTCTATATCCTTCCCGTCAAGGCTCAGGGGTCCAGGATGATCTTTTGTGTCTGTGTTAATTGGTTTCCCTTTTCTTTGTTGAAGGGGGTCTGTGGAGTTTTTCTGCCTAGTCCGCCATCTTACCTTTCCTTTTCTGTCTTTATAATGAATGACCTTTTTTCTCTTCATATAGGATGTCCTTGATGTTATCTCACAACTTGCCTATATTTCAGTCATTGTTGTTCAATGTGTCAAGTTTATCATTCAGATGGTCTCTAAATTCAGGTGGGATATATTCAAGGCTGTATTTTGGCTCTCATGGACTTGTTTGCATTTTCTTTAACTTCAACTTGAGATTGCTTATGAACAATTGAGGGTCTGTTCCACTATCAGCCCCTTGGCTTGTTCTAACTGGTGATATTGAGTTTGTCCATCATCTATTTCCACAGATATTGTCAATTTGATTCCAGTGTATTCCATCTGATGAGGTCTACATGTACAGTCACCATTTATATTGTTGAAAAAAGATAATTGCAATGAATAAGTTGTAAGTCTTACAAAACTCCACCATGCATCATTTCTATCACTAAGGCTACACTTTCCAACTACCAATGCTTCTTATTTGCTTCCAATTTTTGTATTCCAATCACCAGGAGTTATCAATATATCTTGATTGCATGTTTGGTCAATTTTAGGCTGCAGAAGTTGGTAAATATCTTCAGTTTCTTCATGTTTGGCTTCAGCACATAAATTTGAATAATTACATGTTTGTGGGCACCTAGATATGAAAGAGTTTGGTATTTGGGGAAAAGTGAAAATTTAAAGGATGCTCTTACTCTTACATCATAAATTTTTCCCCCGTCATTTCCATCATCCACTCTCAAAATGGTCAAGCTATAACTTAGATTTTAAGCACCTTCAGGGTAGAAGGTTTATCTTTGATTTATCTGCACCATCTTCCACTGTTGTCTCCTAGTGCCCAGTGAAGGTGCTTGGTATGCATGGATTGAATCAGTGCTGCTGACTGACAGAAAAGGCTTATTTAACAAACTGGTCCTCTTACCTCCAAAAGTAATTCCTTTTCACTGAGCTCTATAGGAACAAACTGTGCTGAGCAGAATGTTAATTTTCTCCAGTGTTTTCTGCAGCCTGCTCTTTCTTTTTTTTACTACTGTATCTCTACAATCACCCCCTATGCTCCAGGCAGCTAATTATCCCCCTTCCCTGTCACCACAAGATCCATGAGCATTGCAGAAGCCCAATGCCTGCCTAGAGACCACATAAATGGATTCAGGAAAAAGAAAAATGGTAAAATGTTCATGGTTAGAAACCTTAAAAACCAATCTATCTTAAAAAAATGGTGGGGGGAACCCACCAAAAATACTCTGAGTGTTATTCATGCAATTGCTCAGGAAATACTTGTTGTCTCCTATGTGCTGGACATTGTCCTAAGTGAGGGATATAGTGGTCAGCAAGACATTCAAAAGGTCCTGCCTTGTAGAGCATACCTTCTTCTGATTGAGGGCAGACAGTAAATAATAAAGTGCATCATTTCATGTGTCTAGAAGTGCTATGGTGAAAAGTAAAGCATGGAGTCTTTATGGGGAATACCGGGAGGGAGGAGAAGGCTGTTATTTTAAGTAAGTGGTCAAGAAAAGCCTCAGTACAGAGAAACATTTTGTCAGAGATATAAAAGGAGGCAGGGGTGAAGTCAGTGAATATCATAGGAGAAGCTGGGCAATCTAGGCAGGATTGACAGCAAGTGAAAAGGGTCTGAGATAGCAGTTTACATCATTTGTTCAGGGAGCAGTAAGGAGGTCAGTGTATTTGGAGCCAATTGAGCCAGATATAAGAGAGGCCCATTATAGGAATTTGAATTTTACTCTGAGTGAAAATAAAATTCATTGGAGGGCTTCAAGCAGAATGATGTGCCCTTTGTTGTCAGTTGCCACAGAATCAGCTCCAACTTATGACAAACTCATGTATAAGAGAAAAAAAGTTGCCTAGTCCTGCACCATCTTCATAATTATTGGTATGCTTGAGTTGATTGTTGCAGCCACTTTTTATTTTGTGTGACTTTCAACAAAGGGGGCTCATCTTCCAACATTATATTGGAGAGCATTCTATTGTCATATATCAGATTTTTTGGATAATTTTTTGAAGTAACTCACCAGGTCTTTCTTTCTAGTGTGTCTTAGCCTGAAAGCTCAGCTGAAACTTATTCACCATGGGTGATCTTGCTGGTATTTGAAATACTGATGGCATAGCTTCTAGAATCACAGTAATGTGCAAGTCACCATAGTATAACAAATTAACAGACGGGTAGTGGTATATGCTGGTGGGTTTGAACCGCTAGCCTTCTGGTTAGCTGTCAAGTGCCTTAGGCACTACGCTACCAGATAGATTGGTAGGTATGATAAACAAGATGAGGCCTTTTGGGAATAGTCTATATATGATTCTGCTGAGAGTGAAAGAAACCTGAACTGTCAGGTTGCCAAAATAAACAAACAAATCAATAAATGAAAAAGAATTATGAGGAATAAAACAAATGAACAGGAATTACGATTTTTTTTTAATATATATATAGCAAGAAGGGAAAAGCATAAAGCCAGTCTTAAAAAGGTGAGTCATAGCACTAAATATGACAGGAGGTATTAGGAAGAAAATTAGGCCACTGAGAACATCTCAGGAAAATAGAGCTTGAGGCAAAGCTTAAAGTTAGTTTGTTTTGAAAATGAGCTCTGGTAGCTTAGTGCCTAAGGCACTTGACTGCTAACCAGAAGGCTGGTGGTTCAAACCCACTAGCCATTCCTCAGAAGGAAGACTGAGCAATTTACTTCCATAGTGATACTGCCTCGGAAATCCAAGGAGGGGTCGCTATGAGTCGGGTCTGACTCCACGACACATAACAACAACAACAACAATTGTGTTTTAGGTGAAAGCGTACACAGAGAATTTGTTTCTCATTTGATTATTCATATACAAGTTATTCAGTGACATTGGTCACAATCCCTGTAATTTGTCAGCATTCTCTCCATTTCCACCCCATCTGCCCCATTTCCACCCTTCCAGTTTCCTTGACTTCTGATCTTTGCTTTAGTGTAAATATTGACCACTGGGTCACATATAGTTGGCTGTTTAATGAAATACATTCTTCACAGATGTTATCTTTATTTTATAGACCAATTAGCTGAAGGGTGATTTTTGAGAGTGGCTTCAGTTTCAGGTTAAATGATTATATTAAGGATATTCTCAGGGATAACTTTAGTCTCTATTAGTCCACTAAATTGGTGTGTTTTATTTCTTTATGATTTTGAATTTTATTCTACATTTTTTTTCCCCAATTTTAACCCGGACTTTCTATTGTGTCCATGGTCAGATTTGGAAGACAATGGTAGCCAGGTAATGTCCAGTTTTCCTAGCTTCAGACAAGAAGAGTCTGTGGATTAATTTCTGCCTGGAGTCTTTGGTTTCTTCATTCTCCTTTGCTCCAAACAAGAAGAGATGAATAGTTGTATCTCAGATGCATACTCTCAACTTTTTAAGACTTCAGGCACTACTCATCAAACTAGGATGTAGAACATTTCTTTATGAACTGTTGTTGTTGTTGTAAGGTACCGTCGAGTCGCTTCCGATTCATAGCAATCCCATACACAGCAGAACAAAACACTGCCCAATCCCACACCAGCTCCACAATCCCTGCGCTATCTGAGCCCATCATCGCAGCCACTGTGTCAACCCATCTCGTCCAAGGCCTTTCCCTCTTTTGTTGATCTTCCACCTTACCAAGCATGACATTCTTCTCCAGGGAATGGTCCCTTCTGACAACATAACCAAAATAGGTGAGATGAAGTCTGGCCATTCTCACTTCCCACAAGCATTTTGGGTGCACTTCCTCCAGGACAGATCTGTTAGTTCTTTTAGCAGTCCATGGTACTTTCAGCATTCTTTGCCAGCACCACAACTGAAAAGCATCAACTCTTCTTCAGTCTTCCTTATTCATTGTCCAGCTCTCACATGCATACAAGGCGATTGGAAATATCATGGCTTGGGTCAGGTGCACTTTACTCCCCAAGGAGACATCCTTGCTTCTCAACACTCGTAACAGTTCCTTCCTGGTTGACTTTCCCAATACTACACATCGTCTAAAATACTGACTGCTGCTTCCATTGTCATCGATTGTAGGACCAAGCAATATGAATTCTGTGACAACTTCAATCTTCTCTCCATTTATTTTGTGATGCTGCTCATTGGTCCAGTTGTGAGGATTTTCGTTTTCTTTATATTGAGATGTAATCCATACTGCAGACTGTATTCTTCAACCTTCATCAGTAAGTGCCTCAAGTCATCCTCACTTTCAGCAAGCAAAGTTGTATCTTCTGCGTATCTCAGGTTGTTAATGATTCTTCCTCCAATCCTGATGCCATGTTTTTCTTCATATAGTCCAGCTTCTCAGATTATTTGCTCAGCATATAGATTGAGTAAGTATGGGGAAAGGATACAACCCTGATGCACTCGCTTCCTGCTTTTAAACCATGTAGTGTCCCCTTGTTCTGTTCGAATGACAGCCTCCTGGTCAAGGTACACGTTCCTCATGAGTATAATCAAGTGTTCGGAAATTCCCATTCTTCTCAATGTTATCCATAATTTGTCATGATCCGCACAATCAAATGCCTTTGCATAGTCAAGAAAACACAAGTAAACATCTTTCTGGTATTCTTTGCCTTGAGCCAAGATCCATCTGACAACAGCTATGATATCCCTTGTTCCACATCCTCTTCTGAATCTAGCTTGCACCTTTGGAAATTCTCTGTCAATATACTGCTACAACCGTTTTTGAATTATCTTCAGTAAGATCTTACTTACATGCGATATTAATGATATTGTTCTATAATTTCCGCATTCTGTGGGATAACCTTTCTTTGGAATGGGTACATATATGGATCTCTTCCAGTCAGTTGGCCAGGTAGCTGTCTTCCAAATCTCTTGGCATAACCAAGTGAGTGCTTCCAATGGGGCATCCATTTATTGAAATATTTCAATGGTTATTCCATCAGTTCCCGGAGCCTTGTTAATCCCCAATTCTTTCATTGCAGATTTTACTTCCTCCTTCAGTACCATTGGTTCTAGATCATATGTCACTTCCTGAAATGGATGAAGATCGACCAGTTCTTTTTGACAGTGACTCTATGCATTCCCTCCATCTTCTTTTTGATGTCTCCTGCATCATTCAATATTTTGCCCATAGAATCTCTCAATATTGCAACTCAAGGCTTAAATTTTATCTTCAATTCTTTCAGCTTGAGAAATGCTGAACGTGTTCTTCCCTTTTGGTTTTCAAACTCCAGGTCTTTGCACATTTCATTGTAGTAATTGGTTTTGTCTGCTCAAGCTGCTCTTTGAAATCTTCTGTTCAGCTCTTTTATCTTGTCATTTCTTCCATTGGCTTTAGCTACTCTCCGCTCAAGGGCAAGTTTCAGATTCTCTTCTGTCATCCATTTTGGTCTTCTCTTCTTTTCTCATCTTTTTTGTGATCTCTTGCTTTCATCATGGATGATGCTCTTGATGTCATCCCACAATTCTTCTGGTTTCTGGTCCTTGGTGTTCAATGCATCAAATCAATTATTTAGATGGTCTCTAATTCCAGGAGGGATATATTTTAGGTCATACTTTGGCTCTCTTAGACTTGTTTTAATTGTCTTTATCTTCAAGTTGAACTTGCATATGAGCAGTTGATGGTCTGTTCCACAATCAGCCCCTGGCCTGGTTTTGGCTGAAGATATTGAGCTTTTCCACTGCCTCTTGCCACAGATGTAGTCAATCAGATTCCTGTGTGTTCTTTCTGGTGAAGTTCATGTGTAGAGCCGCTGTTTGTGTTGTTGAAAAAAGGTGTTTGCAATGAACAAGTCGTTGGTCTTGCAAAATTCTACCATGCAAGTTCCAGCATTATTTCTGTGGCCAAGGCCAAATTTTCCAACCACCGGTGATTCTTCTCTGTTTCCAACTTTTGCATTCCAGTCACCAGTGATGATTAGCACACCCTGATTTCATGTTCAGTCAATTTCAGACTGCAAAAGTTGATAAAAATCTGCAATTTCCTCATCTTTGGCTTTGGTGGTTGGTGCATAAATTTGACTAATAGTCATATTAATGGGTATTCTTTGTAGGTGTATGGATATTCTCCTATCAAGGACAGCATTGTACTTCAGGACAAATCCTGAAACATCCTTTGTGATGATGAATGCCACTCCATTTTTTTCAATTTGTCATTCCGGCATAGTAGATCACATAGTTATCTGATTCAAATGGCCAAAACCAGTCCATTTTATCTCACTAATGCCAAGGATATCAATCCTTATGCATTCCATTTCATTCTTGACAACTTCCAATTTTCCTAGATTCATACTTCATATATCCCATATTCCAAAGATTAATGGATGTCTGTAGCTGTTTCTCTTCAATTTGAGTGGTGCCACATCAGCAAATGGAGGTCTCAAAAGTTTTACCTTATCCATAGGACTAAGGCTGGGTTTACTCAGATGATGAAGCTCTTTCCCAGTCTTATTTTGAGAGTCTTCTAACCTATCCAGACTATTCATAATGTTGCACGGTAATGTATCAAGCAGTGTTTCTTTGCTATTCATAAAGTTTTCCCTGGCCAATTATTTGAGAAGTGGACGTCCTCTTCCTTCTTCCTAATCTGTCTCAGTCTGTAAGCTGGGCTGATACCTGTGCACCATATGCATCAAATCCCATATGGGTTTGAAACACCAGTGACGCAGCCTCAAAACTCACATCAACATGTCACCACGGTAGGACAAACTGACAGACAAGTGTGTCTCCCTGTTGGAAACCTCTTGTACCACCCTTACCTCTTTATGAGCTAGTTCTTTATGAACTAAGTAATGCCAATTGACCTAGTTGCCCCATGAGACTAAGGGCCTTAAAACTTCAAACCACATAAATAAATCCCATGAGGTGTTTGAATATGTCTGTTGTTGTTATTTGCTGTTGAGTCGGCCCCGACTCATAGCGACCCCTCCTTGGGTTTCCGAGGTAGCATCACTACGGAAGTAGGATTGCGAGGAAGTACTTATAACTTTACATGTTTATTTTATATATTAACATATATGCATGTTCTAGAAACGTGTATATATGGCCACAAATACACTTATATATGCATGCATATACTCATACATACCTTCCTAACCAATGTAGCAACAAATTTACCTATGCAACCACTAAAACATTTTTTGCTTGTTACTTTGTTTCAAAATTGTATATATTAGAGCATTTGCATAAAGAATAAAGTACTTTTCCTTTATTGTTGAGCACTCCTCAGTGTCTTCATTTACCTTGGTCAAGTTGTACTGACAACCCCATATTGTGTATTGCCCTTCTTATCACCAGAATTAAAATGTCTATTGTTGTTGTTAGGTGCCATAAAGTTATCTCCAACTCATAGCTACCCTATGTACAGCAGAACAAATACTGCCAGTCCTGTGCCAGCCTCATGATCCTTGCTATACCTGTGCCCATCATTGCACCAACTGTGTCAATCCATCTCATTGAGGGACTTCCCCTTTTTCATTGACTCTCCACTTTACCAAGCATGATATCCTTCTCCAGGGAATAGTTCCTTCTGACAACATGACCAAAGTAGGTGAGACTAAGTCTGGCCATTCTCGCTTCCAAGGAGAATTCCAGCTGTACTTCATTCAGGACAGATATGTTAATCCTTTTAGCAGTTCATGGTACTCTTAGCATTCTTCTCCAACACCACAACTCAAAAGCATCAACTCTTCTTTGGTCTTCTTTTTTTCATTGTCCAGCTGTCACATGCATACAAGACGATTGGAAATACCAAGGCTTGGGTTAGATGCACCTTAGTCTTTAAGGAGATATCTTTGCTCTTCAGCACTTGAAAGACATCTTTTGCCCAATGCAATACATCATCTGATGTCTTGACTGCTGCTTCCATTGTTGTTGATTGCAGAACCATGCAGTATCTTGTTCTGTTTGAATGACAGCCTCCTGGTCTATGTACAGATTCTTCATGAGTACAATCAAGTGTTCTGGAATTCCCATTCTCCTCAATATTATCCATAATTTGTTATGATCCACACAATTGAATGTTTTTGCATAGTCAATAAAACATAAGTAAACATCTTTCTGATAATCTTTGCTTTCAGCTAAGATCCATCTGACATCAGCAATGATATTCCTTGTTGCATGGCCTCTTCTGAATCCAGCTTGCATTTCTGAAAGCTCTCTGTCGACATATTGCTACAGCCATTTTTGGATTATCTTCAGTAAGATTTTACTTGCATGCAATATTAATGATATGGTTCATTAATTTCCATATACTGTGAGATCACCTTTCTTTGGAAAGGGTTCAAATATGGATCTCTTCTAGTGAGTTGGCCAAGTAGCTGTCTTCCAAATCTCTTGGCATAGCCAAGTGAGTGCCTCCTGTGGGGAATTCATTTTTTGAAACATCTCAATAGGTATCCTGTCAATTCCTGGAGCCTTGTTCTTCACCAGTTCCTTCAGTACAGCTTCAACTTCCTCCTTCAATACTATTAGTTCTTGATCATATGCCAACTCCTCAAATGGATGAACATCAACCAATTCATTTTGGTACAGTGACTCTGTGCATTCCTTCCATCTTCTTCTGATGTTTCTTGCATTAGTCCACGTTTTATCCATAGAATCTTTCAATATTGCGACTCAAGGCTTAAATTTTTTCCTCAGTTCATTCAGCTTGAGAAATGCCAAATGTGTTCTTCCCTTTTGGTTTTCTAACTCCAGGTCTTTGCACATTTCATTATAGTTATTGGCTTTGTCTTCTCAGGCTGCTTTTTAAAATCTTCTGTTTTATCTTGTCATTTCTTCCACTTGCTTTAGCTACTCTCTGCTCAAGGGCAAGTTTCAGAGTCTCTTCTAATATCCATTTTGGTCTTTTGTTCTTTTCTTGACTTTTTAATGATCTCTTGCTTTCTTCATGGATGATATACTTGATCTCATCCCAGAATTCCTCTGGTTTTCGGTCACTGGTGTTCAAGGCATCAAATCTATTCTTTAGATGATCTCCAAATTCAGAACAGATATGATCAAGGTCATATTCTGGCTCTCATGGACTTGATTTAATTGTCTTCAAATTCAACTTGAACGTGCATATGACCAATTGATGATCAGTTCCACAATCAGCTCCTGGACTTGTTTTGGCCAAAGATATTGAACTTCTCCATTGTCCCTTGCCACAGATGTAGTCAATCTGATTCCTGTGTGTTCCATCTGGTGAAGCCTTTGTGTATAGCCATCACTTATGTCGTTATAAAAAGGTGTTTGCAATGAATAAGTCAATGGTCTTGCAAAATTCTATCATGCAATCTCCAGCATTATTTCTATCACCAAGGTCATATTTTCTAACTACCAGTGATTTTCCTTTGTTTCCAACCTTTGTATTCCAGTCACCAGTGATAACCAACACATTTTGATGGCATGTTTGGTCAATTTCAACCTGCAGAATTTGGTAGAAATCTTCAATGTCTTCATCTTTGTCTTTGGTGGTTGGTGCATAATTTTAAGTAATAGTAGTATTAATTGATCTTCCTTGAAGGTATATGGATATTATCTTATCACTTACAGCATTGTACTTCAAGATAGATCTTGAAACAGTTTTTGTGACAATTAATGGCACACCATTCCTCTTTAATTCATCATTCCCAGCATAGTAGATCATATGGTTGTCTGACTCAAAATGGCCAGACCCAGCCATTTCAGCTCACTAATTGTTAGGACTGATCTTTATGCATTCCATTTCATTTTTGACAACTTCCAATTTCCCTCTATTCATACGTCATACATTCCATGTTCTGATTATCATTGGATGTTTGCATCTGGTTCTACTTATATTGAGTCATGCCCCATCAGCCAATACAGGTCTTGAAACTTTATCCATATCGTTAAGGTCATCTCTACTCTGTGGAGTCACACTTCCCCAGTCAAATTTGAAGGCTTTTTGACCTGGTGGGCTCATCTTCTAGCACTATATTGGACAATGTTTTAGGACTATTCATAAAGTTTTGCAGTAATGTATCAGACAGTTTCACTGCTAATCATAAGGTTTTCACTGGCCAGTTGTTTGAGAAGTAGGTGGCCTCTTCCTTCTTCTGAGTCTCTTAGCCCAGAAGCTCCTCTGAAACCTATCTGCCATGGGTAAACCTGCTGGCATTTTGCAACACCAGTGGCATAGCTTCCAGCCTCACAGCAACACATATGCCACCACAAGACGACAAAGTGACAGACAAGTTCATCTCCCTTAATTGTTCCTAACCACTCTGCCCCTGCCTAGTCCTAAAATAGAGCCACCTCTAAGTGAAAGTAGCCCCAAACCCTGCACCTGCCTACCTCAGGCCCCGGCCTTAAAATGTGTCTACTCTCTAATAAGCATTTCCTTCTTCCTCCCCCCATCCCATCCCTGGTAACCATCAAAGAACATCAATTTCTGTGTATATACCTATTCTTCCTTCTTCATAAAAGCAATATTATGAAATATTTGTCTTTTTGTATTTGGCTTATTTCACTTAAGGTAATGCCTCCAGATTCATTAACTTTGTAAGATATTCCACTAACTCATCATTATTCTTTGTCATCACATAGTAGCACATTGTGTATATGTACCAAAGTTGTTTATTCACTCCTCCTTTGATGGACACTTAGGCTGTTTCTGTATTTTTGTTATTGTAAATAATGCTGCAATGAACATGGGTGTGCATATGTCTATTCACATCACTTTTCTTTTATCTCTAGGATATATACCTAGAAGTAAAATTACTGGATCATGAGGTATTTCTATTTTTACCTTTTTGAGGAAATGTGATGGTACCAATCTTAGACATTATCACTAGTAATGTCTAAGATTTCCAAACTCCTCACAACCTTGCCAACATTTGTTTTCTCTTTTTTTGTGTGCAGTTTCATTGTTGCCAGAGTGAGTTGGTATTTCATCATAGTTTGGATTTGCATCTCTAATGGCTAATGAGCAGCTCTGATGATGTATAATAATGATGTATAATGATGATGTATAATGGTTAAAACATTTGGCTGTTAACCAAAGGTTGGAGGTTTGAACCTACAAGCCCCTCTTTGGGAGACAAGTGAGGCATCTGCTTCTGTAAAGATTTACAGTCTTACAAACCCTATGGGTAGTTCTATTCTGTCCTAAATGCCTGATATGAGTCAGAATTGACTTGATGGCAGTGGGCTAATGGTTAATGAGGAGCTCTGATGGTTAGTAGTTAAAGCATTCAACTGCTAACTGGAAGGTTGGCAGTTTGAACTCACCAGTTGTTCCACAGAAGAAAGATAAGAAAGTCTGCTTCTGTAAAGATTTCTGGCTTTGGAACCCCTACGGGGCAATTCTACTCTGTCCTGTAAGGTGCTAGAAGTCAGAACTGACTTGATGACAGTGGGTTGGGTTGGGTTTGAATTACTGGCTAATGATTCTGAGCATCTATTTCTGTGTTTGTTAGCTGCTTGAATGACTTCTTTGGTGAGGTGTCTTTTCATGCCAATTGCCCATATTATGGTTGGATGATTTGTCTTCTTGTTGCTGAGATGTTGAAATTTTCTATATATTTGAGAAACTAGTCCTTTGCCAGATATGCCATTGTTAATATTTTTTTCCTAGTTGATAGCTTTTCTTTTTACTCTTTTGGTAAATATTTTTGATGAGCATAAGTAGGAACCCTAGTTATCTAGTTTGTCTTCTCTTGTTTGTGCCTTTTTAATTGTGTATGATAGTGTGTGCATTCCAAAAATTAGGACTTCCAGCTTTAAAACTATGTTATCTTCTAGGAACTTCAAGTTTTAGTCTTAACATTTAGGTCTTTGGTCCATTTTGTGTTAGTTTTTGTGTATAATGTTAGGTATGGATCTTGTTTCATTTATCAGCAAATGGATAGCCAATTTTCCAGCACTGCAACAACAAATGTTGTTACAGGGACTATCTCTTCCCCATTGAATGGACTTTGACCTTGTGTTGAAGATCATTTGTCCATAGATGGATGATTTATTTCTAGGTTCTCAATTCTGTCCCAGTACTCTATATGTCTGTCCTTGTACCATCACTAGGCTGTTTTGATTACTGTGGTTCTGAGATCTGGAAGTCTGAGAGATCTTTTTGTTCTTTTTCTTCAATTTTGTTTTATTCATTCAGGGCCTCTTTCCTTTCCATATAAAGTTCAGATTAGTCTTCCCTTTTTGTTAGAAAGTGTTATTGGGACTTGTATAGGGATTACAATACATTTATAGATTGTTTTGGGTAGTATTGACATGTTTACAGTGTAAAATCTTCCAGTCCATAAGCATGGAAGGTTTTTCAATTTATGCAATTCTCTTTTGATTTCTTGCATAGCAGTTTATAGTTTTCCTTGTAAAACTCTTTTACATCCCTAGCTAGACTTATTCCTAGATATTTTATCCTTTTGGGGTTGTTGTAAATGTCACTGTTTTCTTATTTTCTTTTGGGGAGTTTTCCTTGTTAATGTAGAAGAACCCAATTGAGTTTTGTATGTGGATCTTGTTCCCTGACATTTTACTTAACACCTCCATCAATTCCAGCAACTTTCTTGTGACATGTCTGGGATTTTTTATGGATAGGATCATGTCATCTACAAATAAGGATAATTTTACTTCTTCTTTTCTAGTTTGCATATTCTTTATTTCTTTTTCTTGCCTATTGCTCTAGCTAGGATTCTAGTACAATATTGAACAAAAATGATAAAGAGCATCCTTGTCTTGTTCCCATTCTCAAGGGGAATGCTTTAAATCTTTCTCCATTGAGAATAATGTTGGCTGTTGGTTTTATATATATGTCTTAATTATGTTGAGGAATTCCAATTTATTTTTATTTTTTTGAGAGTTTTTATCTGGAAAGAGTGTTAGATTTTCTCAATTGCTTTTTTTTTTTTTGTATTAATTGAGATGATCATAGTATTAACTTCCTTTGTTTTATTTATGTGGTAAATTACATTGATTAATTTTCTCATGTTGAACCACCATCCTTGAATTCCTGTTATGAATCTCACTTGATCATAATGCATTATTTTTTTATATATGCTATTGATTCTGTTAGCTAGAATTTGTTGAGAATTTTTGCATCTTTATTCATGAGGAACCATTGGTGTGTAACTTTCTTTTTTAGTGATATCTTTGCTTGGCTTTTGGTATCAGATTTGTTCTAGCTTAAAAGAATGAATTAGGGTTATTGCCTCTTTTTCTATGTCCGGGAATAGTTTGAGTAGAATTGGTGTCAATTCTTTCAGAATGTTTGGTAGAATCTCCAGTGAAGCTATCTGGGCTAGGGCTTTTTGTTCTTGTCATTGAGAGTTTGTTATTGCTGTTGTTTATGACATCTTTAATTTCTTCTTTTGTCATGGATTTATTTTGATTTTTGAAGTTTATCTGCATTAGTGTAGGGTGTTTATAGAAATTTGTCCTTTTCTTCCAAGTTCTTAAAGTTTTTTGAGTACTATTTTTCATAATATTCTTATGGTTTTCTTTATCTTAGTTCATTCTGTTGTAATGTCCACTATATTGGTTATTTGCATCTTTTCATTTTTTTTCCTTTGTCACTTTGGCCAAAGGTTTATCAATTTCATTGATCCTCTCAAAGAACAAACTTCCAGTTTTGCTGGCTTTTCTGTTGTTTTTCAATTTTCTATTTCATTTCTTTCTACTCTGATCTTTAATATTCCCTTATTTTTAATGACTGTGGTGGACTCATTTTTCTGTTCCTTTTCTATTCAACTTTTGGGTTAAGCTATTGATTTTGGACTTTATTCTTTTTTGAAGTGTGTGCTTATTGCTATAAATTTTCCTTTGAGCACCACTTTTGCTGCTTCCAGGAGGTTTTGGTATGCTGTGCTTTCATTCTCATTTGATCCCAATAATTTTTTAATTCCATTTTTTATTTTTCTACAACTCAATAGTTTTTAACTAAGATGTTATTCAGTTTCCATGTATTTAATTTTTTTCATTGCTCTTTCTGCTATTTTCTTATAGTATTGCAGTCAGAAATTTTTTTTGATATTTTGAATTTATTGAAGTTTGCTTTGTGGTCTAGAATATGGTCTATTCTGGAGAATGATCTATGTGTACTGGAGAAGAATGTTCCCAGTGCTGCTATCGGGTGGTGTATTCTGTATACATTTATGAGGTTGAGTTGGTTGACTATGTCAATTTATATCTTCTGTATCATTACTGAGTTTCTTTGTAGCTATTCCATCCATTGTTGAAAATGGTGTGTTGAAGTCTACTACCATTATTATAAAACTATTTCTCCTTTCAATTCTGTTAAAGTTAATATTTTTTTAAAAAAAAAAAAGTATTTTGGAGCTCTGTCATTAGATGTAGAAATATAGTTTTGTCTTGTTGATGGCAAAACCATTGGTTCAATTCTACTTTTTTGTCCTTCCCTTCTGCTATTTCTGATATTTTACTATTAATCTTCTGAATTTCTAGTTGCTTTTGTATGATTTTCAATTGCCTGTACTTATATGATTACTTTCTTTCTTTCTATAATAGATTTCAAATTACAATTAATTTTATCCAAAATTATTATTGCTACCCCTGCTCTCTTTTAATTATTTTTGATGTATTTTTTCCACCCTTTGATTTTTTAACTTATTTATATCCATGTGTCTAAAGTGTGTCTCTTGTAGGCAACATATCAATAGGTTGTGCTCTGTAATCGATTCTGTCACCCTTGACTAGTAGATTTAATCTATTTACATTCAGTGTGATTAACAATAGCTATGAATTCATTGCTGTCTATAAATTCATTGCTGTAACTTTTATACTCTTTATGGTGTTAATGATTTCTTTGTTTCTCTTAATTTTCTGTGCTGAAGATTGTCTTCTTTTATCAACTGCTATTGTTATTTTTGTATTTATTTAGTCTTTTTTATTTTCTTATTTTGCTGAAGATATTAATTAATTTTCTTTGTGGCTATCCTGAAGCTTAGCTTTATCCTCTTAAATTTAAAAAAAAATCTGTTACATCTTGGAATTGTCTTAACTTCCTCTCCATATAGAAGTTCTATAACTACTTTTTTATACCCATTTTTGGTTTTGAATTTGTCACTATTTAGAGCTTAACACTTCTAATCCTCTATAGTTAATTTGTAGTTTCATTTCGCTTTTGGGAATTTTTTATCTAAGTTGGTATCTGAGTTATACTGCCATGTTTCTTTCTCTCAGGTTGTTGTCTGATATCATTGTTTCTCTATCTAGAAGACTTCCTTTAGTATTTGTTTAAAGCTGGTATAGTTTTTGAAAATTCCTTTAATTTCTGCTAACCAGGAATGTCTTAGTTTTATCACTGTTTTTGGAAGACAATTTTTATGAATATATGATTATCTGTTGGCAATTATTTTCTTTCAGAATGTTATATACATCATCCCATTGCCTTCTTGTCTGCATAGTTCCTAATGAGAAATCAGCACTTAATATTATTGGTATCCTTTTGTAAGTGATATTTCATTTTTCACAAGCTGTTTTCAGAATTCTTTCTTGGTATGTGGTTTGGAAAAGTTTGATTATGATATGTCTTGATGCATTTCTTCTGTAGTGTAGGAAGGGGTTCTTTAGGATTATTGAATGGAAACCTTCTCATCTTGAATGATACTTGGGAAGTTTTCTGCCAATATATTTTCAAAAATTATCTCTATAGTATCCTTTTATCCTCCTCTCCTGAAACTCATGTTGTCTGTAAATTATTCCTCTTTATGATGTCCCAAATAACTCTTAGACTTTCTTCATTTTTTCTGATTGTTCCTCAAAGTAGTATGAGGGATTTGTCCTTTACTTCATTGATTCTTTCATCCATTGATTCAATTTTCCTTCTTTGTCCTTCCATTCTCCTAATGATTTCTGCTATTTTATTATGAATCTTCTGAATTTCTAGGTGTTGTTTTTGTATGGTTTTCAATTTTCTATTGAGTGTATCCTTTTGTTCTTGTATTTTTTTTCCCCTAAACTCTTCTAAGTTTTTTTTTTTTCTGTGTTTTCCCTGTGTATACTAAATATAAGTCTTTTTAATTTTTTCTCAGGTATTTCCACTATAATTTCTTCCTCAGGAATGTTTTCTTTCCCTTTATTTTGCTCACTTGTTTGAGCTATCTTGCTTCTATATATGATTTGTTATTATTTACTTTCTCCAAGGTATTAAGATTTTATTATATATGTATGTATACACACACACACACACACACACACACATATATATATATATATATATATATATATAATTAATAGTATGTTTTATCCTGATTTTTTTTTCTCCCCAATAAGGTGGGCTTGCTCTATTGATCATCAGTAGGTGAGTGAAGTGGCAATAGTGGGCAGGTAGGCAGGCATGCTCCTCTGCTGGAAAATTGCCAGGTGGGTGAGGGGTGACAGGTAGAGCAGATGTGTGTAGGGGTTGGAAGGAATATACCTCTGGTCACCAGAGATCAAAGGAGAAGGTGCAATATGCTCCTCTGGTCACTGGGGATGGGTGTCAGGGCAACCCTATAGGCTGAAGCCAGCAATCTAGACCTGGTCCTAACCAAATGCAAGGATGCAGGAGTACTGATTGTAGTCTGGTCCAGTGTGAGATCTCATGCTGACACTGTATGTTATAGTAAAGACTAGAAGCAAGTGATATAGATCAGATATTGACACTCATTGTTTCTACTATTTCATGTGCCCTACCCATCATAATCATCATGGACCACAACTAGTAAGAGGTCCTGCCTCTGGTTTCTGGCTCATTTCCTCCTCTGTGGTTGCTAGGATCCCTGGAGCTCTCACGTGCTGTCTTTTTAATTTCCTTTCTTAGATCAGTTCATGCCTTGCTCATCTTGCTTCATACCATGTTTATTTATAGTTTCTCTGTATCTTATTGGGAGTTCCGTGAAGTTGAGTTCCTGTATTTTTCCCTTAAGGATACAGCCTACTTTGTCTCAAGATGCCCATGTTTCATTGGGCCAGCTGGCAGGTTACCTACAATCCATACCTCTCCTCATTCACTGCTTTCATTCAGTTTCACCTTCCAATTAGTGTTTGATCTAATTTTTTACTCTTCCCTTTGATGCTCAGAATTCCAGGACCACCATCTATGTTCATTGGTTTCTATAATCTTTAGTGTAGTGGGAGGGAATGGTATATCTAACTAAGCTGCTATGTTTGAGCATCTCGAAGCGTAAATTTTAATATTGTATAAGGTGATGTGATCCCACATCAGCAAAAGTATAGCCAACAGTAGTGGGACAGAAAAGGACATGACATGAATACAAAGTGATCTATCATTGAATCAATCCATGAGGGGAAAATACTGACAGTTATTTCGTCACAACATACATATTTTAGTGGAACAGTTTTCTGCCAAATAGATGATCAAAGAGAAAGTGGAGAAGAAATTTATTAGCTAGATATTTCCCATCTTCTATTTCCTATTGATTGTGTCTTATCCTATCCAAAGTTAAATCTCCTCAACTTCCATCTTGTTGTTGTTGTTGTTAGGCATCATCAAGTTGTTTCCAACTCATAGCGACCCCATGCACAGCAAACGAAACATTGCCCGATCCCACACCAGCTCCATGATCCCTGCTATATTTGAGCCCATCATCGCAGCCACCATGTCAATCCATCTCATTGAAGATCTCCCCCTCTTTCATCGACTTCCATCTTATTCAACAAGTAACTTGAGCATTCATTGAGTAAGGCAGCTACTGCACATTTTATTATGAAGCTTACTTAAATACATGGTTGGAGAAGCTAGAATTTTCTTGCAACTCCTTCCTTGGCTTGTCCTTCTAATAAAATGAGAGGCTTAAAAGTGGTCAGGTATATGTCAAAGCCCATGGTTCCTCATTCAGGAAATGTTTCACTTTGAGAAGAAAGAAATGTAATTTTAACATGAAAATTCAACAGGAAGCACACATTCCTGATGTGGGTCCTGTAACTTTATATTTTGACTGATGGGACATAGTACAATATTTAGCAATTAGTTCAAGGCATATACTGAGCACATATCCCAGAGGATAGTACTCCTTCTCTGCAGGACATCAATCCCATGCTGACTTTAAGCTGAGAATTATATCTGGTCAGCAGCTTTAGTGTAATGGAACATATATTAAGACTAGTTAAATCTATAGCCATAGTCAAATATGGTAATTTGCCTTGAAATAGATCATAAGGTTTGAAATAAGGATATGACAGATAAAATGTTGATGCACAAGCCTTCCCATAACCCTTTGGGTGTTGATATTTACAGATATATTGCTGGTTGTGAAAGCAATTTAATATCTAAAGTATATAACAATTCTGGCAAAGGCAAATAGTTGCAGCATATAAGGTAGAATGCTTTGACTATGCACTTGATCTGCCACTAGGAGGCTGGATGGTGTTCCTGAAAAATGTTGCCATGTCCGAGTTTCAGCATTGGTTTCTGATGCTAGAATGATGAATCTTATAATTATTAGCCTTGCTGAAAGAAACTCACACTTTGGGACCCATATTTAGTCTTTATACCTGTGACTAGAGCTCCTTTGTTCATGGACCCAGTGTGTCAGTATTGGGATTGCTAAGTACAATGATTGACTGACATAAAAAAAAAAAAAAATCTATACACTTTATGTTATTGTTGAATGCATGCTGCTGAGTTGATTTTGACTCACAGTGACCTTATATGACAGAGTAGAATTGCCCCATAGGGTTTCCTAGGCTGTAATATTTACAGTAACAGGTTTCAAGGTCTTTTCTCCCACAGAGCCATGGTGGATTCAAACTGTTGACTTTTTCGTTAACAGCAAAGTGCTTACCCATTGAATATAATGGCTCCTATACACTTTCTGCCTATTCCCAAAAATCTATAGACATTTCTCTTCCTCAGACTTTTTCATTCCCAAGCTATCAATCATATTCCATTCACATCCTTGACTGAGTGATCAGTACATTTGCCACTGCTTAAGAATAAGTATATTTTTATATCATACCACTTTTCCTCTATAGAAATAAATAAATAACAAATCTCTTCCCACTGTAAAGATTTCCTTTCTTTCTTTTACTTCAAGACCATCCTTAAAATGAGAATGCAGGCTGACAGTACATTTGAGGCTAGTATATCACGCCAACTGTCTATGATGCAGACCCAAGATCTTTTCTCCTTTCACAGTTGGTCAAGGAAGGTCATCACAGGTTTGAGTTGAATGAGAAGTATAACTGAAGGAGAGACCAAAAAAAAAAAAAAAAAAACCTCACTGCCATCCAGCCGAGTCCAACTCATAGTGAACCCTTTTGGGTTTCTGGGGTGGTAAATCTTTAAGGAAGTAGATTGTCCAGTCTTCTTTCCATGGAGAGGCTGGTGGGTTTGAACCTCCAAACTTCTGGTTAGCAGTCAAATGCCTTAGGCACTAAACCACACTTAATTTACTTCTGTCTTTTGAACATGCTGAGGTCTTATCTTGAATATATCATACAAGTCATACAATGAATGGTTGTCATATCCACATAATTCTGTCTCACTAAAATCAATAACATGTCTTATTATGGTCGTATTGTTGTTGTTAGGTGCCTTTGAGTCATCTCTGTCTCATAGTGACCCTATGCACAGCAGAACAAAACACCGCCCAGTCCTGCACCAGTTCCATGACCTTTGCTATACCTGAGCCCATCGCTGCCACCAACATGTCAATCCATCTTATTGAGGGCATTCCCCTCTTTCATTCACCCTCCACCTTACCAAGCATGACATTCTTCTCCAGGGAATGGTTGCTTCTGACAACATAACCAAAGTAGGTGAGATGAAGTCTGGCCATTCTCACCTCCAAGGAGCATTCTGGCTGCACTTCCTCCAAGACAGACTTGTTAGTTCTTTTAGCAGTCCACAGTACTTTCAACATTCTTTGCCAACACCACAACCCAAAAGCATCAATTGTTCTTTGGTCTTCCTTATTCATTGTTCAGCTCTCACATGCATACGGGGCAACTGAAAATACCATAGCTGTGTCAAGCGCACCTTAGTCCTCAAGGAGACATCTTTGCTCTTCAGCACTTGAAAGAGGTTCATTGCCACCAATTTGCACAGTGCTATACATCATCTGACGTCCTGACTGCTGCTTCCATTGGTGTCAATTGTAGAACCAAGCAATGTGAAGTCTTTCACAACTTCAATCTTGTCTCCATTAATCATGATGCTGCTTATGGGTCCAGTTGTGAGGATTTTTATTTTCTTTATATTGAGATGTTATCCATACTGCACACTGTATTCTTCAATCTTCATCAGTAAGTGCTTCAAATCATCTTCACTTTCAGCAAGCAAGGTTGTGTCATCAGTTTATCACAGGCTGTTAATGATTCTTCCTCCAATCTTGATGCCACATTCTTCTTCATATAGCCCGGCTTCTTGGATTATTTGCTCAGCATACAGATTGAATAAGTATGGTGAAAGGATGCAACCCTGATGCACTCCCTTCTTGATTTTAAACCATGTGTTCCCTTGTTCTGTTCAAACAACAGCCTCCTGGTCAATGTACAGGTTCCTAATGAGTACAATCAAGTGTTCTGGAATTCTCATTCTTCTCAATGTTATCCACAATTTGTTATGATCCACACAAACAAATGCCTTTGCATAGTCAATAAAACACAAGTAAACATCTTTCTGGTATTCTTTGCTTTGAGCCGAGATCCTTCTGACATCAGCAATGATATCCCTCATTCCACATCCTCTTCTAAATCCAGCCTGCATTTCTGGAAGTTCTCTGTCAATATACTCCTGCAACTGTTTTTGTAATATCTTCAGGAAGATTTTACTTGCATGTGATATTAATGATATTGTTCAATAATTTCCACATTCTGTGGGATCACCTTTCTTTGGAATGGGTACAAATATGGATTTATTCCAGTCAGTTGGCCAGGTATCTGTCTTCCAAATCTCTTGGCACAGCCAAATCAGTGCCTCCAGTGGGGGATCTGTTTGTTGAAACATCTCAATGGATATTCCATCAATTCCTGGAGCCTTGTTCTTCCCCAATTCCTTCAGGGAAGCTTTGACTTCTTCCTTCAGTACCATTGATTCTTGATTATATGCTACCTCCTGAAATGTATGAAGATTGACCAGTTCTTTTTGGTACAGTGACTCTGTGTATTCCCTCCATCTTCTTTTGATGTTCCATGCATCATTCAATATTTGGCCCATAGAATCTTTCAATATTACAACTCGAGGCTTAAAGTTTTTTCTCGGTTCTTTCATCTTGAGAAATGCTGAGCATATTCTTCTCTTTTGGTTTTCTAACTCCAGGTCTTTGCACATTTCATTATAGTAATCGGCTTTGTCTGCTTGAGCTGATCTTTGCAATCTTCTGTTCAGCTCTTTTATCTTGTCATTTCTTACATTTCTTTAGCTACTCTTTACTCAAGGGCAAGTTTCAGAGTCTCTTCTGACATTCATTTTGGTACTTTCTTTCTTTCTTGTATTTTTAATGACCTCTTGCTTTGTTCACAGATGATGCTCTTGATGTCATCCCAGACTTTTTCTGGTTTTTGGTCATTGGTGTTCAATGCATCACATCTATTCTTTAGATGGTCTCTAAATTAAGGAGGGATAGCACTGGGATCACAAAAGCCTCAGGATTTAGGTAAGGGGCAGGAGGCAGGCAGGGCATCCAGGTAAGAGGGAGCAAGAACCAGCTCCCAGAGCCAGGAAAGGGAGGGGGAGAGTGCCAGGGACCACAAAAGCCACAGGATCCAGGTAAGGTGCTCAGGATTCAGTTAAGGGGTGGGAGGCAAGCAGGACCCAGGTCCCAGAGCCAGGAAAGGGAGGCAGAGAGTTCTGGAGACCACAAGAGCATCAAGATCCAATAAGGGGTGCAGGATCTAGGTAAGGGGTGGGTGGCAGGTAGGACCCAGCCTCCAGGGCCATGAAAGGTAGGAGGTGAGTGCCAGGGAGCACAAATGCTACAGGATCCAGGTAAAGGGAACAGCATCCAGGTAAGAGGGAGCAAGAACCAGCCCCCAGAGCCAGGAAAGGGAGGGAGAGAGCACCAAGGATGACAAAAGCTGCAGGATCCAGGTAGAAATTCAGTAAGGGGAGAGCAGAGAGTTTTCCAGCAGCTGAGGAAGACAAACTTGTTTGTCAGTTTGTCATCTAGTATGATGTGCACAATGTTGTGAGGCTGTGCCACCAGTGTTTCAAATGCCAGCAGGGTTGGACATGGTGCACAGGTTTCAATGCACCTTACAGGCTGAGACAGACGAGGCAGAAGGAAGAAGCCATCCTTTTCTCAAAAACTTGCCCAGAGAAAACCTTGTGAATAGCAGAGAAACTCTGTCTGATATGATACTTGGCAATTTTATGAATAGCTTGGAAAAATTGTTTGACACAGTACAGGAAGACCAGACCCTTGGGTCAGAAGTTTCTCAAAATAGGATGGGGAAAGAGCTGCCTCATCAGAATAGAACCAATCGTAATGATATGGATAAAGTAAATCTTTCAGGATGTGCTGATGGGACATGACTCAAAATGAGGAGAAACAGCTTCAAACATCCATTAATAATCAGAACACGGAATGTACAAAGTATGAATCTAGGAAAATTGGAAGTTGTCAAAAATGAAATGGAACACATAAAGATTGATATCCTAGGCATTAGTGAGCTGAAATGAACTGGTTTTGGCCATTTTGAATAAAACAACCATATGATCTACTATTCCAAGAATGACAAATTGAAGAGGAATGGTGTGGCATTCTTCATCACAAAGGATGTTTCAAGATCTGTCCTGAAGTACAATGCTGTCAGTGATAGGAAAATATACATGTGCCTACAAGGAAGACCCATTAATATTACTATTATTCAAATTTATACACCAACTACCAAAGCCAAAGATGAGGAAATTGAAGATTTTTATCAACTTTCCCAGTCTGAAATTGACCAAACATGCCATCAAGATGTGTTAATTATCACTGGTGAATGCAAAGCAAAAGTTGGAAACAAAGAAGAATCATCGGTGGTTGGAAAATTTGGCCTTGGTGACAGAAATAACGCTGGAGATTGCATGATAGAATTTTGCAAGACCAACAACTTATTCATTGCAGATACCTTTTTTCAACAACACAAATGATGGCTATACACATCGATTTCACTAGATGGAGTACCCAGGAATCAGAATGACCACATCTGTGGCAAGAGGCAATAGAAAAGCTCAATATCTTCAGCCAAAACAAGGTCAGGAGCTGATTGTGGAATAGACCATCAACAGACCATCAACTGCTCATATGCCAGTTCAAGCTGAAGTTGAAGACAATTAAAACAAGTCCACTAGAGTGAAAATGTGACCTTGAACATATTCTTCCTGAATTTAGAGACCATCTAAAGAATAGATTTGATGGTCATATTAAATTACATAATTGCTTGATGTCCCACATATCGTTCTATACTAAGGCCAGAATAATGAAATAAACTTTCTCAAATAGAGAAAAATTTTATACTGGGAAGTCATAACCTTTCTCCAGAACCCTCTGATTCTGTGTTGCAATAGATCTATCAAAGATTGATAGAGATTGCATTCAACAGCCTTATTCAGCACAAATAACTCTTAAAAAAAAAAAAAAACTCAGTGCCATCGAGTTGGTCCCTACTCATAGTGAACCCTCCTTGGGTTTTCAAGGTGGAATCTCTATGGAAGTAGATTGTCCAGCCTTGAACCACCAGCCTTCTGGTTAGCCTTAGGCCCTATACCACCAGAGCTCTAGCACCAAAAATTATGCTTGATACCATGGCTCACATGATAGGCTACATCTACATTTAGTTCTTCCTACTGCAGAGACCTCTCTTGCTCTGGACCCCTAAAATCTAAAAGCCTTTTGGATCATCTGATACATGGATCACAGCAGTATTCCAGAATGTGATATATTGCTTCTGGTTTATTTTATTATGTGTTCAGGGAAGGGAAGCATTTTCAGAGGTTCCAACTTTTCCTCCCTTGATGCACCAAAATCCATACATCAGGAAACAAAGGTCAAGATTCTTCCAGTTACTAATTGTATCTATCTCTATTTTATGTCTTGGGCAGAGAAATCACAATCAATCTTTTGCTTGGTAACTCTTGATTTTTCACTGAATATACAATTAAAACAACACATCAGTCACCTATCCCCACATCTAATGCCTAGAGATACCATCAACTTTTACCCACTGTCATAAATGTCTGTTGTTCAAGGCACTCATATTCTTACATCAGCCTTTATATCAGCATGGCATGGTATTGCCTCTGATGCATAAGTGCTACTAATGGCTTCTCATTCCATAAATCCATTATTGTTATTGATAATAAGGAACTCTCTTAAATGGCAGCATCTCTCATTCACAAAATCATGGAAAATCTCCATTTTTCACATGGCTTTTATAAGTCCTTATTCACCATCAAAGAAGGTCTGGTAGCATAGTCCCTAAGGCACTCGACTGCTAACCAGAAGGCTGGTGGTTCAAACCCACCAGACATTCCTTGGAAGGAAGGGTGGGCAATCTACTTCTGTAGTAATATCATTTTGGAAACCCAAGGAGTGGTCACTATGTATTGGGTCCAGCTTCATGGCACATAACAACAACAGCAACAATATTTACCGTCAATACTGAGCTACAGAAGTATCCATAGCAGGCTTGTTCAAGAATACTTTTGAGACCCGCACCGGTGCATGCTTTATTGACTCAGTGAAAGAAAAGAATATCCTTCAGGAGAAAATTGTCAGTACTGAGTTCTTAGGTTTCACACAATAAATCCTCTCTAACAGTCCCATACCTGAGCATCCTGACACCTTCCTCGAAAAAAATGAAGTTCCAGCTTTAGGGAGCCAAACCAGTAAACTCCTATGATCTTCTCCAAGTTCCCCTGACAAAATATTAAATCCTTAGTCAAATAGAGTGAGTGCCACTAAATTTTACTACATCCATCCTTACAGTCTACTCTTCTAACTTAACATCCTCAAGTTCCAATACAACTCATCTTCCCCTAGAGCTTGTCAGTACATATTAGGCAGGTCTTGCAATTTCTTTGAAATGTAAACTATTTATTTTTGAAGCAATAATTTTAAATCCCTGCTTAGTATGTAAGAAGTTCTGGTGGGTTAGTGGTTAAGACATTTTGCTGCTAACAAAAAGGTTGGTGGTTTGAACCCAACAGCTGCTTCATGAAAGAAAGGTGAAGCAGTCTGCTTCCATAAAGATTTACAGCCTTGAAAACCCAGTGGGAGTTGTTATGAGTTTGAATTGACTCAATGGCAGTGAATTTGTTTGGTTTGTTTTTGGTCAGTATGTGCTATGACCTGTCTGGTTAATAGCTTGTATTCAATGGTAGTGATGGGGTTGGGTCTTGAAGCAATTAAACTTCACCTTGTGAGGCCCCTTCTTTAGGTGAGGGTCTCCCATGGTCTCCCGGAAAGGTGAGGCCATTGCTTGGTTTTCTATCAAATTAATAGAGCTTCTTTTGTCCACAAAAGGAGTTTGAGGATTCAGAATTCTCAGGCTCCTCCCTCAAATGTAGTGGATCCACGTTTCAGGGATCCACTGAATGGCCTGACTTCCATATGGGGATCTTCCAAATCCATACATTTCATTTCATTTCCAGCTCTTTTAGCTTCATAATTATATTCTGGACTTGATTTTCAGCACAATATATCTTGTGGCTACAAGGAATAATAGTCTCCTTGAAAAGGTAATATTAGAGCTCTCTCACCTTCAGTACATATCTTCGGTTACAGCTAACTGGTGTAGTTCTATTATTTTCTTTCTATAATGCTTCTAATGCCATCACACACACACAGAAAAGATCCATCCCACTCCACAAGCCCATAATTATCATTGTACACATACTTACTAAATGCTTCAGCTACTTGTTTTCCCAATATGTCCCCGATCTACACTTTATCCCATTAACTAGAAGATAAAGTTTAGTAACTGCAATGCCACTTCTACCATACCAAGGAGCTCTGGTAGCATATTGCCTAAGGTACTTGACTACTAACCAGAAGCCTGGTGGTTCAAACCCACCAGCCACTCCTCAGAAGGATGATTGGGCAATCTACTGCCATAGTGATACCGCCTCAGAAATCCAAGGAAGGGTCGCTATGAGTCGAATCCAACTCAATGTCACATAACAACAACTACAACAACAGCTACCATATCACTTACCACTAGCACTGCTTTCACTTTCATGTAATACCACCTGAGGATTCAGTGATTGCTGGGAGAGTTGAAAGAAGTGAGAGGGGAAAATAATGCTCCAGAAGATGGACCAACACTTGTCTGATAGATTCAGTCTCTGTGGTAAAGGTAGGGGTGAACCAAGTGGCCAAGCACTCAGGAAAGATATGAGATCATCAGAATCTGAGGGAGTGTCCCACAGAGTCTCTCTGACAGCTTTAGAAAATGGACATTATTAAGTACAGAGATATCTAATATTTAATACTTTGTTTTTTGACATGCTGTGATACAATACAATGCTACTTCTCATCCATCATCCAGGAATCTTCAATAAAAGCCTATCAAGGAAAAATTACTGCTTTGAGAGAGTATGAGGCAGAAAGATAAGAAGATCCACTAGAGAGAGGACATAAGGAAGACTGAGGGGTTGGTGGTAAAGATATCAGAAAGAGAAGTTTTCATAAAAATTAACGCTTGATGGTTCAGAGAACTCTTGGAAAAGCTTTGATTTTACTAGATAGCAAAGGGTAGAGAATTAAATCTAATTCACTTAAACCTTAAAGAGTGTATAATACAAGCTGACAAATAGATTCCATGTGGTTACTGGTTTGGTTAGATCACTAGATAAAGACTTAGTAAATGCAGTTCATTTGTGACTTTGTGGTTATCTGGGAAATTCAATACTTATCTGATTCCAATTACTCCAAAATTATTGTCAGAAAATTGACTTAGATGTTATTTGACCATAAATAAAAATTTTAAAAAGTGCTTCAAGAAAGTTTGGTATTTGGGCCCAATCACACCTTTTCAAACTCATTAGATTCTTGTTATGCTTTCTGGTAACAGTTTTCACAACACATCACACTATAGGTATCTGGATTTAAAATAACTGATTCTGCTCAAAGAATGGATCATTACTGTACTAGTTTCATTAGTCTAAATTACATGGTGTTTTAAAGTATTCCATGGGAGCTGCAATGATTATATAAGAATAAATTTGATCCTAGTTTAATCTAA
>NW_006921787.1:2128474-2130476 GCF_000298275.1 Orycteropus afer afer | reverse complement strand
ATATATATAATGCTGAACAGTATTTCTTATGCTAATGTTGTAAAATTTTTGTGTAAGAAGAAAATTTTTAATGAATTTCATGAGTATACTGACACCATTTCTGATAAAATTCCATATCCTTTCATTGGGAAAACACTTCTAGGCTTTGAGAGTTACAATTGAGATAAATGTGCTTTGAGATATGAAGTCTCTCTTTGTTAAGACCCATTAACTGGGTATTGATGACTTTCATTTATATTAGCACCAGATACTACCTACTAATTCATGTAGAAATGTTTCTCATCACCTAACATCATGCCTCAGAATACTTGGCTTAGATATTCAAATGTGTAAAACATTCAAGAACAAGCTTGGGTTATTTAGTTATTTTTCCTTACAATATAGTCTACTTTTAACAGACAGAATAGTGTGGTCAAAATTGAACTAGGCTGCTTATATGGCTTTCCTTCAGTGGTTATTTTGTGTAATCACTAAGGTGGACTTTTATCTTTGCCTAAATTCTTGGGAAATATTTAAAAACTTTAGTTAACCTTCATGATTTTTATATTTTACTTCCTCCTTTTATTAAATGGAAGAAGGTGACTTTGGGTGGGTTTTTGTTTGGATAAACAGATTTTGAATAACTTTCTCTTTTAGGTTTTAAAAATATTGACTGGGTAATAAAAGAGGACTAAGGAAGATCATGTGGACTTCTTACATTGAAAATCTGTTGTTTCTCTTTTCTGCTATGCTGTACTGTCTTAAAGCAACCATGTTTTTGTGGTTGACTACAGAACTTTCATCTGAGACTTATTCTGTTGTTTAAATGTCTGCAACATATTCCATTAAAGTGTAATATAGATTGCTATGAATTTTCTTATAAAGTATCCAAAGTCCAGGAAAAGGATAGATTTATTAACCTGAACATAAGTTCAATCAACTCTTAAAATGGTGATGGATGTAGAAGTCACACTCACTGATACACACACTCACTCACTAACTGACTTACATGGTCAGTTTAGAAGAAATCTAAACTAATAGGACTTTTTGACTATTTGCAAATGGATACATTTCTGAAAACAAGTGATTACATTTGAATGTTTCTTAAAATTTTAAATCAGGATTTCGAATTTCATTGAGAGATTCTGTTTTGTCAAGTTTTATAGAAACTGGAATGTACTGTTAAATTGTCTTGGATATAGCTAAGCTATAATAGTATTTTGTGACCATTTAATTTCTGTGAAAAGTAATGTTTCAGAATAATTAGAAAATACAGAGGTGATATATAGTCTCCTATTTCATAGTAAAGGGAGCTCTGGTGGCTTAGTGCCTAAGGCATTTGACTGCTAACTGGAAGGCTGGCTGTTCAAAACCACCAGCCACTCCCTTCAAGGAAGGTTGGGCAATCTACTTCCGTAGAGATACAGCCTCAGAAACCCAATAGGGGTCGCTATGAGTCAGATCCAAAATCCACGGCAGTGAGTTTGGTTTTATTTTATACTAAAATCTGAATTTATTTATTGAATCTAATAGCTTAGTATTATTGCTACTCTGAACTAAAAAATATGTCAGTCTAGAATCTAGAAAAATGCCCATATAACGAATGTACTTGATATGTTGTTGTTGTTAGGTGCCGTTGAGTCGTTTCTGATTCATAGTGACCCCATGAACAGCAGAATGAAACACTGCCCTATCCCACACCAGCACCATGATCCCTGCTATACTTGAGCCCATCATTGCAGGCACCATGTCAATCCATCTCGTTGAAGGCCTTCCCCTCTTTTGTTGACCCTCCACCCTACCAAGCATGACATCCTTGCCCAGGGAATCGTCCCTTCTCACAACATGACCAAAGTAGGTGAGATGAAGTCTGGCCATTCTCTCTTCCAAGGAGCATTTCAGGTGCACTTCCTCCAGGCCAGATATTCTAGTTCTTTTAGCAGTCCATGGTACTTTCAGCATTCTTCACCAACACCACAACTCAAAAGCATCAACTCTTCTTTGGTCTTCCTTATTCATTGTC
>NW_006921787.1:2124570-2127707 GCF_000298275.1 Orycteropus afer afer | reverse complement strand
TGATATTGTTCTATAATTTCCACATTCTGTGGGATCACCTTTCTTTGGAATGGGTTCAAATATGGATCTCTTCCAGTCAGTTGGCCAGGTAGCTGTCTTCCAAATCTCTTGGCATACAAGAAATCTTACAGAAATGAAATATTAATATGTAGTCATATAATATATAGTAATATCTCATAAGTTATTTAAATATCCATTATTTATCCCTATCTGTATCACATCAAAGAACAAATATTTTGAGAAAATAAAAACTTCTGAATAACTATAACTCGTACTTAAAAAATTCAACTACTAAAATTTATATATGTTTTTAATTGGGAAAGGCATCATTTATAGACTCTGGTCTCACACCCTGAGAGTTAGAATATTTAAAAATTAAGATTTAAATCTCTACCTTTGTAACAGTTGTTTTTTAACTGAGAGTTGGTCTCATGGAATTTTATGAGAGGTAATTTTTACCACTCTTTTCTTCATAAGAATATCTGAAACTTGAGAAAAACACTATCACAACAAAGTTAACATACGATTAATTATAATGTGTAACCTAAACTTCTATACAATACATATACAACTGCAAGCAAATGTCAGACTTCTAGACTCTGGGAATTTATCATGTATCTCATTATTTTATTAGTTTCCTGGATAGGTATGTGTTCCAGGTAATATTGATACATAACAAAACACCTAAAGTGGTGTAATACAACAATCATTTTATTTTGAACATAGCATGTGGGTTTGGAAATTCACAAAGGGCTCTGCCCCATTATGTCTGCAATCTTAGCTGGGAAAACACAAAGGTTCAGTGTGATCACCTGGGGCTGGAGTTAATTTAAGGCTTCTTCAGTCACATGCTTTTCAGAGTGCCTACTTGGCTTACACAGTTTACAGATTTACTGAAGGGGAAACAGATTTCACTTCTTGATGGGGTAGGAGTGAAAATACATTGTAAAAGAAAACATATGATATAGAGATATCATTGCAGCCATCACTGGAAAACACAATTTGCCACATCATGTGAAACTTTGGGTGGACTGGCCTGCTTGATTAGTCTTCCAGTTTTTCGGAGTATGGAGAACTGTATGTGTTAAAATGCATCCCCATCCGAATGCCTCCAGCAATAATTATATATTAAGCACATCTCTGTTAGTGGAGGGAAGTAAGTCACTCCTTTCCCAAGGTAATTTGGATAACTAATGCACACAGAAGCCCAGTGAAAAACCCTGTCTGACATTTATTATTAAAATGGCTACCTTAACTCTCTGTGCAATAGTGGACAAGTTACTTATCAGTGACTCGGGTTTCTCATCTCTTACTTAAAAAGTTGTGTTGAAGATTACAAAAGTTGCTTTGAAAAATGCTTGGCATTTATCAAACATTCAACGTGTTTTACTTATAAGTATTATTATCATTGATATACCACACTTTTACTGTTATACCACAGTAATTTCTGAAATGCCTATGCCAGTCTTCCTAAATCCCAAAGATCTCTTAAAATGCTATATTTCTGATGTATATCTTTATTACAAAGACAAAAAACTGAACTATAAAAGGGGAGAAATCTGATAGAGGACACTTTTATAATTAACAACATAACTAAATAGTCCAGTAAATATTTTCTGCTGCAACTGACATTCATTAGATAAAATGCATTTTTCAAAAAACTCGTTTCATGTCTGTCTGATTTAGGGGGAAAATAGGTGATTTTCTAAGAGGGCAAAAACAAACACACAAAAAAAGCATAAATCCATAGGGATAAGTAAACACTGCAGCCAGAGCTTGCCCTGAGCATATCTGATGATTTCAGCCCAAAGTCTGAGTTTAATTGATATGCATGAACTAGGAAAAGGAGAAAATCTTGAAGCCTCAGGAAGATGAGAAGTGAAGAAGCATAAAGACAGAACATTAAAAGATGATACTTTTAGTAGGAAAAAAAAAAAAAAAAAAGCTGAATAACAAGTTCTTTCTCTATTTAACAGCATAGATAGTAGGTTCTTAAATTAACTAGTGTTGCTATGACAGAAATACCTCAAATGGATGACTTTAACAAACAAATTTATTTTCTCTCAGTTTAGGAAACTAGACATCCTAATTCAGAGCACCAGCTCTCAGGTAAGTTTTTCTGTATAATTCAGCTTTGGAAGAAGGTCTTTTGTCTCCTTTCAACATCTCTGAGCCCGACATTCCTTGGAAATCTACATGAGTCTTGGCATCAATCTTCCTATGGGTCTAGATGCTTCTTAGCATAGGCATCCTGGGTCTAAAGAATATGCTCTGTTCCTAGGTTTTCTTTCTTTGGGGTAATGATATCCTCCTTCTCAGATTATTTTTCTCTCCTTTTATCTCCTATAAGATAAAAGGGGGTGCACGCGAAACCCCAGAGAAATCTTCCTTTTCACAGGATCAAGGCTGTGACCTGAGTCAGTGAGTTTTACTTGAGTGTGATAGTAATGATATTGTTGGATATTTCTGAATTCTGTTGGATCACCTTTCTTTGAAATGGGCACAAATATAGATTGTTCCAGTCAGTTGGTCAAGTAGCTGTTGTCCAAATTTCTTGGCATAAACAAGTGAGTGTGGCACCTATTTGTTGAAACATCTTGAAAAGTATTCCACCTTTTCCAGGAGTCCTGTACTTTTCCCAATTCCTTCAGTGCAACTTGGGCCTCTTCTTTCAATTTTATCTTCCTTCAATTAAATTATAGATAGATAGATAGATAGATTATATATATAGATATAGATATAGATATAGATATAGATATAGATATATAGATATATGAAGCCTTGAACCCAGACAGAAGAGCAGTCAGCCCCAGGGTTACAGGTGAGGAGAGACAACTCAGGGATGCCCAAAGAAGCAGGCCAGAAGAGCAGGAGAAAGGGGAATAAAAGCCAGGAAGCCAGACAGAGGAATAGTCATCCACAGGGACCCAGGTGGGGGTAATACGACAGGTCTCCAACAGCAGGACAAACTTGTCTGTCGGTTTGTCCTACTGTGGTAACATGTAGACGTCTGTTTTGAGGCTGACCCTCTGGTGTTTAAAACCCAGCAAGATGTACCTGGTGCACAGGTAACAGCCCAGCTTATAGACTGAGACAGACTAGGAAGAAGGAAGAGGCCATCCACTTCTGAAAGAATT
>NW_006921787.1:2109994-2110777 GCF_000298275.1 Orycteropus afer afer | reverse complement strand
CCTCTTCTGAATCCAGCTTGCACCTCTGGAAGTTCTCTGTCAATATACTGCTACAAACGTTTTTGAATTATCTTCAGTAAGATCTTACTTGTGTGTGGTATTATGATATTGTTCTATAATTTCCACATTCTGTGGGATCACCTTTCTTTGGAATGGGTACAAAAATGGATCTCTTCCAGTCAGTAGGCTAGGTAGCTGTTTTCCAAATCTCTTGGCATAATGGAGTGGGGCATCCATTTGTTGACATATCTCAATGGGTATTCTGTCAATTCCCAGAGCCTTGTTCTTTGCCATTTCTTTCATTGAAACTTCAGCTTCCTCCTTCAGTACCATTGGTTCTAGATCATATGCTACTTCCTGAAATGGATGAAGACGGAACAGTTCTTTTTGGTACAGTGACTCTGTGTATTTCTGCCATCATCTCTTGATGTTTCCTGCATTATTCAATATTTTGCCCATAGAACCTCTCAATATTGCAACTCGAAGCTTAGATTTTTTCTTCAATTCTTTCAGCTTGAGAAATGCTGAGCATGTTCTTCCCTTTTGTTTCTCAAACTCCAGGTCTTTGCACATTTCATTGTAGTTATCAATTTTGTCTGCTTGAGCTGTTCTTTGAAATTTTCTGTTCAGCTATTTTATCTTGTAATTTCTTCCATTTCCTTTAGCTACTCTCCACTCAAGGGCAAGTTTCAGAGTCTCTTCTGTCATCCATTTTGGTCTTCTCTTCTTTTCACGTCTTTTTAGTGATCTCTTGCTTTCTTCATGGATAATGTTCTTGATATC
>NW_006921787.1:2106382-2109441 GCF_000298275.1 Orycteropus afer afer | reverse complement strand
CTCATCTTTGGCTTTGGTGGTTGGGGCATAAATTTGAATAATAGTCATATTAATGGGTCTTCCTTGTAGGCATTTGGATATTATCCTATCACTGACAGCATCGTACTTCAGGACAGATCTTGAAACATCTTTTGTGATGATGAATGCCACTCCATTCCTCTTCAAACTGTCATTCCCAGCATAATAGATCATATGTTTGTCTGATTCAAAATGGCCAAAACTAGTCTGTTTCAGCTGACTAATGACTAGGATATCAATCTTTATGCATTTCATTTCTTTTTTGACAACTTCCAATTTTCCTAAGTTCATACTTTGTACATTCCATGTTCCAATGATTAGTGGATGTCTGCAGCTGTTTCTTCTCAATTTGAGTGGTGCTACATCAGCAAATGGAGGTCTTGAAAGCTTTATCTTATCCATATGAGCAAGGATGGATTTACTCTGATGATGCAGCTCTTTCCCAGTCCTATTTTGAGAGCCTTCTAACCTAAGCAGACTATTCATAAAGTTGCATGGTAATGTATAAAACAGTGTTTCTTTTCTATTCATATAGTTTTCCCTGGTCAATGTGGCTTGGTGAATATCTCTTTGGCACTGGGTAGGTAGGTTTTTGAATTATCTTCAGTAAGATCTTACTCACATGCAATATTAATAATATTGTTCAATAATTTCCACATTCAGTAAGGAGATAGAGGATTTGAATTACACCACATACAAATTAGATCTAATAAAGCTATATAGAACTCTCCACCAAAACCAGAACAATACATGTTTTTCTCTAGTGCACATGAGACATTCTAAGAATAGGCCCTATACTAGGTCATAAAACAATGAAATGATGTAAAGTATCATTTCTGACCCTAAAGAAATAACACTAGAAGTTAATATTAGAAGGAAAAACAGAAAACACATAAATACATGAAAAGTAACTAACACATCCTTAAATCATCAATAAGTAAAGAAAGAAATTAAGAGTGAAATATATATATATATATATTTGTATATATATATATATATATATATATATATATATATATATATATATATATATATAGACTCCATATCAAATGTGGAGTTAAATAGAAATGCAAACACAACCTACCAAAATCAAAACTGTGAAGGCAGTCATCAGAAGGAGATGTATAACAATAAATGCTTACACCAAAAATGAGAAAAGATAAATCTTTTCAAAACTCTACAACATAAGGAACTAGAAAAAGAACAGACTAAGTCCAAAAATACCAGAAGAAGGGAAGTAATGAAGATCGGAGGAAAAAAAAAAAAAAACAACACTGCCATTGAGTAGGTTCCAACTCATAGTCACATCCTTTGGGCTTTCAAGGCTGTAAATCTTTATGGAAGCAGACTGCCCCATCTTTCTTCCATGAAGCTTCTGGTGGGTTCAAACTGCTGACTTTTTGGTAAGCAGCCAAATACCTTAACCCTTACATCAGCATAGCTCCTTAATAAAGATCAAAGCAGATAACAAATGAAATAGAGAATAGAAGTACAATGAAGAAAACCAACAAAACCAATGATTTCTTTTTTCTTTTATGATCAGCATAAAAAGTATAACCAGAATATTCTGGCAGTTCCCATTAGCCTGGATGTAGGTTATATTTAGAAAGATCAGTACAAGAAAAAAATTGTAAAGTATATAGAGAGGAGATAGAGAAAGAGAAACAAAACTAAAGAGGGAAAGAGAGATCCATGGTCAGAATGAAGGAAGATCAGGATTATGCTGCTCAGAAGTATAACTAAGTATTAGGGAATATTAGAGTTGGGATTTAGTTGTATCAATGGAGTATGTTGACCAGGATGGAAAGATAAAGAAGAGAAATAAGGTGAGGAGAAAAGAGAAAAAAAAAAAAAAATTCTTCTTTCAAGTTCTTGGCTAGGTAACAGGCATTCTCACACTCTTAGTATGTTTTTTTGTACATGGAAGCGTTGTGCATAATTACAAAATATTTGATACATCCCATCAATAAAAGACTAACTAAATAAAATAAGTGACAGAAAGGAATTTGTTGTACTTCAGAAGAGGTTGAAAAAATCTTTATATAATGATATTTAAACTGAGAAAAACAAAGAGCAGAATAGTTTATATAGTATGATACCTTGAATTTATGAAATGGGGAAATAAGAATGTACCTTAATTATCATTTTTATTTTTGGAACATGTGAAGGCATCATTCATTCAAAACAACAAATCAAGTATACACACACACACACACACACACACACAGCATAGGTTCATAGTTAAAAGACATATACATACCTCTCTGATAATTGCGGTTGCTTTATATATGCCCCTTATGTTATATTGTATTTGTATTGTTGGCTTGTGTACAAAAATGGCACAACAAATAAGGAGGAAAAATCAAAGACACTGACAGACAAAGTTGATTTAATTCACAAAAGACACAGGGTTACTGAAAAATCCCAACCAAAGCCATGGCAATGGAAGTCTATTCAACTCACAGTGATCCTGTAAGACAAAGTAAAACTGTCCCATAGGTTTTCTAAGGCTGTACATCTTTTAGGTAGCAGACTGTAGGTTCAAACCACCAATCTTTTGGTTAGCAGCCCAAAGCTTTAATGACGACACCTCCAGAGCTCTTCTGAGTTTCTGAAGGTAGAATCATCTGAAAAAATCATTCAGAAGTTGAGGGACCAATGAAAAAGAAAGATAGAGAAAAATCAGGGTTTGAAAAAAAATGAGGGGTTTTGTGTAGAGGGAAGAGAAGTGTTTGAGGGTTTGCGACTAGAAATTTTTTTTTTTTCTTTACTTTTTTGGTTGTAAGATTGATCTGTTTTTTGGGGTGATTTTTCTTTCTCCTTTGAATGTGTTATTGGTTATTGATTTTAAAACAAAAACAAAAGGCTTAATGAAAAAACGTACATATACATATAAGCATGGTTATCAATTGTATCAATATAAGACAGGAATGCAAGATGTTAATAAGAGAAATAGTATGCAGGAGAGAAGGGGTAAATGGGGATTCTCTGTATTTTCTGCATAATTTTTCTCTAAATCTAGAAATCATTCTTAAAAATAA
>NW_006921787.1:2097314-2106282 GCF_000298275.1 Orycteropus afer afer | reverse complement strand
TATACAAAAACATTAATATTTGTTTACAGAGTATATTTGCATAATATTTTTACCATATGATCATTGTAACACATCTTAAAAAAAATAGCCATTTTAAAAATAAGTAATACCAAAGTAATTAAGTGGCTTGTTCAAGATAACACAGCTAATATTGACCAGAGAAGATCTGAAGGGACAGAAGGTAAGCTCTCGTCCACTAATTAAAAGTTCAGTGATTTGAACCCACCAGATGCTCCATGGGAGAAAGATATGGCAGTCTGCTTCCATAAAGATTACAGCCGTGGAAGTCTTAAAGGGCAGCTCTACTCTACTGTATAAGACCATTATGATTTGGAATTGACTCAATGGCAACAGGATTGGTAATATTGGACAAAGAAAAATTTATTGTATTTTTCACATATAATGTGCTCACATGAAAATGCACACATGCACATTACATGCACAGTGTTCATAGGAAACTAATTTGAGAGGAGATTGTATATTTTACAAAATACCATATAGTGCATGTCTAATCTGTGTAAAAATATGGTGGCCATTGAATAAATATATACTGAGAACTTATCACAGACCAAGTTCTTTCATTTCCCCTGGGAAGCAAAAGATAATTTAAGAAATGTCTCTTCCTTCAAGGGACTTATCCTAGTAGAGGAAGACAAAAATCAAACAAGCAATACAGGAAAAGCATAAATATGCAAAATGGAAGCAAAAACCAAAAGCATAGTGTTGGTGTTGTTGTTGTTATGTGCCATCGAGTTGGACCTGACTCATAGCAACCCCTCCTTGAGTTTCCAAGGCAGTATCACTATGGAAATAGATTGCCCAACCTTCCTTCCAAGGAGTGGCTGGTGGGTTTAAACCACCAGCCTTCTGGTTAGCAGTTAGGCACTATACTACCAGAAATTCTACATAATTTATTGAGCAAGACTTTATGGAGACAAGGCTGGATAGTTGTGTAGCTATGCCTCAGGCAGATAGGACAGATAGGAAGAGTAGCTCCAACAACAGTTGGAGTATAAAACAACAGATGTTTCAGATGAATATTGTATAGCCTGTCAAGAATGCATACTGATAAGGGCAGAAAATCCTTTTCTGTCTTCAAATATGATACCTTTACACAATGCTAATAGTTTTCATACTTCGCTGTTGTTATTATTGTTAGGTGTCATTGAGTTGGTTCTGACTTATCGTGACCCCATGTACAACAGAATGAAACACTATCTGGTCCTATGCCATCCTCACAATCTTTGCTATATTTGAACCCATTGTAGCAACCACTGAGTCAATCCATCTCATTGAAGATCTTCCTTTTTTTTCGCCCCCTGACTTTATCAAGCATGAAGTCTTTATGCAGGGACAGATCCCTCCTGATAATATATCCAAAGTACATGAGACAAATTCGCACCATCCACAGTTCTAATGAGCATTGTGCCTACTTCTTCAAGACAGATTTGCCTGTTCTGGAAGTCAGATATATTGATGTATAATCAATAGTTTTCACCAAATCAATAATTCAAAGGCATCACTTCTTCTGCTTTCTTCTTTATTCATTGTACACATTCAACATACATAGGAGGTATTTGAAAATATCATGGCTTGAGTCAAGTACACCTTAGTCCTCATAGTATGTTTTGTCTTGTAATACCTTAAAGAGGTGTTTTACAACAGATTTGTCCAATGCAATACGTTGCTTGATTTCTTGACTGCTACTTCTCTACGTGTTGATTATAGAGCCAAGTAAAAAGGAAATCCTTAACTACTTCAATCATTTCTTCATTTATCATGATGTTACTTGTTCATCCAGTTGTGAGGATTTTTGTTTTCTTTATGTTCAGGTGTTACGGATGTTGCAGATTGTAGTCTTTGATCTCTATCAATAAGTGCTTTAAGGTCTCTTCACTTTCAGCAAGCAAAGTTGTTTCATCTGCATACTGCAGGTTGTTAATGAGTCTTCCTCCAATATTGATGCTGCAATCTTCTTCATATAAGCCAGCCTCTCCAATTATTTGCTCAGCATATAATGTGTATAAGTATAATGAAAGGATGCAACCCTGATGCACACCTTTCCTGATTTTAAATCACCTGGTTTTTTTTGAGTATGCATTCTAATTTCTTAGAGATCCTAGAATTCTGAATCTACATCCTCATAAGAATTCTGCTTTTGATTCACAATGTACAAAAAAAAAAAAAAACAGCAAAAAATTGAAAACCTTTGTGCTGAAGAGAAATTTTACGTGACAACTGAACAACAGACAATGAAACATCAAAAACATGTCTGCCAGTCCTCACTTGGCCACTATGTGTTCCCTTTACACCTTTCGGCCTATGTTTCAACAATAATAAAGTGATGCTGCTGCACCCGGAAAGTAGTTTCCAAAACCTTGATTTTTGTGTTTAATTTCTTGCTTGTTATTTATTTATTTATTTATGTTGTTGAGAATATATACAGCAGAACATATACCAATTCAACAGTTTCTGCATGGACAGTTCAGTGACATTAATTATATTCTTTCAGTTGCACAATCATTCTATCCTCTTCTTCTGAGTTTTCCTCTCCTAAGGTTCCTATCTAATATTGCAAGTGTTGGCAATTTGATCCCCTTTATCTAGGTCTTAAAGGAGAATACTGCTCAAGGTAGACCTTTTAAACTACTTAAGTGAAACTATCATTTGGTTTTAAAAAGACGTCAGATGATATTTTTGTTTTAAGGTTTAAAGATTATCTCAAGATAATAGTTTCAGGAATTCATCCAGCCTCTATGGCTCCAGAAAGTCTGGAGTCCATGAAACCTCAAAATTCAGTTCTGCATTTTCCCTTTTTGATCAGGATTCTTCTGCAGAATCTTTGGTCAAAATGTTTAGTAATGGTAGCTGGGCACCATCCAGTTCTGGTCCCATGTTAAAGGAGAGTTTTTTCTGAAGTAATTAGCCACACATTCCATTATCTCCTCCTATCCCTGACTCTCCTTCTTCCTCTGTTACTCCAGATGAATAGAGACCAACTATTGTGCCTTGGATGGATGACTGCAAGGTTTTAAGACTCCAGGAACTACACAGTGAACTAGATGGTAGAACAGAAACTCTAAATACTTTGTTAGGCCAATTAACTGGGATATCCTTTGAAACCATAACTCTAAACCTCCAAACCAAGAAACTAAATATCATGGTTATACATAAACAGCTTCAGCAACAGTTCTTTCTGTTGTTGTAAATATGTCTATCAACCAAGCTTTGCTAATTCAGCTTTTTACAGATGTATAGCTTATTGACAGCACTTAAAATAATTGCCTTTGCAAACTTCCCCTTAATCAGTAAAATGTCCCACCACCATAAACTGAAAACTCAGTATTCTATAATAATCCTTCCTTTCTACCTCTTACCTGCTTCTGATAAACACTAGTAAACTTTAGCCTCTATACATTTGCCCTTTCTTACCCTTTTATATAAGTGAAGCCATACAATATTTCTCCTTTTATAAGTAGTGCCTGTTTTTCTACTACTAAACATTTTTTCCAGAAATTTCTTACATGAAACAGAAATATATAAATTACAAATAGTTGGTTTATTCTCATAGAAGTGGAAGAGAGACTCAAATCTCATATATAGCTTTTGCTTCTGTTTTTGAGGCAACATCAAAGATGAAGTGAATTCTGTAATGTCCTGCTAAACACATCTCAAGACACTTTTACATACATGCTATGGTCCTAGTATAGGGCATATGGTCTACTGGTAATTTCTCAGTGGTTAACACATGAGCAGGTTTAAGAACAGGTCAACTGATATATAAATGAATTAAAAATTGTCATGGTTAAAATTTTCTCTACAAACTTTGATGGAATATTATTTGAAATATAGTTGATGGTGCTTAAATGTTTAAATGGATTTTTTTTGGGGGGGTGCCAGGATAAAACATTTAGCCTTAAAACTGAAAATTAAGTCATTCTTTCAGACAGAAATCTCCAGATGATCAAGAACAATATTTATTTTGCTTAACATTGTATCTCCATTACTTCATACAATGATTGGCACTGTAGTAGCTTAATGAATTTATTTGAATCACAAGATGTGATGAAGAAGGAAATTAGGAGGAAATATGTCAAACAAAAATATATGAAAGAGAAGCTGAAAGGAAGACAGTCCAAGTTCATTACATTGTACATTTCACCTTCTTGTTTGGGAAGAAATGAGTCTGGAAAGAAACAACAAAAAAAAAAAGATTTCTACCCTAAAGTCTAACAGGTTGTCCAAGAGCCTAGAGTGAAGTTAGATTAGATTTCACCTCACAAAATTTATCTGAAAGTATTCCAAGGAAATACCACAAGAAAAATGGTCATAACATGTGCCTATCTCATAAATCTGATCTGATAAATGATCAAGTCTATGAACTTATTTATACTATCTCATTGAAAATAATAAATTAGGAAATAAAAGAACCTGAGACAGTTGGAATTACATGGTACAAAAGCTGCATATTTTAGAGTTGATATTTACTTTGAACTATAAAGGCAGCAATGACCAATCTCATTCATTAATACATCTCCTTTGGGGGCTTAGAAATAGATCTTAGTTGTGTTGTGTTTTGTTTTTTTTTTAAGTCAATAACAAAAATGAATTTGGGTCACCTTAAAATATTTTATGATCTTGTAACAAAGAAGACATGACTTACACCACCAACAGCAGAAGACTTGATATTGTAAAGCAGTTAAGAGACATATTAATAGAGAAAATAATATTTATTTGCAAGAAAATTTTCCCTAGTAAGAAAGGTTATTAATTTTCTGCCATGTGTATGGTTCAAGAAATTGCCACAGTGACAAAATTATATAGAAACAAACAGATGTTAAGGCCTTCATAACTGAAAGCTGGAATAAAGCTCATAAATGATTAGTTCTGACTCCTTCTTAAATACCTAATGTTCAAGGGGAAGAATTTAGGATAATTATACAATAATTATTAAGCAGTACACTGTAAGCCACACAATTCTGACATACTCACATTCTATTGTGAATAATTACCATACACTCAACACTTGTCGTACTAACTGTATATTAATGATTAAATGAATAAATGTGAATGAGATAAACTTTAAAATATTGAAACATAACATGAGGAAATATTGGAATTAGCTGTGAGACAAATATTATCTACAATAGCATCTATAAACTATTCTAGCTGTTAATCTAATTCTAGATAATTTTTGTCAGTTTCAGAGCTTAAAACAATTATAACTTGATATAATTTCTGTCCATAATCTATGGGCTAAGAGAATCTTTCAAGCCATTTTAGTCACTTGGCTTTTTAAACACTAGGTTATCTGCCTTTCATTCATTCAATAATTGTCTCTCCATTAACTCATATGACTACACATTAATCCATTTATGCATTCATTCACACATATGTAATGTTCATACTTTTTTCCCTTTTTCTGTTCCTTCCTTTATGTACCTATACATCTCCTTCACATTCCTTAATGTCTCTGGACTCATGGAAATCTGACTGTTGCTTCCTCTTATTGTGCATTCAAAGTAGAAACCCTTTACTACAGAAAATTAATGTTTCTAATTTCCCTTCAAATCAAGATTTTTTCCCAGATGTTAACTTGATAAAAGTTAGTCTGAAATGGAAGAGTACTTGAAACACTTACTGATAAAGATCAAAGACTACAACCTTCTGTATCAATTACACCTGAAAATAAAATAAAACAAAAATCCTCACAAGAGGAACAATAAGCAACATCACTATAAACAGAGACAAGTTGGAAATAGTTAAGGATTTCATTTTACTTGGATCCATTATCAATGTCCATTGAAGCAGCAGCCAAGACATAAAATGGTGTATTGCATTGAGAAAATCCGCTTCAAAAGAGCTCTTTAAACTATGTAGAGGATAGGTGACATTTTGAAGACTAATGTGCACTGATACAAGCCCTGGTATTTTCAATCACCTCATATGCATACAAAAGCTGGACAATGAGAAAAGATTAAAGAAGAATTGATGCATTTGAATTATGGTGTTTGCAAAGAATATTGAATATATTCTAGACAACCAGGAGTGGCTGAAGGAGACCAGGAAGTGAGCAGAGCATTTTGGAACAACTAAGGGAGACAAATTTGTCTGTCAGTTTGTCATACTGTGGGTGGCTTCCATGTTGCTGTGAGGCTGGAGGCTATGCCACCAGTGTTTCAAATGCCAGCAGGGTCACCCATGGTGGACTGCCTTCAGCAGAGCTACCAGACAAAGGCAGACTCAGAAAAAGAAAGAGGCCATCCACTTCTCAAAGAATTGGTCAGTGAAAACCTTACAAATACCAGTGAAACACTGTCTGATATATTATTAGAAAACTTTATGAATAGCCCTGAAACATTGTCAGATAAGTGTCAGAAGAAGAGCCCGTCAGATCAGAAGGCACTCAAAATACGATTGGGGAAGAGCTGAGTTCTCAGAGTAGAGATAACATTAGTGAGGTGGATAGAGTAAAGATTTTGGAACCACCATTTACCAGTGTGTCATGACTCAAAATGAGAAGAAAAGACTGCAAACATCCATTAATAATCAGAATATAGAATGTATGAAGTATGAATCTAGGAAAATTGGAAGTTGTCAAAAATGAAATGGAATGCATGAAGATCAATATCCTAGGCATTGGTGAGCTGAAATGGACTGGTTTTGGCCACTTTTAATCATATAATCACATGATCTACTATGCCAAGAATGAGAAATTGAAGAAGAATGGTATGCTATTCATCATTACAAATAATGTATGAAGATCTATGCTGAAGTACAATGCTGTCAGTGATAGGAAAATATCCATATGACTACAAAGAAAGCCAGTTAATACCATTGCTATTCAAATTTATGCACCAGCCACCAAAGCCAAAGATGAGGAAATTGAAGATTTTTATCAATTTCTGCAGTCTGAAATTGACCAAACATGCAATCAAGATGTGTTGATTATCACTGATGATTGGAATGAAAAAGTTGGAAACAAAGAATCACTGGTAGTTGGAAAATATGGCTTTGGTGATAGAAATAATGCTGGAAATCCCATGATAGAATTTTGCAATACTAAAAACTTATTCGTTGCAAATATCTTTTTTTCAACAACATGAACAGTAGTTATACATGTGGACTTTACCAGATGGAGTCCGTAAGATTCAGACTAACAACATCTATGGCAAGAGGCAATGGAAAAGCTCAATATCTTCAGCCAAAACAAGGCCAGGAGTTGATTGTAGAACAGACCGCCAACTGCTCATATACAAGTTGAAGTTGAAGCTGAAGGCAATTAAAAGAAGTCCACGAGAGCCAAAATATGACCTTGATTATATCCCTTCTGAATTTAGAGATCATATAAAGAATAGATTTGATGCATTGAACACCAATAACCAAAAACCAGAGGAATTGTGTCATGACATCAAGAATATCATCCATTAAGAAAATAAAAGTTAATTAAAAAGACCAGAAAGGAAGAAAAGACAAAATTGGATGTCAGAGGACTGTGAAACTTGCCCTTGAGTGGAGAATAGCTAAAGCAAATGGAAGAAATGACAAGAAAAAAGAGCTAAATGGAAGTTTTCAAAGAGCAGCTCGAGAAGACAAAGTCAATTATTATTACGAAATGTGAAAAGCTCCAGAGTTAGAAAACCAAAAGTGAAGAACATACTTGCCATTTTCAAGCTGAAAAAACTGAAGAAAAATTTAAGCCTTGATTTGTAATATGGAAAGATTCTATGTGCACAATATTGAATGATGTAGGAAACATCAAAAGAAGATGGAAGGAATACACAGAGCCACTACACCAAAAAGAATGGGTCAATGTTCATCCATTTCAGGAGGTGGCATATGATCAAGAAACAATGGTATTGAAGGAAGAAGTACAAGCCACATTGAAGGAATTGCCAAAGAATAAGACTCCAGGAATTGATGAAATACCCATTGAGATGTTTCAATAAATGGATGCTGCACTGGAGGCACTGACTTGGCTATGACAAGAGATTTGGAAGACAGCTATCTGGCCAGCTAACTGGAAGAGATCCATATTTGCACCCATTCCAAAGAAAGGTAATCCCACAGAATGTGGAAATTATTGAACAACATCATTAATATAGCATGCAAGTAAAATCTTAGTGAAGATAATTCAAAAACAGTAGCAACAGTATATTGACAGAGAACTTCCAGGAATGCAACCTGGATTCAGAAGAAGACATGGAATGAGGGATATCATAGCTGATGTCAGATGGATCTTGGTTCAAAGCAAAGAATACAAGAAAGATGTTGACTTGTGTTTTATTGACTATGCAAAAGCATTTGATTGTGTGGATCATAACAAATTGTGGATGATATTGAGAGGAATGGGAATCCAGAACACTTAATTGTACTCATGAGGAACCTGTATATAGACAGGAGACTGTGGTTGGAAGAGAACAAGGGGACACTGCATGGTTTAAAATCAAGAAGAGAGTGCATCATGACTGTATCCTTTCAACATACTTATTCAATCTATATGCTGAGCAAATAATCTAAGAAGCTGGACTATATAAAGAAGAATGTGGCATCAAGTTTGGAGGAAGAATCATTAACAACCTGCTACACACTCAGTCCGAGGGTTACAGGTGAGGAGAGACAATGCAGGGACACCCAGAGGAGCAGGCCGGAAGACCAGGAGAAAGGGGATAAAAGCCTTGAACCCGGACAGAAGAGCAGTCAGCCCCAGGGATATAGGTGAGGAGAGACAATGCAGGGACACCCAGAGGAGCAGGCCAGAGGAGCAGGCCAGAGGAGCAGGCCAGAAGAGCAGGAGAAAGGGGATAAAAGCCTTGAACCTGACAGAAAAGCAGTCAGACCCAGGCTTACAGGTGAGGAGAGACAACTCAGGGACGCCCAGAGTAGCAGGCCGGGAGAACAGGAGAAAGGGGATAAAAGCCAGGAAACCAGAGAGAAGAGCAATCAGGTGAAGGGATTAGGTGAGGAG
>NW_006921787.1:2094554-2095328 GCF_000298275.1 Orycteropus afer afer | reverse complement strand
ATCATAACATGTATTACAATAATAAATAATGAGAATCTAATAGTATTACTTAAATTGCTAATTTGATTGATCACCACTTTTCTAAGGTGTGTCTGACCCAAGCTATAGTATTTTCAATCACCTCATATGCATGCAAAAGCTGCAAGATGAGTAAGGAGGACTGAAGAAGAATTAATGCCTTTGAATTATGATGTTGGTGAAGAATATTAAATATACCATAGATTTCCAGAAAAACAAATTTGTCTTGGAAGAAGTACACCCAGAATGCTCCTTAGAAGCAAGAATGACAGGATTTCATCTCATGTGTTTTGAACATGCTATCAGGAGGGACCAGTTCCTGAAGAAGGACATCAGACTTGACAAAATAGAGAGTCAGGCAAAAAGGAGAAGGCTCATCAATGAGATGGGTGGACACAGTGGCTACAACAATGAGCTCAAACATACCATAATTGAAAGGATGGCACAAGACTAGGCATATCTTTGTTCAGTTGTACATGGTGTCACTATGAATTGGACCAACTCAACGGCATCTAATAACAACAACTTGATTGAAACTTTGTTTCCTTTAAATCTATCATTAAAGTCAAAGATTTTAACTACAGAATTCTGATCATTTGTACATTTATTATCACCCAGATGTTTAAGAATTAATAATCTTAATACATTCTTTTTTACTTATTTATTATTGTGATTTGGGTGAAGATTTACAGAGCAAATTCACTTTCCATATAGGAGTTTACATATACTTTGTCTCATGACATTGACCACAGTTTA
>NW_006921787.1:2088080-2090629 GCF_000298275.1 Orycteropus afer afer | reverse complement strand
TCTCCTTTTTTGGTATTTTTAAGCAAATTCTTCTGTTAGTTGGGGTTTAGTCCACTTCTATATCTTTCCCTTCAAGGCTCAGGGGTCTAGGATTATCTTCTGTGTCTGTGTTAATTGGTTTCCCTTTTCTTTGTTGAAGAGGGTCTGTGCAGTCTTTCTGCCTAGTCCACCATCTTGCCGGAATTCTCCTAATACATTCTTTTAAAAAAAATAGTGTGATTTGGGTGCAAATTTACAAAGCCAATTTGTTTTACTCTCAAGAATTCATACACATGTGGTTTCATGATGCTGATTACAATCCCAACAATAAACAGCTCTCCTCTATATGGCTATCACTTCCCTGTGTCCTTCTTATCTATTCATGCCTGCCTCCCTCCCTTTCTCCCTGTACAACTGCTGTCCTTCTGATGTCTCACAGTTGATTGAGCTAAGGGGGTGCATATCAGACCAGTAATTCTGGTCATTTTTGTATTTTTGAGTTTTGTTCCACATTTTTCCTCCAATTCTATCAAGGATCTCCAATTTTGATCCCTTTATGAGTGGTTATCATTGGTAGCCAGGCACCATTTAGCCCTTCTGGCCTCAGAGTCATGAAGGCTGAGGTTCCTGTGGTCCATTGTACCTTTGTACTAATTGTTTCCATAAGACTGATTTTCTTCACTCTTCTTTGCTCCAGATGAGTGTGGGACCAATAGTTGCATCTTTGATGGCTGCTCAAAGCTCTAAAGACCCTGGTCACTGCTCATCAAAGTAAGATGCAAAACAAGATTTTTTATGTATTGTGTTGTGCCAGTTGACCTTGATACTTCCCAAGAGCACGGTTCCAAGACCTCAGGCCCAGTTATTCACTCTGTTAAAGTGCTTGGTTATCATTCTATAAAGTATATGTGTTAGGAAAGTTCAGAAGTACAGAAGCTAAAGTGAAAGTAAGATGAGTAGAAAATGACCACAACCTCAATAGATCAGAGCAGGCTTTGTTGATGAAAAGCCTGTGAGGGATGACTCTAGGAGCAACATGAACAATGCCAGTTTCAGAGTAGAGCTGCCTCTGGGGGAAGTGTTGCCCCCCTTTTATAGGGACCTCTGGTGCATAGGGGTTTTGCAATAGTTGCAGTTTCCAGGAAGTGGGGTTGTTTATGACAAGGCAAGGGGAGGGTGTGGGGTCTGCAGGTGGAATTTATCTCTAAGGTTTCCCAAGGTGGGGGATAGTATGTGGTCTGCAAGTGGAATTCATCTTTGAGGTTTCAGGGTGTCTTAGCCAAATTTAGAGTAACCAGTTCGGTCCTTCAATATGGATAATTTTTTAGCACAAATACACATGTAGTAATATCATGAGCCAAATCTAGTCATGGGTATATCCCTGTTCCCTTACCCACATCTGATCTTCTCACCTGTCTATACATTCGCCCACAGACTACTGTTCATTTTTACTGATAATGCAGTATTGTAATAGTATTTGCCTCTGCTATCTATAGCTTTTGTGCACCTCTCTGTGTCCTATTGTTATTGTTTCCCTATTGTTATTGTGCTGGTCACACACTTTTATTGTTTTGCCTTTCCCTTCACCCAAATAACACATGACTCTTAACTAGTCAGAAAATTTCCCTCTGCTTACTTCACATCTCTGGTAACCAACAAAGTAATTTTCCTGCCTTGTGTAAACCTTTCCTTGACTCTTTATAATAATGGGTTCATACAATATTTGTTCTGCTGCAATTGACTCATTTCACTCAGCATAATGCTGTCCAAGTTCATCCATGTTATGAGGTGATTCATGGATTCTTCATTACTGTTTATTTTTGCATAATATTCCATTGTGTGACTAAACCATAGTTTAATTATCCATTCATCTGTTGATAGGCACTTAAGTTGTTCCCATCTCTTTGCTATAGTAAATAGTGTGGTGAACATGGGTGTGCATATGTCTATTTGTGTCCTGGATTACCCTTCTTTAGGATATATTCCCAGTAGTGGAATTACTGGATCAAATGGTATTTCTGTTTCCAACTTCTTAAGGAAACACTATCTCATCTTCTACAATGGCTTTACCATTTAAAGTCCCACCAGCAGTATATGAGAATTCCAATCTCTCCACACTCTTCCTTGCAGCATTTGTTACTTTTCTGCCTGGTTGAACTTTGTTATTACTGTTGGAGTGAGATAATACCTCATTGTTGTTTTGATTTGCATCTCTATAATGGCTAATGACAGTATGCATTTCCTCATGTTTGTTGGATGCCTGTATATCTTCTTTAGTGAAGTATCTGTTCAAGTCCTTTGTCCATTTTTGAACTGGATTGTTTGCTTTTTGATGTTGAGATGTTGAAGTTTTCTATACATTTTAGAGATAAATCCCTTGTTGGATAAGTCATTTATTATTGTTATATGCTGTTGAGTCGGACCTGACTCATAGCAACCCCTCCTTAGGTTTCAGAGGAACTATTGCTATGGATATCACTGGTGACTGGAATGCAAAAGTTGGAAACAAAGAAGAATCACTGGTAGTTGGAAAATTTGGCCTTGGTGACAGAAATAATGCTAGAACTCGT
>NW_006921787.1:2085187-2086296 GCF_000298275.1 Orycteropus afer afer | reverse complement strand
GGGTTTGAACCACCAGCCTTCTGGTTAGCAGTCAAATGCTCTAGGCACTATGCTACCAGAGCTCCTCATCATAGCCAAGTATATTTTCGCAATCTGTGGTTACTCTTTTTACTCTTTTGGAGAAATCTTTCAATGCACATAACAATTTACCTTTTATGATGTCCCAGTTATGTAGTTTCTGTTCTGCTGCTTGTGCATTTTGGATTATGCTTGATAGTCTATTTATGTCATACATTACACTCATAGATTTTCCCCTATTTTATCTTTGATTAACTTTATGGTTTTGGGCTTTACATTTAGGTCTTTGATCTATCTTGTCATATATGCTGTGAGGTGTAGATATTGTTTGATTTTTCTGTAACTAGATATCCAATTTTGTCAGCATCATTTGTTAAAAGAGGCTATCTTTCTCTGGATGAATAGGTTTTGGCGCTCTCTCAAAGATTAGCTGTCCATAGATGAATGGATCTATTTCTAGATTCTCAATTCTGTTCCACTCATATATTCGCCTATCATTGTACCAATACCATGCTGTTTTGACTGCTGTGGCTTTATAGTAGGCTTTGAGATTGGGGAGTGTGAGACCTCCTACTTTATTTATTTATTTCTCTTTTTCAGTAGTGCTTTACTTCTCTGAGGTCTCTTTCCTTTCTCTATGAAGTATTGATTGGTTTTTCCATGTCCTTAAAGAATGCTGATGGAATCTGGGTTAGGATTGAATTGTGTTTTCTGCTTTATTTATTTCTGCTCTGATCTTCATTAGTTCCTTTCTTCTGGACACTGTAGTTTGCTTTTCATGCTCTTTTTCTAATTGTTGCAGTTGTTTTTCCTTTTTTTCAATGTGTACATATATTGCTTTAAATTGACCTCTGAGTACAGCTTTTGCTATATCCCAAAGGTTTTGGTAAGTTGTGTTTTCATTTTTATTTGCTTCTAGGAATATATATATATATTTTAATTTCACTTGTTATTTGTTCTTTTACCCAGTAGTTTTTGAACAGTGAATTGTTCAACGTGTACATATATTGCTTTAAATTGACCTCTGAGTACAGCTTTTGCTATATCCCAAAGGTTTTGGTAAGTTGTGTTTTCATTTTTATTTGCTTCTA
>NW_006921787.1:2076946-2085087 GCF_000298275.1 Orycteropus afer afer | reverse complement strand
ATATATAATTTCACACTTTTTTTTCTTCTGTAACCCAGTAGTTCTTGAAGAGTGTATTATTCAGTTTTCATGCTTTCACTTTTTCCTCTTGGTCTTACTATTATTAATTTCTAATTTTACAGCGTTGTGATAAAAAATGCTGCTTTGTAGTATTCAATGCTTTTTAATTTATTGAGCTTTGTTTAGTGGCCTGACATAAGGTCTAATCATAAGTGCATATGATCCATGTGTACCGGAGAAGAATATGTATGGTGGTTTTGTTGGGAGGAGTGCTCTGTATATGTCTATGAGGTTGAGTCGGTTGACTGTATTGGTGATATCTGCTGTATCTTTGTTGTGCTTTTTTCTGCTTACTCTATCCTTCATCAAAAGTAGTGTGTTAAAATCTCCTACTACTATTGTACTATTGCCTATTTCTCCTTTGAATTCAGTTAATGTTTGCTTTATGTATTGTTGGAGCTCTTTCACTGAATGCATAGATATGTATTATGGGAATGTCCTGTTGATAAATTGACCCTTTCAATTTCATGTAATACTCTTTCATATAATACTGGTTTTCACCTTGAAGTCTATTTTATCATAAATTAATATTGCTACCTCTGTTCTTTTTGGTTGCCGAGCTCTGGTAGCATATTGTCTAAGGCACTTGACTGCTAACCAGAAAGCTGGTGGTTCAAACCCACCAGCCACTCCTCAGAAGGAAGATGGGGCAAACTACTTCCATAGTGATACTGCCACAGAAACCCAAGGAGGGGTCGCTATGAGTCTAGTCTGACTTGGCGGCACTAAACAACAACAAATTAACTTAATATATTTTGTCCTTCCCTTGTTTTTTACTTTATTTTTATCTTTCTGTCTAAGGTGGATTGGGACCCCTGCAGGCAGGAAATTGACAGGTCTTCTTTTCTTATCCAATTGGATGCTCTCTTTCTCTTGACTGGTGGATTTCATCCATTCACATTCAGTGTAATTTATGAAAGGTAAGAATTTATTGTTGTCATTATTTTGTGTTTTCTGTTGTGTTTTTGATGGTTTCCTTGTTCCAAATATTTTTTCTGTGCTGAGTTTTTGTAGTTACCCTGTAGTAAATTTGTATCTCCCTAACTTTGGAAGAGTCTGTTCTATATAGTCATTATCCTGACTTCCTCTCCATTTGGAAGTTTTGTAATTATAAAGTTTATTCCCTCTATTTGCTTTGTTGTTGGTGTCATTTTCTGATTGATTCTTCTATTTCTCTATGTACACTTTGTAAGCTTACTTTAGTTTTGTGAATTCTTTTATTTTCCTGGGCTGGTTTCTCGGTGGAGTTTTCACATATCTTAAACTTAGGTTGTTGTTTTCCATTGGAAGAACTCCTTTTAGCATTTCTTGTAGGGTTGGTCTGTTTTTCACAAATTCTGTTAATTTCTGTTTGGGAATGTATTAATGTCACCCTCATATTTGAGTGACAGTTTGGCTGGATATGTAATGTTTGCTTCGTAATTCTTTCCCTTCAAGGTTTTATATATGCCATCCCATTGCCTTTTTGCCTATCTGTATTTTGCTGAGGAATCAGAGCTTAGTCTTATTTGTTGTCTATTGTAGGTAGCATTTCATTTACCCCATGGTGCTCTCATGACACTTTCTTTGTCTTTGGTTTTGGAAAGTTTGATTAGGATATACTTTGGTGATTTTGTCTCAAGGTACATCCTGTATGGGGTTCATTAAGCTTCTTGGATGGATATCTTTTTGTCTTTTATGATATAGGGGAAGTTGTATGTTAGCATATCTTTGATAATTTTCTCAGTTTTTTTCCCCCCTCTGGAATTGCAATAAAGAGTATGTTATTGCTTTTCATATCATCCCATATAACTCTACAGTTTTATTTCCCTTCATTCTTTGTTCTGATTTTTCCTCATACAAGCTGGTGTCAAGGGATTTGTCTTCTAGCTAAGAAATGCCCTTTTTCAGCCAATTTGAATCTACTCTTTGTCCTTCAATATGTTATCTATCTCTAATTTTAGTGTTTATCTTCTGGATTTCTAATTGCTGTTTTTGTATGATTTCTAATTGTCTGTTTACTTTGCCATTTTGCTCTTGAATGATTTTCCTGAATTCTTCAAGGATATTGTCTATATTCTTCTTGCTTCTGATTATGTTTTCCTTGAGCTCTTGGTATTTATATATATAATTTGAATTCCCTATCAGGTATTTTTATTGCTTGTTTTTCTTTGAGGAGAGATTTCCTAATTCTTTAGTTTGGACACTTGTTTCTGCTATCTTGTCTTTATTGTTTGTTTAAGTTGAAGTTGTCTATTGTCTCTGAGATATTTTGAATTTCTGTCTTTATTTATTTGTTATGTTTTTATTTTTTTTTCACCCTGATTTTATGTCTTACTTTGTTTTAATATGACAGGCAGCATGGAGGAAGTGTGCTGCTTTTGTTGTTAACTTGGCTGTACTAGGTCATTCTCCAACTTTCTCTTTGTTGGTGTAGTAGCTCATGGGAATGTGAATGCAGGTCTCTCTTTGTTGTGAGGGGGAGTTGCAGTTGTAATGAGCAGATGTTGTCCACTATCTGTTGTTGATCATGTGGTTCAGGAGCTGTTGATGTTGCTCTCTTTGAAATCTTCCCAAACTGTCTACCATGTCTTTCTCTTTTTTTTTTTTTTTTTTTCTTCCCCCTCTTTGTCTTCCTTTGTGCTTGTATTGGTTTCTCTTCATTCTGGTCTAGCATTTTTTTTTTTTTTCTCCCAATCACTGACTGCACTCCCTTTCCTGTCTCCATTCAATCTAATAATTTATCTTTATCTTTCTCATTAAAAAAAAAAAAAGAAAACAACATTTAGTTGATTCCAACTCATAGCAGCCCTCATTGTGTTTTGAAGACTGTAAATCTTTTTTATGGAAATAAGTTGCCTCACCTTCCTCCCTTAGAGCAGCTAGTAGGTTTGAACCATTGACTTTTTTGTTAGCACTCAAATATCTTACCAACTATAATACCATTCTAATTTGTTAGTTGTTGATAGTTGCCATCAAATCAGCTCTGACTCATAGAGACCCTGTGTACAACAGAACGAAACACTGCCCAGGTGTGTGTCATCCTGACAATGCTTGCAATATTTGAGCCCATTACTGTAGTCACTGCTTCCCTTTTTCACTGACCCTCCACTTTACCAAGTATGATATCCTTCTCCAGGGAATGGTCCCTTCAGAAAACATGACCAAAGTAGGTGAGACAAAATCTGGATAGTCTCACTTGTAGGGTTGGTCTGTTTTTCACAAATTTTACAAAACAGACATGTTTGTTCTTCTGACTGTCCATGGAATTTTTGGTATTCTTTACCAACACCATAACTCAGAATCATCAGCTCTTCTTCAGTCTTCCTTATTCATTGTCCAGCTTTCACATGAATACAAGGTGGTTGAAAATACTGTGGCTTGGGTTAGGTTCACCTCAGTCTTCAAAGAGTTATCTTTGCTCTTCAGCATTTTAAAGAGGTCTTTGCAGCAGATTTGCCAAGCGCAATATGACATCTGGTTTCTTAACTGCTACTTCCATGGGTGTTGATTGTGGATCTTCCTAGCATTTTTTGCTTTCAGTCAAGATCCATCTGACATTAGTAATGATATCCCTTGTTTCATGTTCCTCTTCTAAATGCAGCTTACATTTCTGGAAGTTCCTTGGCAATATACTGACACAATCATTTTTCCATTATCTTCAGCAAGATTTTACTTACACATGATATTGCTTGAAAATTTCCACATTCTGTTGGTTCACCTTTCTTTGAAATGAGCACAAATATGGATTTCTTCCAGTCAATTGGCCAGGTAGCTGACTTCCAAATTACTTGGCATAGACAAGTAAGTGCCTCCAATGTGGCATCTGTTTGTCAAAACATCTCAATGGGTAGTTCCTCAATTCCTGGAGCCTTGTTTTCTTGCCAGTTACTTCAGTGCTGCTTTGATTTCCATTTCATATACTTTCCCTTCATATACCACATCCTGCAATAGCTGAATATCAACCAATTCTTTTTCATACAGTGACTCCTTGTATTTCTTCCATCTTCTTTTGATGTTTCCTGCATCATTCAATATTTTGCCCATGTTGTTGTTGTTGTTGTTGTTGTTATGTGCCGTCGAGTCAGCCCCGACTCATAGCAACCCTTCCTTGGGTTTCCGAGGCAGTATCACTACGGAAGTAGGATTGCCCAACCTTCCTTCCAAGGAGTGGCTGGTGGGTTTGAACCGCCAGCCATCTGGTTAGCAGTCAAGTGTCTTAGCCACTATGCTACCAGAGCTCCCATTAGAATCTTTCAATGCCACAACTTGAGGCTTGAAGTTTTCCTTCAATTCTTTCAGTTTGAAAAATGCTGAGCATGTTCTTCCCTTTTGGTTTTCTAATTCCAGGTCTTTGTATATTTCATTGTAATAATCTATTTTGTCTTCTCGAGCTGCTCTTTGAAATCTTCTGTTCAGCTCCTTTATCTTGTCATTTCTTCCATTTCTTTAGCTTCTCTCCTTTGAAGAGCAAATTTCAGAGTCTCTTCTGATATCCATTTTTGTCCTTTTATGTTTTCCTGTCATTTTAGCTACATTTTTCTTTCTTTATGTATGATGTTCTTGATATCATTCAACAACTCATCTAGTCTTCAATCTTTGGTGTTCAATGCATTAAATCTATTCTTCATATAGTTTCTAAATTCGGGTGAGATATAATCAAGGCAATATTTTGGTTTTTGTGGACTTTCTCATTAGATGTTCATAATTCCAGGATCATTATTTTTTATCTGTTTCACTGAGCTTCTTGAAATTTCTTTTGAACAGGGTTTAGGTAGTGGTCTGTTAATAGAATGTCATCTTGTCTCCCTGATATATTCACAATACATCATGAGTATTTCATGTTTGTTTCATTATTAAATGTTACATCTAAATCTCTTTGAAAATCAAGTTGATCATTATATTTAGATTTTTTTATCTAAAGCTTTTATTGATTTTATTTGATTCTTCATTGTTTTTGCAATTATTTCTCAATAGGTATTTCATTTTTAAGAATCAGTGTCATTATAAGTTAACCATGGCTATCTCTAAGTCTGATATGCATATAAATTATACTTTGCTGATTCACTGAAAATATGGAACTAAAATATATTAACAAAAATGGACTATAGCAAGCTAATAAAAAGTTTATAATATTTCAAATATGGATACAACTGGAGTAAAAATTTCTAGCACTTTTATGAGAAACTTGGTGACTTTTTCAGGCTGCTACTTATCTAGAATTGTATGGAACTAAAATTAACTGTTGTTGTTGTTGTTGTTATGTGCCATCGAGTCAGCCCTAGGTAAGACTAAATGAAAAAAGAATTATTATAAAGTTTGTATGAAAATAATATTCAATGTTCTATTTTACAAATATAAAAAAATATTTTTTCTTTCCCTCTTTTAATTTAAGAATCAGCTATTTCAATAACTATTAACATTATGTGGCTACAGAATATCTTTCATAACTGAGAGAAAAAAAAAAATGCCATCTCACCGATTCTGACTAATAGTAATCCTTAAGACAGAGTAGAACTTCCCCACTGGGTTGTAACTCTTTACAGAAGCAGACTGTCTCATCTCTCTTATTCAGAGCAGATGGTGAGTTTGAACAATCTTTTGTTAGCAGTGAAATGCTTTAACCACTAACCCACTGGGGCCCCTCACAGGTTAGAGACACTATTGATAAACTAAAAGTAGACTCCTGAATCAGCTTAATATCACCCCAGAAGAATATAAAGTAGAAAAGACATCAACAAACGGCTGTAAAGGACTATACTTAGTCTTTCTCATTGACCCCTGTGCTGCCAGACTACAAGGAGTTAAGGGATGAATCCATCTGTCATAATTCAAGAACACCAAAATATTATCTTGGGCTGTCTAGCCTACTGAAAGACTTAACTTCAAATGCTCTGCAAGGCCAGAAGAAGATTACTTCACAGGGAGAGCATTCAAGTTATTATTATTATTATTTTTTTTTTTTTTTACTTCATTTTACTATATGGCCATCCTTTTCCTATTCACTATACATTACAAAGTTGGACTTATTCCTTAAATTTTTCTTACAAGGATAAGTTAGAAATAATTATTCTTTGTTTAATGCAGATTGTCTTTGAACTAGCTGTGTTTCAAACTTGGTTTCGTTAACTGACAGTTTACTGTTCTTATGTAAAGAACTGAAGATTTTTATTTGTAATAACTATTATTTTATGCTATTTGCTGTTTAACAGTGTTCTAAACATATCTCTTTTTTTTTTTTTTTTTTCTTCTTCTTATTCTAATAGAATTTTTTAAGGCTGGGCCTTAAAAAGATAGGAGGGTACATGGTTCAGGGCTGCTACAGGGGGACTTCATTTTAAGATCAGGCCCCAGATAGGTGGGGAAGTGAGCAGAGGAACAATTAAGGGAGACAGTTTGTCATCCTGTTGTGGCTTGCATGTTGCTGTGAGGCTGGAGGCTATCCAACCAGTGTTGCAAAATGTCAGCAGATTTACCCATGGTGGACAGGTTTCAGCACAGCTTCCAGACTAAAACAGACTCGAAAGAAGGAAAAGGAGAATGCTAAGAGTACCGTGGAGTGCTAAAATGACTAATGATCTGTCCTGAAGGAAGTGCAGCCACAATGCACCTTGGAAGCAAGAATGGCCTGACTTCACCTCACCTACTTTGGTCATGTTGTCAGAAGGGACCATTCTGTGGAGAAGGATATCATGCTTGGTAAAGTGGAGGGTCAACCAAAAGGGGAAGGATCTCAATGAGATGGATTGACACAGTGGCTGTAACAATGAGCTCAGGTATAGCAAGGATCATGAGGCTGGCACAGGACCAGGCAGTGTTTTGTTCTGCTGTGCATAGGGTCGCTATGAGTTGGACACTCAACAGCACCTAACAACAACACCTACAACTCAACAGCACCTAACAACAAGCACCTACAACTCAACAGCACCTAATAACAACAACAACAATAGAATTTAATTTAATGTCAAGGATTTTTGATGTTGTTAGATGTCATTGAGTAGTAACCCTATATACATAGTAACCCTATATACAACACAGTAAAACACTGCTTGGTACTGAGCCATTCTTATTATTTGGTGTCAGGAAAGGCAGGGACACTTGGTGTACCTTTACAGAAATACATCACAAATTCTGTTTGATATTTTGGCATTTCTCTAAAAATATTTCTATATAGTATCAAACTTTCTCCCACCATTTACTTTAGTTTCAGAGCCTTTATCAGAGAAAGGTTCATGTCATAAAAGAAGCCAAAAGTAGTCGTGAATAAGTAAAACCCTCTACCAGATTGTCTAATGTCAATTTGTTTTCTGGCACTGCTTCTTCTGCATCTTCTTCCTCATCATCAAGCATTCATCTCCATCACATTGCCTTCTGTTAATTCCTCTGGTGTGGTGACCATTAGCTCTTTAATTCCTCCAAGATCCACATCTTGAAAACATTCCGAGTGTAAGTGGCCCTGCACAGCTGAAAACCATGGTGTTCAAACCTCAAATGTAATTCTGACACATTAGCATTTTTTTAATTGTGATTTGGGTGAAGATTTACAGAGCAAATTCACTTTCCATACAGCAGTTCACATACACTTTGTCTCATGACACTGACCACAATTTACCACAATGCAACAGCTCCACTCCCACCTCCTCCCCACAGTTACCTCTTCCCAGTGTCCATCCCTCCATACTCTCCTGCCCCCTGAGCTGTCTCCCTGTGCATAAGCAGCCCTTATTTCTCCCATGATTGTTCCCTCAAAAGAGTGTATCTACTGGAGGTAAATGTTTAACTCATATGCATGTCGTTTGTTTGGCTGGAAACCACAGGTGTGGGCTCAATTCCAGACCTGAAGGGCAGCTAGGGGACATAGTCTCAGTGGTTCCACCGGGGTCTATGGGAACAGCAAACCTGCCCCCCCCTTTTTTTTTTTTCTTCAAATGGTTTTGTTCTACATTGTTCTCCCTCTCTATCAAGGATCTCCTACATAGATCCCCTTCCAAGTGGATGACAGTGCTAGCTGGGCACCATCTAGTTCTTCTGGTCTCACAGTTGTATAGGCTGCAGATCAGATGGTGTACCAGTTGCTAGGACCAATTGTTTCCATGAATTTT
>NW_006921787.1:2074830-2075874 GCF_000298275.1 Orycteropus afer afer | reverse complement strand
CTCTCCACACCTCACCAGCATTTGTTATTTTCTGTCTTGTTGAACTTTGCTATTAATTTTGGAGCAAGATGGTACCTCATTGTTGTTTTGATTTGCAACTCTCTAATAGGTAATGATCATGAGCATTTCTTCCTATATTTGTTGGCCACTTGAATATCCTCCTTAGTGAAGTGTCTATTCATGTCTTCTGCCCATTTTTTAATAGGATTTTTTGTCTTTTTGTTATTGAGGTGTTGGAGTTTTCTATAAATTCTAGATATAAGGCCCTTGTCAGATTTGTTATTACCAAATATTTTTTTTTCACAATGTAGGTTCTCTTTTGACTCTTTTGGAGAAGTCTTTGAAAGCACATAATATTTTAATTTTTAGAAGGTCCCAATCATCTGGTTTCTCTTCTGCTGCTTGTGCATTTTGAGTTATGCTTGATAGTATATTTATGCCATATATTAGGGCCCTTAAATTTGCCCCTAAATTTTCCTTGAGGAAATGTATAGTTTTAAGTTTCACATTTAAGTCTTAGATCCATCCGGAGTTTGTCTCTGTGTATGGTGTGAGGTACAGGTCTTGTTTCATTTTTCTGCAAATGGATCTCCAGTTTTGAGAGCACCATTTATTAAACAAATATTCTCTCCCTCGTTTAATGGATTTTGGGCCTTTGTCAAAGATCAGCTGACTATAGGTCGATGGATCTATTTCTGGGTTCTCAATTCTATTCCATTGGTCAATGTATCTGTCATTAAACCAACACCAGGCAGTTTTTAATACTGTGGCTGTATAATAGGTTTTGAGATCTGCCTATGTGAAACCTCCTACTTTGTTTTTCTTCTTCAGTAGTGCTTTGCTTATCTGTGGTCTCTTTCATTTCCATATAAAGTTAGTGATTGGTTTTTCCATATGCCTAAAAAATATTGGTGGGATCTGATTTGGGATTGCATTGAATGTGTAGATTGCTTTGGGTAGAACTGACATTTTCACAATGTTCAATCACAATTGGAAAATGCACAAGCACAAGATGTTCTTCCATTTATGTAGAGCTCTTATGGT
>NW_006921787.1:2052198-2052692 GCF_000298275.1 Orycteropus afer afer | reverse complement strand
CGGCACTTAACAACAACAACAACAACAACAATATAATTCTTGGTTGAAAATTTTTCTCTTTTAGGGTTTTATACATACCATCCTATTGTCTTCACACTTGCATGGTCTCTGCTGAGAAATCAGAGCTTATTATTACTGGCTGAACTTTGTATGTAACTTTTTGTTTTTCTCATGCTGCTCTCGGGATTCTGTCTTTGTCCTTGGTTTTGGTGAGTTTGATGATGATATGTCTTGGTGATTTTGTTTTGGGGTCTATCCTGTTTGGGGTCTGTTGGACTTGCTGAATGGATATGTTGTCGTCTTTCATCATATCAGGGAAGTTCTCCTCCAGCAAATCTTGGACACTTTTCTCAGTGGTTTTATTTTTTTCTTCCTGTTCTGTAATTCCAATGACACTTAGGTTATTCCTTTTGATGGTATCCCACATGAACCTTAGGCTTTCTTCTTTTTGTTTTGATTTTTTTTTTTTTTCTGACTGATCCCTTTCCAAAGAA
>NW_006921787.1:2033690-2051091 GCF_000298275.1 Orycteropus afer afer | reverse complement strand
GGTAGAGCATTGTCTCTTTAGGTTGTCTCTAGGTGCTGGTTACATGTTGATTTGTTTTGTCTTGGTTTTATGGTTTACTATTTTGAAAAGATGAAGCTGGTGTGTTTTATCTTAATATTGATTCAGGTGTGTTGGGTTGCTCTGCTGTTTTCCTTGTGATGGCTGTATCACTGTGTCTAGTGTGGATATGTGTTTCTGTTTTTCATATAGAGGGTTTAGAGTTCAAAGCATGAGGTTTTATTGTAATTGGCTGAATATGGTTTCTTCTATTGAATGAGTGAAGTTATTGGCAGAAAATTTAGGAGAGGAAGAAGGAAAGCTTGGTGTTGTTAGGGTCGGTTTCTAGGGCTTTGAGCGGGGTAATATTGATGATGTATTTATTTGTAAGACTATGGCTCAATCTCAGGAAAAATACCTCTTGTTAGAGGGTCACAAATTTCCACCAATTTCAGGCACACTCAAAGACTCTGCCTCCATGGCCCCACAGTGCCAAAGTGCGGCTCCAAGGCAAAATTCGTGGGACCAGGCTTAGCTGCATTATTTTTACTCTCCGTGCCCCATCTGCCCGAGGTGCTGATGCAACTCAGCCAAACCGCCTATGGCTGGCTCTGGAGTTTGTCTGTGATACCTCCCACCTGCAGTGCCAAAGATGCGCACAATTTCAGGTGTGTTGGACTCGGGGGAGTACCTGAGCAGTCTGTTACTTATGACGTATTTATTTGCAAGACTGCAGCTCAATCTCAGGTAAGATTCCTATTATTATAGAGGGACACAAATTTCTGCCAATTTATGTACACTCAAAGCCCCCGCCTCCACAGCCCCACAGCACCAAAGCGCAGCTCCAGGGCAAAATTCGTGGAAGCATGCTCAGCTGTGGCTTTTTGGCTCTCCCATGCCCCATCTGCTTGCAGTGGTAACGTAATCCCACCCGACCAGCAATGGTTGGCTCTGGAGTTTGTCTGCAATATTGCCCACCTGAGATGCCAAAGATGCGTGCAATTTCAGGTGTGTTGGACTCAGGAGAGTACCTGAGCAGGCTGCTACTTATGATGTATTTATTTGCAAGACCACGGCTCAATCTCAGGAAAGATTCCTATTATTTTAGGGACACAAATTTCCACCAATTTCATGCACACTCAAAGCCCCACCTCCACTACCCCACAGCACCAAAGCATGGCTCTAGGGCAAAATTCGTGGAAGTGAATTCAGCTGTAGTTTTTCTGCTCTCTGTGTCCCATCTGCCCGCGGTGGTAAAGCAATCCTGCCCAACCAGCAATGGTCGGCTCTGGAGTTTGTCTGCAATACCACCCACCGGTGGTGCCAAAGATGTGTGCAGTTTCAGCTGTGATGGAGTCAGGGGAGTACCTGCCAGTAACCTGCGGTCCCGATAACCGTGGCAAAGAAAAGCACGGTGTCTCCCAGTCTGACCCAAGCCCACTCTGTAATCTGCTGGGAGGGGAGGGAGGTAGCCTTTCTGGCCCACCAGTGAGATCTCTACCTGAGTCTCAGCAATGGTGTCCATGTCTGGCTGCACCCTCACCACCCAAATTACCAACAAAATCAGCTGCTGGAGACAAGTCTCTGCCGCTGCCCACTGGAATATTGTATTGGTCGCTGGTAAGCTGCTATAAATGATCTCGTTCTTGGCTTGGGGATCTCAGGCAGCTGCTTCCGCCCAGCAGACAGTGACTGCCCCAGAAAAGTTTCCAATGGTCTTTCTTGGGTGCCCATTCATCTTCCGGCAGTAGCTCTTTCCTAAAAAATCTCCCTGTGCCTTTCCTCCAATTCTGCTCTTCTGTGTTTGGTGCAATCTGATTCAGTGAGCTGTTCAGAGCACCAAAAATCTCAATTCAAACTGTTGTACCTAGTTCTTAAAGTTCTTAGATTCCAGAGAGAAAAATAAATGCCATGCTCACTGGTGAAACTCCATTTTGAATCCTCCCAATAGCATTTTATATATTTAATTACAATCTAACAGCCAAATACTCTGGCATAGGACCAAAGTTTCTTAGATGATTCTTCTTCTTTGTAGTACACCACTTTGAAAGAACTCTTTGAAGTATGTTAGCCACTATAGAACAGTTAAATAATGATGATTGCAGATGATATTGTGGTGGAAGAATCTTTGAATTATTTAGCTGAGGTAATTTTAGACACCAGAATAGCTTTTGACTTTCTTTTAGCACTAGAAGTAGAATGTGCCATTGTTAATATCTCTTGTTGTGCCTAGATAAATAACACTGGAAAGGTAGAATGAAGCACAGAGATTTGACTTAAGACTACTTGGTTACATATTAACTGTAAACCTAATTTTTCATACTTTAATTTCTTTGACATTTTTAATTAGCTGCCTAAATAAAAATAATTTAAAATCTTGGTTTCTTTACTCCATGCTGTAAGCAGGATTAATTTTACTGGTTGTTATTATGTTAATTCTCTATATAATTAAATGTTTAATGAAATGTATATAAGTATCTGTAATCGATCAGCCATTCCCCTTGCTATGCAACAGATAATGTACATTAAGAAGATAGCATACTTAAAAGATTTAGAGCTCATATTTTATCAAGAGGTCTTTCTGTATTGTTAAATTATTCTTTTTAAATTCAGCCTTTCTCTACTCACTCCCTCACCATAAGGATAACAGAAGTAGAGCCCAAACTATGGCATGGTGAAGATGAAGTACATGTCATGTGACTACTGATTTTGGAATAGTGTCTGAGGTCTTAAAAGCCAATTTTCAATAGGCAGCCATCTAATCAACTCTAGGAAAGTAAGTCTAAACAGAAGAAAATTCTCTTATAATAGTAATCAGTGAATTTCTATGGAAATTCTTGGTCAAAAGGAGGGGAATGACAAAGAATATTCTAAAATCCAAGGCCCTTGACGTAGCTGAAGCTTCTGGCTGGACTATAAGCCTAAACTCATGTTGTAGCTTAGAAGCAGAAATATAGACTTGACTCCAATTTTTTTCCTTAACCCGTTTCTCAGAAACTACTTCTGCTTCATTGCTCTAAGAAAACATTCCTGCATATGTTTAAACTGTATCACAAAGTTGACCACATACCTACAGTTGTCCAGATGTGCTATAAAGATTATTTTTATTTTTTGATTGTTCCAGGAAATCTGTGGGAAGTCAATATCCTGCTGCTCTAATTTTCTTCTACATTTTACTCCTAGCTACTAACAATAATTCTCTGCAAATAACTTGATATATAAGCCTGCTGGTTAGATCTTTTTCTTCTTAAACCCATTTATAAGCAATTCTATAAATATCAACCAATCAAAATCTTTCAGTTGCACCAATCTACCTTTTTTTATTTTTTCCCTCCTTTATAAATCCTTGTACGTGAAACTGTTCCTTTGGATCATTAAATGAAACTCTTTTCACTCTGTACCTCCCCAGTTTAAACTGTACTTTTACTCCTAAAATAAATCTTTAAGTTTTGTCTTTAACTCTTTCATGACCAAATTATTTTCAACTTTGGATTTTTAATTTATACCATGTTTTTTCAGTAATGTAAGTGTTCTGGTTACCTAGTGCCACTCTGACAAGAATACTTACTACAAATGGGAGGGCCTTAACAAACAGGAGTTTATTCTCTCAAAGTTTGGAGGCTTTAAGTCCAAGTTCAAACTGCCAGGCTCTAAGGGCTGTGTGAAAGCCCCTCAGCATTGGGCTTCAACTCTGCCTCTAGCTCCTGGCCTACTGAAGTTAGAGGCTTTTCTTCATTGAGACAGCTGCTGGATGTTGAGGCTGGCAAGCTTAATGAAACAGCTGCAAACATCCATTAATAATCAGAATATGGAATGTATGAAGGATGAATCTAGGGAAATTGAAAGTTGTACAAAATGAAATAGAATGTTTAAAGATTGATATACCTGGCATTGGTGAGCTAAAATGTACTAGTATTGGCTATTTTAAATCAGACAATCATATGCCTGAAATAACAAATTGAAGAGAAATGGCATTGCATTCCTTATTAAAAAAAATAAATAAATCAATATCTATCTTGAAGTATAATGCTGCTGTTAATAGGATAATATCCATATGCCTATAAGGAAGACAAATTAACTCAGGACCATGGTATTGGGGGACACCAGACTCAATTGGCCCAACAAAATACATAAAAACCTTGTTCCACAATCTACTTTGGTGAGTAGTGACTGGGGTCTTAAAAGCTTTTTATCAGCTATCCAAAATGCAGTTAATGGTCTCCTATCATGGAAAGCAAAGAAGAGTGAAATACATACATACATACATACATACATACATTTGGAAACAGTCAGCCCTAAGATATGATGGATCTCAAGACTGAAGGAACTAGATGGTGCCCAGCTACCAATGCCAGCCACTCAGGAAGGGATAAAAACTGGAGATCCTGGATGAGGTGGGAGGAAAAATGTGGAACAAATACAAAACTACAGTAATGACCAGAATTACTGGTCGGATGGTCTGGTGAAACCCCCAAGACTATCCTCCTGGGACACTTTGGGCAATAACACTCACTCCTAAGGACTGGATCTCAGTCCAATAGTAAATAAGACATACAACCTAGGGCAATGCATCCACATACTCTACAGAAATACATCCCTTGGAGCAATAGGCCATGGGGCATGCCAGAGGGGCAACATTCACATGGAGGAAAAACAGGACATACAAGAGTGCATAACTAAGGAGGACATGGGGTGGGGGGTTACTGGGAAGGGAGAGGAGGAGAGTGGGTTAGGGTTGGGGATGGTGGTTGGGGAGTGAAACCAAATGTACATGAAATGTTGAATGTAAAATGAATTCTTCTCTGTAAATTTGTACCTAAAGCACAATAAATACTAATGAGAAGAAGAAGACTATTATTCAAATTTACACACCAACTATTAAGACCAATGATGAAGAAACTGAAGATTTTACCAACTTCTGCAGTCTGAAATTAATCAAACATGCAATCAAGGTGTATTGATAATTGCTGCTGATTGGCATGTGAAAGTAGAAAACAAAGAAAAATGATCAGTAAATAGATGAAAAATAGACCTTGTAATAGAAATAATGCTGGACATCTCATGATAGAATTTTACAAAACTAATGACTTATTCATTGAAAATAATTTTTATCAACAACAAAAACAGCAACTATATGCATGAACACAGGGATCAAACCAACTACATCTGTGGAAAGAGATAATGTAGAAGAAGCTCAATACCATCAGTCAAAAAAAGGTGTGGTAGTTAAGGTTGGATGTCAACCTGGATGGGCCTGGTTGAGTGGCTTGGCAGCTAGATGTAGTTATTCCCCATGGTGACATTCATAATAACTTGATGGTGGATTCTACTGGAGCAACTGAGTAGCTGCTTTGGGGATGTGGGCTGTTTCCAGTATATAAGAAGCAACTTTGAGGAATGTCTCCACCTGATGACAAACTTGAAAACTGCATGTGGCTTAGTCATTGTTCAGCAGCCTGCCATGTTGCCCTGCTGAATGTGGGATTTTTAATGGACTTCAATTAATGGTCTTCCATGTGTTTTGGTAATATTGGGACTGTGTCTTTTCACTTGCCAGCCTTGGGCTTGCCAGCCTCAGCAGCTCGAAGTTGCCTGAGTGAAGAGATACCTCTAGCTTCAGTGGGCCAGGAGTAAGATGCAGAGCTGATGCCCAAGGTTGAGGAGATTTCACCCAGGCCCTAGAGCCTAGCACCTGGAACTCAAATGTCTATCCTCTAAAATTTTAAGAGAATAAACTTCTGTTTGTTAAAGTCATCCCATTTGTGGTATATTACAGTCAGGGTGGCACTAGATAACCAAAACACAAGGACAGGAGCTGACTGTGGAACACATAATCTATTGCTCGTGTACAAGCTCACGTTGAAGCTGAAAAAATTAAAACAAGTCCATGGAAGGCAAAATATGACCTTGAGTATATCTCATCTGAATTTAGAGACCATCTCAAGAATAGATTTGACTCATTGAACACCAGTGACCAAAAGCCAGAAGAGTTGCTGGGTGACATCCAGGACATCATACACAAAGAAAGCAAAAGGTCATTTAAAAGACAGAAAAGGAAGAATAGACCAAAGTGGATATCAGAAGAGACTCTGAAACTTGCTATTGAAGGTAGAGTAGCTAAAGCAAATGGAAGAAATGATAAGGTAAAATAGCTGAAAAGATTTCAAAAGGTGACTCATGAAGACAAAATAAAATATTATAATGAAATATGCAAAGACCTGCAGTTAGAAAACCAAAAAGGAAGAACATGGTCAGCATTTCTCAAACTGAAAGAACTGGGAAAAAAAATCAAACCTTAAGTTGTAATATTTAAGGATTCTATGGGCAAAAATATTGAACAATGTCAGAAGCATCAAGGGAAAATGGAAGAATTACAACATCATTGAATGAAAAAGAATTGGTTGATGTTCAAGCATTTCAGCAAGTAGCATATGATCAAGAACCTGTGATATGAAGGAAGAGTTCCAAGCTGAACTGAAGGTACTTCCAAAAAAACAAGGTTCTAAGAACTTACAGAATACCAATTTAAATGTTTCCACAAACAGACACAGCACTGGAGGTGATCACTCATCTAGGCCAAGAATTTGGAAGACAGCTACCTAGCCAACTTATTGGAAAAGTTCCTTATTCATGCCCATTCCATAGAAAGGTAATCCAAAAGAATTCACAAATTATTGAATAATATTGTTAATATTATACCAAAGGAAAAATAAATAAATAAATAAAAACCTTTGGCTCATAATAACACCCACTGGGTTTCCAAAGCTGTAAATCTTTACACAAGTAGATTGCCTCATCTTCCTCCCATGGAGAAGCTGCTGGGTATGAACACTGATCTTCTGGTTAGCAGCCAGAATGCCTTACCCACTATGCCACCAGAGTTCCTTTAATATTACACACAGTTATATTATGCTGAAGGTAATTAAAAAATATATATGTATATATATATATATATATATATATATATATATATGGGAGCTCTGGTAGCATAGTGGCTAAGACACTTGCCTGCTAACCAGACGGCTGGCGGTTCAAACCCACCAGCCACTCCTCGGAAGGAAGGTTGGGCAATCCTACTTCCGTAGTGATACTGCCTCGGAAACCCAAGGAGGGGTCGCTATGAGTCGGGGCCGACTCGACGGCACATAACAACAACAACAACATATATATATACACACACACACACACACACACACACACACATCAACAGGGAATATATAGTACATCAATATATATATTTGATGTATATATAATACATCAATAGGGAATGGCCAGAAATCCAGAAATTCAGTTTGGATTCAGAAGAGGGCATGGATTGAAATATATCATTGATCAAGTCAGATGGATCTTGGCTGAAAGCAAAGAATACCAGAATGATGTTTACTTGTGTTTTGGTGACTATGTAAAGGCATTTGAATGTGTGGATCATAACAAATTATGGATAACATTGCAAGGAACAGAAATTCCAGACCACTTAATTGTGCTCATGAGCACCAGTACATAGACCAAGAGGTAGTCATTCAAATAGAGCCAGGGGATACTGCATTGTTTAAAATCAGGAAAGGTGTGCATCAGGGTTATATCTTTTAACCATACTTGTTCAATCTGCATACTGCACAAATTATCACAGAAACTGGACTATATGAAGAAAAGAATGTGGCATCAGGATTAGAGGAAGACTGATTAAAAATCTGCAATATGCAGATGACATAATCTTGCTTGCTGAAAGTGAAGAAGACTTTAAACGCTCACTGATGAAGATCAGACACTACAGCCTTCAGTATGGATTACACCAATACATAACTAAAACAAAAAATCCTCACAACTGGATTAATAAACAAAATCATGATAAATGGAGGAAAGACTGAAGCTGTTATAGATTTCATTTTACTTGTTTACAATCGACACTCATGGAACCAGCAGTCATGAAATCAGATGTCATATTTCAGTGGGCAAATCTGCTTCAAAAGACCTCTTTAAAGTTTTGAAGAGTAAAGATATCACTTTGTGAATACCAAGGTATGCCTAACCCAAGCCATGATATTTTCAATCACCTCATATGCATGTGAAAGCTGAGCTATGAATAAGGAAGACCAAAGAAGAGTTGATACCTTTTGATTATAGTGTTGGTAAAGAATATTGAATATACACCATGGAGTGCTAGAAGAATGAACATATCTGTCTTGGGAGAAGTACAGCAAAAATGCTCCTTAGATTTGAGGATGATAAGATTTCATCTCATGAACTTTGTATGTGTTAGCAGCAGAGACCAGTCCCTGGAGAAGTACATGGTAATTGGTAATAGGGGGTCAGCTAAAAAGAGAAAGATCCTCAACATCATGGATTGACATCATGGTTGCAACAATGGGCTCAAACATAGCAATGATTGTGAGGATGGTGCAGGACCAGGGAATGTTTCATAGCTATCCATAGGGTCACTAGGAATCGCAACCTACTCGATGGCACCTAACAACAATTCAAATAAATAGGTAAGAATTGTAAGTAGGGACTATAGAAAATGAAATCAGTCTGACTTCTCTTACTTTTGTATACTACTTAAAGAAAACAAGTAGCTTAGCACTAATAGGAAATATATAACACTAATGGCAATATCCTTCCTAAATTTTTACGATAATCATATCCCTTTCTTCTCTCAAAAAGACTTTTCTCTCTTTCTTTTGCTGTTTTTCACTTAAACAGGTGTTTCATGTTCACTTTTCTCCTTTCAGTGTCTGCACACACATGAGATTTGCATCATAATGTCATCATTTCATTCAGAAAATTTATCACTGCATTATTCCCATATGCAATCTCAGAAATAGAATACTTCATTTCTAAAGTAACTTTTCCCTGACTTTAAAAATAAATAAATAACAAAACACTCCCCTCTTCTTTAATTGCTCTGAAGATTTTGTTTTATCACTGTTACTTCAGGGATACCAAGAATGTACTATGATAGAAAATATGTAATTCTTGTGGTTTATGTTAAAATAGTGCCTCATTCCCTTTCTCAGAAACACAGGACATTCCTTTGCCACAGTATCCAATTTCAGTTTCCAGATAATCATTACACAATAAAATCAATGAGCTTACTATATACATATGAGAAATGTGTTTGACCTCAAATGTAAAATCATTGATTTTACCTGATTTCATGGACTTTCTCACAGTCATTTCTTTAAAAATATTTAAATTTTTAGGTGCCTAAATTATGTTGATGAAGAAGCAACAAGGATAAGAGTAAGTTTTGTCCCTGAATAATTTACATTCACATAAGTGAGATAAGATCTATGTACCAATAGCCTTACCCCCAGGAAGAATGTAATAAACATTATAGTAGAAGTACAAAGTGTGACCTGAAACAAGAACCCAGAAATTCTTCAGAGAGGAGGAAAAAAGTATATATATACATACATACTAAACCCAAACTAAACCCACTGCTATCAAATCTATTCCAATTCACAGCAACCCCCATTGGGTTTCCAAGGCAGTAAATCTTAATGGAACTAGATTGCCCCATATTCCTTCCATGGAGTGGATGGTGGGTTTAAACCACCAACCTTCTGGTTAGCAGTCAAATGCCTTAGGCACTGTGCCACCAAAGCTCTGGACATATATACTAACTCACTGCCCTCAAGTTGGATCCGACTCATAGAGACCCCTCCTTGGGTTTCCCAGGAGGTATCTCTACAGAAGTAGACCACCCAATCTTCCTTTCCAGGAGTGACTGGTGGGCTTGAACCACCAGCCTTCTGGTTAGCAGTCAAATTCCGTAGGCACTATGCCACCAGAACTCCCTGGATATATATATAGATATACACATAAATATTAAAAAAAAAAAAAAAAGATATAAACACAGATATATTAAAAAAACAAACAAACTCACTGCCATAGAGTCAAGATATATATATATGTGCATGTGTGTGTATATATATCTTAGGTGTGCCTTGAATTATGTTGCTGTTGTTGTTGTTATGTGCCGTCCAGTCAGACCCGACTCATAGTGACCCCTCCTTGGGTTTCTGAGGTGGTATCATTACAGAAGTAGATTGCCCAAACTTCTTTCTGAGGAGTGACTGATGGGTTTGAACCTCCAGCCCACTGGTTAGCAGTCAAGTGCCTTAGGCACAATGCTACCAGAGCTAGGTAAAGTTTTTACAATTGGAGATAGTTTCCAGATAATCATTACACAATAAAATCAATGAGCTTACTATACAGATATGAGAAATGTGTTTGACCTCAAATGTAAAATGGCATTATCCTTCCTAAACTTATCACTTCCTAAACATAAAGGTCGAGTTTACTTTAAGGCAAGTACAATAGTCCCCCATTATCCACTGTTTTGCTTTTCATAATTTTAGTTACTTGCAGTCAATAGCAGTCTAAAATATGTTACATGGAATATTCCAGAAGTAAACAATTCATAAGTTTTAAGTAACTCACCATTCTGCCTACCATATGAAATCTCATGCCATCCTGCTCTGTCCCTCTGAGGATGTGAATCATCCAGTGTATGCACTACCCACACTTAGTCGCTTAGTAGCCATCTCGACTGTGGAGGTATCACAGTGCTTGTGTTCTATTAGCCCTTATTTTACTTAATAATTATTCTTCTGTATATTCTTCACTATTGATAATCTCTTACTGTGCTTAATTTATAAATTAAACTTTAACATAGGTTTGTATGTAAGATTATAAAAAAAATATACTATATAAAGGATTCAGTACAATCTGAGGTGTCAGGCATCCAGTGAGTTTCTTGAAACTAATTATTGATAGATTAGAGGAGAGGTTACTTTAATGACTATATGACTACAGCATAGATGTTTAGGGGAGTAGTAAGAGATAAATTCAGGGAAATAAGTTAGGGGCAGTGAATAGAAGCAATTAAATACCAGAATAATTAGTTTTGATGTACTGACTGGTCATTGAGAATTTTTAAGCAAAGGGATAACATAATCATAGCTGTGCACAGGAAGATTTTGAAAGTGAGAGTACTTTTGTACGTGTGGGATGAATTTAATTATGTTTTAATTATTGATGTGTATAATTCATAAAGCTTTGTGTGATAAAATTGCATTACCAGAAGACTATTTTCAACTATTAATATCTTATATTTGTAATGTTTCAAAGTTAAAAAATAATTTTTATGTTTATTATCTCACTGTTTCTTTTCAATAACATCATGAAGGAGGTAGCATTATCCCCATATAAATAAAGAAGAAATTGAGATTCATGTATCATAATCAGAACTAGGACCCGGATCTGGATATTCTGAAACCAAGATTACTTGTGATAACTATAGGAATTAAATATGAATAGGTAAAGGAGAGAATATAAGATTTGGGAAATACCTGTAAAAAAAAATGAAAGAAAATAGGTATCAATTTAGGAGTAATTCATTGCCTCAATTCTGCTCCACTTGACCATATCATTTTACTCTAGGAGAAAAGAATACAAGTCAATTTAGGGAAATATAGGACAAAAAAGAACAGGAAAGAGCAACACCATGACCAAATTCACTCACTCCCCAGGAATTTTTACATGAGATCTAGATATTTAGATTATCTAGTTTTATATTACTCACTTCATTATCATACTCTGCTAGTCTCTTCTTTAAAGGCTTTGCTTATACTTTAGGTGCCTAAAACTTTTGGAAACTGGATCCTTGGTTCAAAAGTCACAGCACCCTTCATCAGAGTCATTGTAGTTACTTCACTAGTAAATTCAATTATAGAATTTATAGTCACTGTAAATTTTAGAAGGAGAGCTCCTTTGTGGTAGACAGAATTCTAAGATAGACTCTCAAGATTCCCAACTCCTGGTATATATACACCTCCCCTTGGTTATTCAATCAAACACTAATTGTTGTAGAGGTACTGCTTTGAAGGGATTTTACAGATTCAATTAAGATCCGAAATCACTGGACTTTAACATAGGGAGATTATTTGGCTAGTCCTGACATAATAACTGTTCTGGTTCTCTAATGCCACTCTAACAGAAGATATCACAGGTGGAATGGCTTTAAACAAATAGGGATTTATTCTCTTACAGTTTAGGAGGCTAGAAGTACAAGTTCAAAATGCTAATTCTAGGGTCTCTATGAAAACCCCTCGAACTTGGGCTTCAGCTTTGCCTCTTGCTCCTGGTCTACTGAAGCTGGAGGTGTCTCTTAACTCAGACAGCTGCTGGCTGCTGAGGCTTACAAACCCAAAGTTGACAAGCAAACTGGCACAGCCCCAAAATTATCAGGCAACATGGCAGGCCACTAATTTAAGTGTGTTAATAGTCCCAAGTTTGGCAGACAACATGGCAGGCCATTGAGATGAAGACTTGGCCAAATGCAGGATCCACATGTGCCAAAAGCTCAGAGACCTATCTTAAAGCATATTCTTATATATTGGAAGCAGACCACATCCCTAGGACAGCTACTCAGCTGTCCCTGTAGTTTCCACCATGGAGATGATTACCAATCTCATTATGGAAAATCACTACATCCAGCTACCCAGCCACTCCAAACTAGGTCCAGCCAAGTGACACACAACTTAACTGCCACCAAAAAAAAAAAAAAAAAAAAGAAAAAGAAACAGCGCCATCAAGTAGCTTCCAGCTCATAGCAACCCCACTGGGTTTCCAAGGCTGTAAATCTTTACGGAAGTAGATTGTGTCTTCTTTCTCTGGTGGAGCAGCTGGTGGGTTAGAATTGCTGGGTTTCTGGTTAACAGAAAGCCAATGCCAACCAGACCTTAGCCACTACACCACCAGAACTCCTTTGACATAATAACTAGGATCCTTTGAAAGAACACCATTTTCTTCAGCTAGTAACAGACTAGAGAATCAGAAAGTCTCTCTGGGTGGCTGGAGGACAGAAAGAATCCACATTGTGCACTGCCTATGGAGATCATGTAGCAGAAACTTCAGGCAGCCTCTAAGAACTGAAAGTAGTCACTGGCCAGAAACTAGAAGGAAAATGGTGACTTCAATCAAACAAGGGCAAGGAAACCAGCAACCTGTGAGTGAACTTAGAAGTGGATCCCAAGCCCCAGATGAAATCCACCAAAACCAACCAAACGTACTGCTGTTGAGTCAATTTTGACCCATAGCAACCCTTCCTTGGGTTTCTGAAGTACTATCACTATGGAAGTAGATTGCCCAACCTTCCTTCCGAGGAGTGGCTGGTGGGTTTGAACCTCCAGGCTTCTGGTTAGCACTCAAATGCCTTAGGCACTACCACAGTCCCAGCTAATACCTTGATTTCAACTCCATTCAGGATGATGCTAAACAATCTATGCTGTGCTAGGACTTCTGTCCTACAGAAACTGGGAGATAATAGATTTTTGTTTTTTTAAGCCATGAAGTTGGTGGTAATTTGCTACACTGCAATACAAAGTCCATATACCCTTTATTTTGTGAGCAATAAAACAGACTAAAAGATTTCATTACTTGATTCAAGGTTACCCAGCTTGCTAGTGACAGATCTGGGACTGAAAAATAGGTTCCTGGCTCTGAATCCAACATTCTTTGCTCTTCACTGCTTTTGTGAACTCACAATTTTTTCTAAGTTTCACATTTTTTTAAGATTCTTCTTCCCAGACTAGATCTTGTACTGCATATTTTTTAAAAAGTTATTTTACTTATTGTAGCTGTTATTTTGACAGTATACACAGAAGAACATATACCAACTCAACAATTTTATACATTGATAATTCACTGACAATGATTGTATTCTTTAAGTTGTGCAATTCTCATTTCTGCTTACCCTCACTCTTCTATCAAGACTTGAAATAGTGGTCATATCCTTCCTGTTTAACAAGACCCATGGTCCAAAGCTGTTTCCTCTGTCCTGTTTCTTTGCCATACCCTAATTTGGAACATGACAAGGCAATTATAAAATCATGACACATGGCTGACCAAAGTGGGCTCAGTTAGGAAACATAGGCACTAAAAATCCCAGGAGTTGAATAGTAGCCTCTTGAACTCCAAGACTGAAAATCTGACATGCCATTCCGCATTCGTGAAAAACCCTTCAATGTCTCCCTCTTTTTCTTTTATTTTTCCTTCCTTGATTTTCAGTTTCTACACTGATATTCTCAGTATGCTTCAATTTTCTGGCAGGTTAACTTTCTGTATCCCTATGCATCATCTCTAGATCTTTATGAAGCAGTAGTTCTTATATCATTCATCCTAGGAACACCACTTACATCGAGAAAGTTAAGTATATTTACTTATCTAATTAATGGTGGTTGTTTTCTTTGGTGAATGACTGTTAGCATTTTAATATAATATTAGTTAAATCAAGAATAAAAAAAATAATTAAATCACTTCTATTTCAATACACTTCTGCAAATAAAAACACAAATAATTAGACTGTGATTAACAGTAGCACTCTTTCAAAGGTAATGCTAACAGTAATTAGCCACAAACCATGATTATGTATCATTTTTAGGTTCAGTGCAATCCATGTGCTGAATTAAAAGTGTAAATTAAAATAAAATGAGAAGACTTCATTAATCTTATTTTTGAGAACTCATATGTTTATGAGTAAATGTATAAAAATGAAAAGTTGTCCCATTCTGGAACAATTCTCAATGTTTAAAAATGAGATATATAAAACATCACACTATTAAATCTTTAAATTATTTTAAGCTATAAATTTCAGTTACATTGTCAATCTGAAAAACTTGGATCAACTGACATTTTACGTGATGGCTTAAATCAAGATGATATTGAGTCATAGTCACATTTATAAATATGTATGTTGTTGTTATCTGCCATTGAGTTGGACCCAACTCATAGTGACCCCTCCTTGGGTTTCCAAAGCGGTATCACTATGGAAGTAGATTGCCCGACCTTCCTTTTGAGGAGTGGGTTTGAACCACCAACCTTCTGGCTAGCAGTCAAGTGCTTTGGGCATTATGCTACCAGAGCTCCTTAAATATGTATACAGAGTTTAATTTTCTTTTTAATATTGGTGACATGCAGTTTAACCAATTGAAAAGTAGCTAACTTGCTTTTATCAGTACATTTTTAAATCACAGCTAATCAAGGGTTATACATTCATTTTCTCTGATCAAAAACACCTGCTTCATTAAGCATGTATTGACAGCTAATATGATAGATTTAAATAACAAATACAAATTTTATAAGCACATTTTCTGATAACAAAATATGCAAAAGATCTGCATTTGAAAAGGGTGATTGTTTCATATTGATAATTTTTGACACTTTTACTTGAAATATACATAAAAGAACATCAATGATGAGCAATTTATCATAGTACTCTAACTGTAATTTCTAGTATATAGTACTTATATCTATACTGATAAAAAGATGCAAAAATTACTAGTAGCAGATGAACAAGTACAATAATAAAATTAATGCTAAATGAAGGAGAAAAGTACTCAAATAACACTTTAATCTTTAAAGAAACAATTTTGTTAAGACAAGATAAATTTGAGCTATAAATACATTAACTCCCCAATTGAAATACATATACATATCTTTAAAGAAAGAAGTCCTGGTGGCTCAGTGGTTAAGTGCTCAGCTGCTAACCAGTATCTTCCTTTATCCATTGCCTTTTGGATGAATTATTCTGTTTCCTAACATGGTATCAGTGAAAATCTTGCAATAATTTTAAGTGTCTTACAACAATCAATTTTCTTCTTTGGGAGGCAGCATTAATCTAGTCAATAAACAAAGATATTCCAACCAAGTGTGTTTACTTATGAGAAATATTCTATTGCTTTTCTTAGTGCTGTTATATCACTGAAGGAAATTTGCTAGCGTAGGACATTGCAGTTGCCTCCTGACTTTATTGTAATCACACTGTTTTGATGTCCCAAAATCAATTAGTAGTCAATTTGTGGTCAAATACTTATTGAAGATTTTCTCTGTTGGTGCCGTGGTTAAAGCATTGGACTGCTAACCAAAAGGTCAGTACTCCAAAGCCACCAACCAGTCTGTGAGAAAAAGATGAAGCACTCTGCTTCTGTCAAGATTTACAGCCTTGGAAACACTATGGGCCAGTTCTACTCTGTCCTATAGAGTCGCTATGAGAAAGAATTGACTTGATGGCAGGGTTTCATTATATTTCAATGAAGCATTAATTTTATTAAATTTATTAAATTTTATTAAATAAGCATTATTTATTTAATTTAATAAGAAATTAATAAATTTCTTCCCCCTTTAACACAAGCAATGAGATGCAGTTGCATAGAGCCTTAGACTCAAAGAGTTTTCCTCAAGTAATACTTCTTATCGTGAAATGTCAAATTGTATATGGAATTTAAGATTAATTTTGAGTCATCTGGATAAAAAAATAAGTGAAATTGATAATATTACCATACTATTGCAAAATCTGTCAAACAGACTCTGATCTCAGCAGATAAAAACAGTCTGTTGAGCAGTGAGGTGCCTGGGTTGAGGGAGATAACTATGAGACTTGTTGAGAGTTCAGGTAGAGTTCCTTGCTTAGTTTTATGAATATGGTCTAGTTAGGATGTTTTTGTATTAAAAAGTAAATCAAAATCACTAAAAATAGACATATAATAATAGGATTTCTATCTACTTGACATCAAGTATCCTACTCACTTAACTACTCAGGGGTAGAAAAAGTATCTGGAACATGAGCTTTTCCCTATATCAGCAATGATGTTAAACATTCTTTCCTTAAAGTGCCAACATCATTCTTTCTTTATTTGTATTCACTTCTATACTTTACTCCTATTTTCTCCTATTTCCTTTATATGAAAGATTTATACCAATAGTTGATAGCTTTCAGGGATATCTTTTTTTTTTCTTTTTCTTAATGAATCATTTTATATTCTCCATAAGGTTTATCACCATGTATTATATATAATTGGTGCTCAATAATTATTTGTTAATTATTTGTTAAATAAACAGACAATTCACACAATTCCTTGAATACTGAGAGTCCAAACATAGCAGGTGCTGTAACATCTTTTGGTTAATCCATTCAGTTTTCTAGGATATTTTCAATCTACACAAATGAATCCTCATTTAGAATGTTTTATCACAATATAGTAATGATTGCCTTTATTGGTGTTATCTTGTGATAAATTTATTAACCCTCCTTACTTAATCTCTGAGATTTCTGTTGTCTTCTCCAGACCATGTAATTTAAATACCTATGTAATATGTTTAGATATATCTTAGAAGAATATAATTCTTTATTCAAAAAGAAGGAAAGAGAGAGTTCTGGCAAGATGGCGAACTAGGCACAAGGACTGCACAGATGCTCTTCAACAAAGAAAAGGGAAACTAATTAACACAGACACAGAAGACAATCTTGGACGCCTGAGCCTTGAAGAGAAGGATACAAAAGTGGACTAAACCCCAACTAGCAGAAGAATTTGCATGAAAATACCAAAAAAGGAGACACACG
>NW_006921787.1:2024717-2031445 GCF_000298275.1 Orycteropus afer afer | reverse complement strand
TATATATATATATATGTATGTATGTGTGTATGTATGTATATACATAAGCTTTACTGGTTTTGCTTCTCTAGAGAACCCAGCCTAACACAAACGCTTATTCAAAGATGGTGCATATAAACAGACACTGTATATAAAAAATATTACCTGAGGAGAGGAGGGCATGCCAACATCATAAAACACTTATATAGCTCTACTTGTCTATTTTCAGTTTAGATCATGGAGAACAGGGCATGCAGAAGAGGTAGTTCATTTACTCCTTTCCTCAAAGGTAGCTCTTACAACTTCTAACTAATTTTCTACTTTTGTAGCCTCTCCAATGTAATTCATCCAATACAAAGGAAAACATAGTGGGCAACATTGAGGATGATGCAGTATCAACCAATGTTTTGTTGTGTTGAATGTAATGTACATAAATTTGCCATGAGTCAGAATTGACTAAGTGGCAGCTCTCTATCTATCTATCATCTATCTATCTGTCTGTCTGTCTATCTATCTATCTATCTATCTATCATCTACCTACACGTTTCATATCCTCTGCATTCAGTCAGCGTTGGAAAGAATACACTCATGACTTCTGCTCTTATTCTACTAGATAGAAATAAGCTACATGGCCACACCTGGGAAGGGAAGCTTGTGTTGTTGTTATGTGCCGTCGAGTAGGACTGAACTCATAGTGACCCCTCCTTGGGTTTCCAAAGCAGTATCACTATAGAAGTAGATTGCCCCATCTTCCTTCCAAGGAGTGGCTGGTGGGTTTGAACCTCCAGCCTTCTGGTTAGCAGTCAAGTACCTTAGGCACTAAAAGAAGCTAAGAAGTATAAAATTACTATATGTCTACAAATATTTATTTTAAGTCTTCTGGAAAGCTAGACACTTATTGATATATAAATGATTTACCTGTTCTTTTTATTATTATATATTTTAATGCAGCTCTGCTATTGATGAAGTCTAATATTTCTTTTGCCAAATTTCCTCATGAATACCTAAGGATTCATGTGTAAATACAGCACAGAAATAACATATACTCTATAAGGTGTACTTACTTGATCTTTAAACTGGCCAGTGATTCCTTTTCTAATATTTCACATATTTTCTTCAAATAATGACCTACTTATCAACATTCATAATTCTCCCTCATGAGAAAAAGTTGCAGTTGCTATCACACATCAAGATTTCTCACAAATGTAATTTAAAAAAAATAATAAGTGACAAAAACTTCTTTCAGTGACTTTATTTGCTTGAAACACACCTTGTTCCAGCAATGGTGTTAGCTTTTACTTAAACGATTGAACTAGATTTGCTCCAAGTCATGGGCACCCAGTTCTTTTTCACACCCAATACTTTCCTGTTATTTTTCAGTTAGAATGACTTCAACTCTGGTTAGATTCTCACTTGATGCATCATAAAGCTGTCCTCAATATAATTTAGGAACCATTCTGATAGCTGTATTCGTAACCCAACAGATGTCTGGGTAGTTAAAATCCCCCTGGAGTATGGTGCCATGCAATTTGAAACTTCTTGAAAGTGGCCCAGTATTTTTCATTTTTGCTGTCTCTTAGTCTCAAGGGACTGTAGCAGATGCAGCAGATGCCCACAGGAAGTTTTCCTTTCTTGCTCATCCTTTGTCTTAATACCCAATAATTTTTAATAACAACCTACAGTCCCTTGGCAATACAAGTCAAGATAACACCTTGAAAATAACATTCATTCTAAAGAGGTCAAAATAATTCATATATAATACATTTTCAATGCCTTACATAATACAAAAAAGGAATATAATATTGCTTCCATTGTACTGAACCAGAATCTTGAGAATTCAGATGTAAAATAAAACTATTATAATCTACTAACTATATATTATATAGAATTCATGTACATTATTTCAACCTACAAAAATGAAAATCCACAGGAAGAAAAATAATATGGAATTTTAATAGGGGCAACTGAATTTTGCTATCCCTCCAAATATGTTATTAAATGCTCTCTGTGTGTTCTTATTCAAAATGAATTGCATTGTACCACCTGAATTGTCATTCACTCACCTGGAATTCAGAATGCTTTCCAATCTTATTCTAAAATCCTTTATTTCCTACCCTGCTCCTCTATAAACACAAACATATACACAGTCCTTTATAATCCAAGTTACTTAGAGCTGGCCAAAGATTGAGAAAAAGTTACAAATATCAAGGACCACATGCCATATTTTGTGGGCAGAATATTTTTACCAATATTTATTTGTGATGCAATTTGTACTTTGTTGATTTGCCAACATGAAACACACTAAATTCAGAAACTATAATACCTGAGTGTAATGAGAATCTGACAACATTTAACTGTAAGAGAAGGGAAAATATTGTTATATGATCATAAAATCAACTCTGTGAATATGAACCCTATACCTCACCTTACTTCCATCGAGTCAGATCCAACTCAGAGCCACCCCTCCTTGTGTTTCCAAGGCGATATCACTACAGAAGTAGATTACCCAACCTTCCTCCTGCGGAGTGGCTGGTGGGTTTGAATCACCAGACTTCTGGTTAGCAGTCAAATGTGTTAGGCACTATGCCACCAGAGCTCCTATAAAGAGGACAAAAGTTCTTGGCAATATTATTCAATCACACAAATAGAGTTCATTAGAATAAAAAGAGGCATATTTCTTCTTGATGAGTAATTGTGGGACTAGTTTTATTTTGGAGATCCTATTTATTACACACACACATAAACACAAAGGATTTTCAGGGTCATGATTCCATGAAAATAGTAATTTATCTATTTATTATATAAACTATTCACCATCAAAATAGTGCATATTAAATAATAGATTCATTACTAAATAGACCTTTTTGAGATTTTTAATTTTCTCCTTCATAAAGACTTTGTTCCCAGCTCTTGGTAGCATTAAACAAAATTATACAAGGGAAAACAGTTTGTTTTGGGTGTAATGATCACTCATTCATCTAGCTAATGCACTTAGAATATGCCTGGCACAAAGGATGTATTCAATAAATCTCTATACTTTTCAATAATTAATCATACATTTTTTGCGCAATATGTAATGGCCATCCAAATACTTACATTGTTGAACTATGTTGTTGTTGTTATGTGCCGTCGAGTCAGACCCGACCCATAGCGATGCCTCCTTGGGTTTCCGAGGCAGTATCACTATGGAAGTAGACTGCCCCATCTTCCTTCTGAGGAGTGGTTGATAGGTTTGAACCGCCAGCCTTCTGGTTAGCAGTCAAGTGCCTTAGGCACTATGCTACCAGAGCTCCTTGGTGAACTACAATCAACTGAAATTACACATATGTACATATAGGTATTAATAATTATATTATATACTTATTCATTCAACTATGTAAAATTCACCTTCTATTTCTTCAGGACCCTCAACAAGATAGATTGGCACAGTGGCAGCCACAGTGAGCTTAAACATACCAAGTATAGGGAGGATGGTGCAGAACTGGGCAGTGTTTCATTCTATTGTACATAGGGTCTCTATGAGTTGGAACCAACTCAATGACACCTAACCACCACAACAACATTTCTCCTAATAGAATATATATTCTACTTTATAATATAAATAATATGGATATTTAACAGTAAATTTGTGAACTAGATTGGCTTGTTACTCAAGCCAGAGAAGATAAACAAGCCAAAAATCAATCAGAAATTATTTGAAAACCTGTCTTCATTATTCTGGGAATTGCAGGATGGCATGTAGGACCAAAGGGAAGAAGGTGATTCACTTAAAAGTATTGTACTCAGTTCTTTGATGGGAATTTAGCCAAATTCTGGAAGAAGATACTAAATTGATACTGTTTATTGCTAGGCATCTTTCTTTACCTAGTTTTGTGTGGACCTAAAACACAATTTACAAGGCTGAGTTATAAAATTGGGTGTTTGTCATAGCATTATGGACTTGAGTGTACTGCTATTCTTGCCAGGAAGTTTCTTTTCTAATTTATTATGCACGGTTTCTAAATGTCAGTCCTTCTTTTGGTCACATGCATTGATAAAATTAAATTAGTTCAATAACATCAGGTCTCTATTTGGACCATATTACTAAAAGTAGTTGGTTTTTTTGAACTGAGCTGAGAAAAAGTAAATGGCAACATTTTGCTTATTTGGCTACCTTCATTCTCTAAAATACTTAGAATATCTGTACTGTATTTTTAGCATCCCTAGGAATAAAACAGTTGAAAGGGAATTTTATAAAATAATATTTTGTTTTCTAGCACAGTCCTAATATTAAACTAACGGAAGTGTAAGTTCTAATATCCATGCTTTTTAATGGGTTCTTGTCCCTGTTTCACTGTATCAAGTCATGAGACCTGAACTGTGGGAGAAGAGGTGTCTTGGAAGCTGAAATTTCAAATAACTTCAACTACCATCCCCGTCTTCTAGGAAAAATGATGCTGAACATGGAACATTACATTAGAACTTCTTTTGAATTATATGTCTAGATAAATCAAGATCAAGAGGCTTACCATCTGGTTGGTCAGCCTAACCAAAAAAAAAAAAAAAAAACTCTCTGCCTTTGAGTCAGATCCGATTCAGCAACCCCTCCTTGGGTTTCCAAGGTGGTATCACTACGGAAGTAGATTGATGGTCTTCCTCCTGAGGAGTGGCTGGTGGGTTTGGACTACCAGACTTCTGATTAGCAATCAAATGCCATAGGCACCATGCCACCAGAGCTGCTACCTGGAAATCCACTTCATTAGAAATCTATGTGTCCACTCTTAATGGAAAGCTTTTCCCTTCCTTATCCTTCCTTTCATTGACTATCTGAAAATAACTATTAATCTTTCAAGGCTCAAGACAAATTGTATAAAAAGATGAGCCCTAAAAGACCTCCTCAGAGTAGACATACCCACTCTTTTCATTCACACTGTCACCCTGCACTTAGCATGATTATAGCATTCATATATATATATATATATATATATGTCTCATGCTTTCCTGCCAAATTAGATGATTTTTAAGGGGAAAAAAAACTGTATATACAAAAAAAAAAAAAAAGATCATGATTTGAGCACATGGAAAATGCTAAATAAATACTCATTGAATGAATGATTTAATTAATGAATGAATCATGAGAATCAATAAATGCACCAACTCCTCCAACCTTTTAATATCCTCTTGAATAGGTTATATATCATTTAAGTAAATTTAGTTGAGTTTTCTTTATTCTACCAGTATCTGTTCAAATGTTATATCTGGAATCACCAAAAACAAACTATGGCTAACTTAAACATATATTAATTATAAAGCTGAAAGTCCAAAATTCATAAAAATTACAAATCAGAGGAGCTCCTGGGATGTAGATAGAGGATTCTTCAGAATTCCACTCTCAATATCAGTAAACACTTACAGTTTTCAGAGTTTGTGTCAACTCATTCAAAATTAAAAAGTGATCACTTCATTAATCTGTTTGAGTCAGGTGTCAATCCTCTAGCAAGAGAGTCAATTCTGTTGCCTATGCCACTTGAACTTTGATGTTTTTGTTGTTAGGTGTTGTCAAGTCAGCGCCCACCCTATGTAAAGCACAGGGAAACAATGCCAGCTCCTCTGCCATCCTCAAAATCCTTACATGATTGAGACCATTGTTGCAGCCACTGTGTCAACCCATCTCATTGAGGGGCTCTTCCTTCTTCATTGACCTTCTACCTTACCAAACATGTTATCTTTCTCCAGGGAATGGTCCCTTCTGACAGTATGACCAAAGTAGGTGAGATGAAGTCTGGCCATTCTTGCTTCCAAGGAGCATTCCAGTTGCACTTCTTCCAGGACAAGTGTATTCATTCTTCTGGCAGTCCATGGTATTTTCAATATTCACCTATATCACAACTTAAAGGCATCAACTCTTCTTTGGTCTTCCTTATTCATTATCCAGCTTTCACATGCATATGAGGCAATTGAAAATACCATGACTTGGGTCAGGCATACCTTAGTCTTCAAAGTGACAGCTTTGCTTCTTAGCACTTTAAAGAGATCATTTGCAGCAGATTTTCCCAGTACAATATGAAGTTTGATCTTCTGACTGCTGCTGTTGGTTGTGTTGGAGCCACAGGTGTTGACTGTGGATCCAAGTAAAATGAAATCATTGACAACTTCAAATCTTTCTCCATTTATCATAATGTTGCTTATTGGTCCTGTTGTGAGAATTTTTGTTTTCTTTATGTTGAGGTGTAGTTGATACTGAAGACTGTAGTCTTTGATTTTCGTAAGTGCTTCAAATCATCTTCACTTTTAGCAAGCAAGTTTGTATCATCTGCATATTGCAGTTTGTTAATGGTTCTTCGTCCAATCTTGATGCTGTGTTCTTCTTCACATAGTCCAGCTTATTGAGTTATTTGCTCAGCATACAGATTGAATAAGTATGGTGAAAGGAAACTACCCTGATGTTCACCATTCCTGATTGTAAACCACACAGTATCTTCTTGTTCTGTTTGAACAGCAGCCTGTTGGTGTATGTACAAGTTCCTCATGAGAACAATAAATAATTCTGGCATTCCAATTCTTCACAATGTTGCCCATAATTTGTTATGATCCACACAGCCGAATGCCTTTGCATAGTCAACAAAACAGAGGTAGATATCTTTCTTGTATTCTTTGCTTCCAGCTAAGTTCCATCTGACATCAGCAATGACAACCCTTGTTCCATGTCCTCTTCTGAATCCAGATTAAATATCTGGAAGTTCCCTGTCAATATACTTTTTTTTTTTTTT
>NW_006921787.1:1987629-2010269 GCF_000298275.1 Orycteropus afer afer | reverse complement strand
TTTCACGCAAATTCTTCTGCTAGTTGGGGTTTAGTCCAAATCTGCATCCTTTCCTTCAAGGCTCAGGGGTCCAAGATTATCTTCTGTGTCTGTATTTATTGGTTTCCCTTTTCTTTGTTGAAGAGGGTCTGTGCAATCCTTCTGCCTAGTCCGCCATCTTGCCCCACCTGTTCCCTGTCAATATACTTTTGCAATTGTTTTTGAACTATCCTCAGCAAGATTTTACTTGCATGTGACATTAATGATATTGTTAGCTAATTTCCACATTTTGCTGGATAATCTTTCTTTGGAATGGGTCTAAAAATCTCTCTTCCAGTTGGTTGGTCAGGTGCTGTCTTCCAAATTTCTTGGCATAAAGGAGTAAGCACCTCCAGTACTGCATTTGTTTCTTGAAATATTTAAATGGGTATTCCATGAATTCTTGGAGCCTTGTTTTTCACCAATTCCTTCAGTGCATCTTGGACTTCTACCTTCAATACCATTGGTTCTTGATCATATATTTCCTCCTGCAATAGTTGGACATTGACCAATTCTTTTTAATAGAGTGAATCTGTATATTTCTTCCATCTTTCCTGCATTGTTCATATTTTGCCCATAGAATCCTCCAATAGTGCAACTTGAGGTTTAAATTTGTTCTTGAGTTCTTTCAGCTTGAGAAATGTTGAGCGTGTGCTTCCCTTTCGGTTTTCTAACTCAGTACTTTACTTTGTCTTCTTGAGCTGTTCTTTCAAATCTTCTGTTCAATTACTTCAGCATTCCCTGCATTCACTTTAGCCATTCTATGTCCAAGAGAAAATTTCAGGGTCTCTTCAGACATCCATTTTGATCTTTTCTTCCTTCTCTGTCTTTTTAATAACTACCTGTTTATTGCATTATGTTCTTGATGTCATCCCACAACTCATCTTATTTTTGGTCATTAATGTTCAATGCATCAAATCTGTTCAGATGGGCTCTAAATGCAGGTGGGATATAATCTAGGTCATATTTTAGCTATTGTGGGCTTATTTTAATTTTCTTTAACCTCAACTTGAACTTGCATATGAGAAATTGGTGGTCTGTTCCACAGTCAGGTCCTGGATTTATTTTAACTGGTGATATTTAGCTTCTCAACTGACTCTTTCCACAGATGTAATCGATCTGATTTCTGTGCATTCCATATGGCAAGGTCCACATATATAGTCACTGTTTTTTATTGCTGAAAAAAGGAATTTGTAATGAATTCATTGGCATTGCAAAATTCTATCATATAGTATCCAGCATCATTTCTATCATGAAGGCGATATTTTCCAACTACCGAGGATTCTTCTTTGTTTCCAACTTTCACATTCAAATCACCACCAGTTATCCATACATCTTGATTGCATGTTTGGCCAACTTCAAAACTGCAGAAGGTGATAAAAATCTTCAGTTTCTTCATTTTTGCCTTTAGTAGCTGTTGCATGAATTCAAATAGTAGTAGTATTAATAAGTTTTCCTTCTAAGTGTATGGATATTATCTTATCACTGACAGTATTTTATTTCAGGATAGATCTTAAGATGTTCTTTTTGATGATGAATGCACTGTCATTGCTTTCCAATTCATCATTCCTGGCATAGCAGATCATACAATTGATTCAAAATAGCCAATACCAGTCCCTTTCAACTCACTAATGCCTAGGTATCAATTTTTATCCATTCCATTTTATTTTTGACAACTTCCAATTTTCATAGATTCACACTTTGTACATTCCATGTTCTGATTATTAACAAATGTTGCAACTGTTTCTTCACATTTTGAGTTTTGTCCCATCAGCAAATGAATGTCCCAAAAGCTTTCCTCTATCCATGTCATTATGGTAGACTACACGTTGGGGATGCAGCTCTTCACCAGTTGTATTTTGAGTGTCTTCCAATCTGAGGGACTCAACTTTGGGCACTATATCAAACAATGTTTCATGGCTATTCATTAAGTTTTCCAGTAATATGTCAGATAATGTTTCACTGCTATTCATAAGGTTTTCAGTGGCCAGCTTTTTCAGAAGTGGATAACCCTGTCCTTCTTCCCAGTCTGTCTTCATGTGGAAGCTCCGTTGAAACCTGTCCACCATGGGTGACCCTGCTGTTATTTGAAATATCAGTAGCATAGCCTCCAACCTCATAGCAATGTGCAAGCCATCACAGTACAAAAGACTGACAGACGAGTGGCAGGATTTGGACTTTAGTAAGAAGCTCTGGTAGCATAGTGCCTAAGGCACTTGACTGCTCACCAGAAGGCTGGCGGTTCAAACCCACCAGCCACTCCTAGGAAGGAAGGTTGGGCAATCCTACTTCCATAGTGATACTGCCTCAGAAACCCAAGGAGGGGTCGCTATGAGTCGGGGCCGACTCGACGACAAACAACAACAACAACAATAGAAAATCTGCTGAGTTGTAATGCTACCTAAAAATCAATTTATTGTTAAAAGTATTTTCAAAAGGAAAATTCTAAGGTCACATTTCTTCACCAATAAATTCTTCTGGTAACTGAACAAATAACACCAACCTAGCCAAATGCTTCCAGTTACTCTAGAAAGAAAGAGGACATTCCAAAATGTTCTAATGATTATCCTGACAGCTTTAGACAAAGCATTTAATAAAATTCAATGCAACATTATGATTTCAAAATAATAATAGTAAAAAAATGAGCAGACCAAGTAAAACATCAAGCAAGGGGGGAAAAAAGTAACTTTGTTAAAAAAATAAAATAAAATACCTACAGAAAACATTTGACTCAGTAATGGATTACAGAAAATTTTCTAAGTAAACCACTATGCTCATTTTTACTATTAACACTCAATATTTTACTAGCACATCTAACCAATACTAAAAGTCAATAAAATGGAATGAAAAACCTAAAGACTGAAAAGAGAAAATAATATATTAACTGTCATTTTTTCCCATATGGTATTTTTTGTGTTCTTAGAAAATCAGAAGGAATCTTGAAAAAAACTTTTAGAATTACTTAATAAATTTAGCAACATTTCTGAATACAAAGTTAATATTCAAAATCCAATGGTATTTCTACATAATAAGAACAAACTGGAAAATCAAATTTTTAAAATATCACCATTACAATATCATCCAAAAAATTAAATAGCAAAAGATGCATAATCTCTACAAACAAAAATATAAAATACAAATGAGAAATTGAAGGCCTATGTATATAGAGTGATTGTTGTTGTTGTTGTTATGTGCCGTCGAGTAGACCCCGACTCATAGCGACCCCTCCTTGGGTTTCCGAGGCAGTATCACTACGGAAGTAGGATTGCCCAACCTTCCTTCCGAGGAGTGGCTGGTGGGTTTGAACCGCCAGCCTTCTGGTTAGCAGTCAAGTGCTTTAGCCACTATGCTACCAGAGCTCCCATATAGAGTGATACATTATGTAATTCAAGAATAATGTTTTAAAGAGATTAATTCCCTCAAAATTCATCTATATTTTAAAAAACAAAACGCTGATTCTAAAGTTTATATGTAAAAAAAAAAATTAGTATAGTGCATTTACAAAATGCCTGGTGGGAGGCAATAATTGGCAAACAAACATAGAAGTTACATGTTATTTATATAAAAGCATGGTTGGTAATATGAAGTGCTATCTTGATTTAAGTGTATTTTCTTGTCATTCTTTTTTTTTTTTTTGAAAGGCTGGGAGATGTTTTTATCTGTAAGTAAATTCAGCATACTTTTCCCTGTTCTCATGCTTGTTACAAAATAAATTTCAATCTTAGGTCAATGATGATATTTATTTCATATAAATGAATTCTCTAGAATTGTAATCAGTTTGTGATCTACTTTAAGGCCATGAAATTTTAGGTCATCCTGTTAACATATGTAAGCATATACATCTCTCTCTTCAAGAGACACAAAGGACCAAACATAGGTCTGACTCAGAATGGCCTCAGTGACCCTAAGAAAGTACTATCTTGTCACTCCTCACCTTATGAGACATCTCATAAGTTATCTTACAGACATGATTGTACAAAATATGAAAAGGCAATGTAGTAATTTTCTCCCTATGACCAAAAAGTTACTATATTCAAGATAATGTCAAAGCGAAGCCCACTCCCATTAACGGTATTCTGACTCATAGCGACCATATAGCACAGATTATCCAAGGAATTCCAAGGCTATAAATCTTGGCCAAAGCAAACTGCCACATCTTTCTCCTGTGCAGCAGTTGATGGGTTTGAACCACTGACTTTTCATTTTTTAGCTGAATGCTTTAACCACTGCATCACCAGGTCTGCTATACAATATAAACTTATTGCCATTGAGTCAATGCCAAATCATAGTGACCCCCATTGGGTTTCCAAAACTGTAAATCTTTATGGATGTAGATTGTCTCATTTTCCTCCCACAGAAGAGCTGGTGGGTTTAAACCACTGCCCTTCTGACTAGCAGTCAAATACCTTACTCACTACTTCTATATAAGGTTAAAAAAAAAAAAAAAAACTCACTGCTGTCAAGTCAGATTTGACTCATAGCGATCCCTCCTTAGGTTTCTAAGGTGGTATCTCTATGGAAGTAGATTGCCCAATCTTCCTTCCAAGGAGTAGCTGGTGGGTTTGAACTGCCAGCCTTCTGGTTATCGGTCAAATGTTTAGGCTCTATGCCACCAGAGCTACTACTAAGTAAAATTCTAAAGAGCAAGTTATAAGCATGTTTATTATAATGTTATAATATTCTTTTTTAATCATATGATAATTCAAATGTTTCTAAACTGAAACTGTGTAAGCATTCTCTTTGAATTCTTATGAAAAGAAAGAATAGAATGCATTATCTTTATAATTGTTTATCACATTCCTGAATTTTGAGTACATTGTTTGAGAAATAACTAATACTCACAATGTTGACAAAAGCAAACATAAGTTGGACAGTTAATTCTGTCTTAATGAAAACAGTTAGTGGAGGAGTTGAACTGCTGTGAACATAAGAAATAATTGCTCTTTGCTATTGAGTCAAACACCACTCATGGCAACCCATATGTGCAGAGTAAAGCTGTTTCATAGGGTTTTCAAGGCTGTGATCTTTTGGAAGCAGATTGTCAAGCCCAGTCTTCAGGCTACTAGTTGAGTGGTTAAACATTTGCACCACCCAGGAACTCCAATATGAAGTAATAATAAACATGAAAATGCACTGCATTTGAAGATGGATTATAATATACCAATATACTGTAAAATGTACCTACAATATTGCAATTTTCCACTTAACAGAAAACAGAAAGTCACTCCAAGTAATAATTCATCTCAGAATGTCAGCCATTTTAGAAAATTGGACTTTTAGTTTTAATAACCTTGGAGCAAAATAAAAGATAAGAAAGAGTGCAAGAAAGTAACAATTTAAAACTGTTACTCTAGAACTAACCTCATCTTTTAATCTCCAGACTGGCATTTCTACATAGATAAAACAAACCCATGCCCTTAAAATTCTGTTATAGCTTTCCTCATTATATTCCCTTTAACTCAAACTTATATTTCCTCTTTCAGTTAAAGATATCATATTGGGAGATGATTCTCCATTGGTCCCTTGTGTTTCTGTCTTGGCACAGAGGGTTTGACTGATGTTAATTCCAGATTGTTTTTTCAAGAATGTTGTTATACTGAATAGTCTTAGAAGATAGAGATAAGGTCTCCATCTGGAGCAAAGGGCAGGCATGCTAACTGCATATATATATAGATAGATAGATAGATAGATAGATAGATAGATAGATAGATAGATAGATAGATATAGATATATATTTGTTGTTGTTGTTCTTTGCCATCGAGTTGGACCCGACTCATAGTGGCCCCTCCTTGGGTTTCCAAGGCAGTATCACTATGGAAGTAGATTGCTCCATCTTCCTCCCGAATATATATATATATACACACACACATATATTAAAAAACATATATTGGTCGCCTAATGTTTATCTCCTATAATGTAGACCATTGTACATGCAGGTATCACTTGTCCTTTTACATTGCTATGATGAAATCAGAGCTTAGGGAAATAATGATATGGTGACCATTCCTATTGCTGTGAGTACTAGACTGTTCATGCTGACCCAAAAGTCTCATGTATCCTACTACCACCTCTGAACCAGTGACAGGCTAACTTGTTGCTTGCAAATAGGATAAAATCTTAGATTTCACATAGTTCTTGATGCACCACAAACTTGAAAATCACACAGGTTTAAATCCTGAGTTAATTTTTACTCATTTGCCCATCCTAACTCCCATATGAAATTAATTGACATGTATTATCAATTTATATAAGCACAATGCTAATATAATAACATTGCTTTTAGGTGGCATCAAGTTGACTCTGATTCATAGCAACATTATGTACAATAGAACAAAACACTGCCTGGTCCTGTGCCAGCCTCACAATCCTTGCTATAATTGATCCAGTTGTTGCTACTATTTTGTCAGTCTATCTCATTGAAGGTCTTCCCCTTTTTCACTGTCCTCTACTTTACCAAGTATGATACCGTTCTCCAGGGACTAATCACTTCTGACAACATGAACAAAGTAGGTGAGATGAAGTCTGGCCATTCTGGATTCCAAGGACCATTCCAGCTGCACTTCCTCCAGGACAGATTTGTTCATTCTTCATGCAGTCCATGGTATCTTCAGTATTCTTTGCAAATTCAAAGGCATCAACTCTTCTTCCATTTTCCTTATTTGCTGTCCAGCTTTCACATGCACATGAGGCTATTGAAAATACCATGGCTTGGGTTAGGATCTTAACTTTCAAAGTGACATCATTGCTCTTTAAAACTTTAAAGCAGTCTTTTGCAGCAGATTTGCCTAGTGCAATATGAAATGTGATTACATGACTGCTACATCCATGGGTGTTGATTGTGTATTCAAGTGAAATGAAAACCTCAATCTTTTCTCCATTTATCATGATGTTGCTTATTGGTGAAGTAGTGAGGATTTTTGTTTTCTTTATGTTGAAGTGGAATCCATACTGCAGACTGTAATCTTTGATTTTCATCAGAAAGTGCTTCAAATCATCTTGACTTTCAGCAAACAAGGCTGTTTCATCTGCATATCACAGATTGGTAATATCTTCCCCCAATCCTGATGCTTCCTTATTCTATACATAGTCCAGCTTCTTATATTTTTTTGCTCAGCATACAGATTGAATAAGGAAGATGAAAGGATACAACATGGATGCACACCTTTCTTTATTTTAAACCATGCAGCACCCCCATGTTCAATTTGAATGACAGCCTCTTGGTCTATTTATGGGTTTCTCATGAGCACAATTTAGTGTTCTAGAATTCCCATTCTTTGCAATATTATCCATAATTTGTTATGATCCACACAGTTGAATGCTTTTGCATAGTTAATACAACACAAGTAGACATGTTTCTGATATTCTTTGCTTTCACCCAAGATCCATCTTATATCAGTAATGATATCTCTCATTCCACATTCTCTTCTGAATCTATCATGAATTTCTGGAATTTCCCTCTCAATATAATGCTGTAACCATTTTTAAATTATATTCAGCAAGATTTTACATGTGTGTGATATTAATGATATTGATCAATACTTTCCACATTCTGTTGGATTACTTTCTTTGGAATGGGCACAAATATGGATCTCTTCCAATCAGAAGATGAATATGATAGGCCAAGTAACTATCTTTCAAATTTCTTGACATAAAGGAGTGAGCATCTCCAGCACTGCATCCATTTGTCAAAACATGTCAGTGGATATTCCATCAATTCCTGAGGCCTGGTTTTTCACCAATTCCTTCAGTGCACATTGGCCTTCTGTTGTCAATACCTTTGCTTCTTGATCATATGCTACCTCCTGAAACTGTTGAACACTGACTAATTCTTTTAGGGACAGTGACTCTGCATTCCTTCCATATTCTTTTGATGCTTCCTGCATTGTCCAATATTTTTCCCATAGAAGCAATCTATATTGCAACTTGAAACTTAATTTTTTTTTTTAATCAGTTCTTTCAACTTGAGAATTGTTGAGCATGGTATTTCCTTTTGGTTTACTAATTCTAGGTCTTTACACATTTCATTATAATACTTTGTCTTCTTGAGCTGGCCTTTAAAATTTTTGGTTCAGCTCTTTTATTTCATCATTTCTTCCATTCACTTTAGCTACTCTCCATTCAAGAGCAACTTTTAGAGTCTCTTCTGACATCCATTTTGGTTTTTCTTCCTATTCTGTCTGTAAATAACCTTTTACAGTCTTTACCTATGAGTTCTTGATGCCATCCCACCATTCTTCAGTCATACCTTAAATTCTTCAGATTTGTTCAATGCTTCAAATCTGTTCTTCAGATGGTCTCTAAATTCAAGTGGTATATAATCCAGGTTGTATTTTGGCTCTCATGGACTTCTTTTAATTTTCTTTGGCTTCAACTTGAACTTCCATATGAGCAATTGATGGTCTGTTCTGCAATGGGCCCTTTGCCTTGTTCTGATTGATGATATTGAGCTTCTCCATTGTCTTTTTCCACAGATGTAGTCGATTTGATTCCTGTGTATTCCATCTTGGTAAGGTCCATGTGCACAGTCACCATTTATGTTGTTGGAAAAACGTGTTTGCAATAAATCATTGGTCTTGCAAAATTCTATCACGTGATCTCCAGCATCATCTCCATCACCAAGAGCATATTTCTGACTACGGATTCTTCTTCATTTTCAACTTTCATGTTCCAATCACCAGTAATAATCAGTTCATTTTGACTGCATGTTTGGTCAATTTCAGACAGCAGAAGTTGGTAAAAATCTTCAATTTCTTCATCGCTGTTTTTAGTGGCTGCTGTGTAAATCTCAATAATAGCCATATTTGCTGGTCTTCTTTTTAGGAATATGGATATTATCCTATCACTGAGAACATTATATTTCAGGATAGATCTTGATTTTTTTTTTTTTTTTTTGGCAATGAATGTGATGCCATTCCTCTTCCTTTAATTTCTCATTCTTGGCATAGTAGACCATATGATTATCTGTTTCAAAATAGCCAATATCAATTTATTTTAGTTCAGTAATGCCTAGGATATCATCATTATGTATTCCATTTCATTTTTTTTACAACTTCCAATGTTCCTAGATTAATACTTCATACACTCCATGATCTCATTATTAATGAATATTTGCAGCTGATTCTTCCCATTTTGTGTTGTGCCCTATCAGCAAATGAAGGTCTCAGAAATTTTACTCCATCTACATTACTAAGGTCAACTCTACTTTGAGAAGGAAGCTCTTCCCCAGTTATATTTTGAGTACCTTTCAACCTGAGGGGTCATCTCAGTGTTTAACAGCTATTTGTAAAGTTTCCCAATAATATATCAGACAGTGTTTCACTGATATCCATAAGGTAATTTTTTCAAAAGTGAATGACTCCATACTTCTCTTTCTTAGTCTGGAAGCTACCCTGAAATCTGTCCACCATGGGTGACCCTAGTGGCATTTGAAATACTAGTGGCATAGCTTCCAGCCTCATAGCAACATACAAGCCACCACAATATGACAAACTGACAGATGACTGGTGGAATACAATAATAACTAACATTTATGAGACTTTAGTACTTATCAAATTATACATATATATATATATATTAAAAAAAAAAAATAATAATGCCATTGAGTTGATTCCAATTCATAGTAACCCCCATTGCATTTCCAAGGCTATAAATATTTACAGAAACAGACTGTCTTGTCTCATCTTTCTTCCATAGGGCAGCTGGTAGGTTCAAATCACCAATCTTTTGGCTAGCAGGCAAGTGCCTTAACTACTGTACCACCAGAGCTTCTTCAATTATAGATAGGTATGTAGGTAGGTAGACAGAGAGAGAGAGAGAGAGAGAGAGAGAGAGATCAGTATACAGAGACATCTGGTAATGCTGTGGTTAAAATATTGGACTGCTAACCAAATGGCTGGCTGTTTGAACCCACCACCTGCTCTATGGGAGAAAGATGAGGCAGTCTGAGTCTGTAAAGATTTGCAACCTTGGAAACCCTATAGTACTGCTATGAGTCAGAATCTACTTGATGGCAGTGGGCATATATATAGACACACAGATATGAATGATGAAGTAAAAGAGCTGAACAGCAGATTTCCAAAGGTGGCTTGAGGAGACAAAGTAAAGTATTATGATGAAATGTGCAAAGATCTGGAATTAGAAAACCAAAAGAAACTAATATGTTCAACATTTCTCAAGCTGAAAAAACTGAAGAAAAAAAGTCACATGTCAAGTAACAATATTGAAAGATTCCATGGGCAAGATATTGAATGATGCAGGAAGTATCAACGGAAAACAGAAGGACAACACAATTACTGTACCAAAAAGAGCTGGTTGACATTCAATCATTTCAGGAGGTAGTATATGATTAAGAACTGATGGTATTGAAAGAAGAATTCCAGCCTGCACTGAAGGCATTGGGAAAAATAAGGCTCAAAGTATTGTCAGATACCAAATGAGATACTTCGGCAAACGAATGCAACAGTGGAAGTGCTCCCTTGTTTATGCCATGAAATTTGGAAAACAGCTACATGGCCAACTGACTGAACATTATACATATCTGTGCTTGTTCTAAAGATGGGTGATCCAACAGAATGCAGAAATTATCAAACAATATCATTAATATCAGAGGCAAGTAAGAATTTGAAGATAATTAAAAAACAGTTGCAGCATTACATCAACAGGAAACTGCAAGAAATTCAAGCTGGATTCAGAGGAAGATGTGGAATAAAGAATATTATTACTGATTTCAAATGGATCTTGGCAAAGAATACCAGAAAAATGTTTGTTTTTTATTGACTACACAAAAGCATTTGACTGTGGATCACAAGAAATTATGGGTTACATTGCAAAGAATAGGAATTCCAGAACATTTAATTTGTGCTTGTGCAGAATTTGTGCATAGACCAAGAGGTAGTGGTTCAAAAAGGAGAAGGAACTTTGTTCGTTTTAAAATCATGAAAGATGTGTGTCAAAGTTGTAGCTTTTCACAGTACTTATTCAAGCTGTATGCTGAGCACATAATCTGAGAAGGTGGACTATAGAAAGAAAACTTAATGTCATGATTGAAGGAAGACTCATTAATAACCTGCAATATGCAGAAGATACAACTTTGCTTACTAAAAATGAGGAAGACCTGAAACACTCACTGACGAAGATCCAAGATTACAGCCTTCAGTGTAGATTACATCTCTACATTAAGATAACAAAAATACACACAACTGGACCAATATGCAACATTATGATGAATGAGGAAAAGATTGAAGATGTCAAACATTTCATTTTACTTGGATCTACAATGAATGCCCATGGAAAAAGCAGTCTGGAAATCCATGGGCATATTGCATTGAGAAAACCTGCAAAAGACCTCTAAAGTGTTAAAAATCATAGATGTCATTTTGAAGACTAATGTGTGCCTGACTCAAGCCTTGGTATCTTCAATAGCCTCATAAGCATGTGAAAGCTGGACAATGAATAAGGAAACCGCAGAAGAACTGATCCATTTGAATTGTGGTGCTGATGAATATTGAAAATATCATGGACTGTTAGATGAATGAACAAATATGTTTTGGAGGAGGTACAGCTGGAATGCTCCTTAGAAACAAGGATGGTAAGACTTATCCTCTCATACTTTGGTTATGTTTTCAGGAGGAACCAGTCCCTGAAGAAGACCAACATGCTTGGTAAAGTATAGGGCCAGTAAATAAAAGGAATATCCATAATAAGAATATAGATGGACGCAGTGGCTGCAAGAAATGGTTTAAACACAGCAATGATTGTGAGGATGGTAAAGGACGAGACATTGTTTTGTTCTGTTGAACTTAGGGTTGCAATGAGTCACAACCAACATGATGGCACTTAACAAAAACAACATACACATATCTGGTCTTCATAAATCTACATGGTAAATATCATATTATCCCTATCTTACAGAAAACTTAAGGCACAAAAAAAATAAATAACATTCCCAGTGTCACTCAACTAGTAACTTGTGGAGCTGAGATTACCACACACTCTGTGTGTCAACTTCAGATCTTTGTGATTCTACTGTGTATTTTTTTAGTTTAGTTTCTCCTTTATCTCCTTCTTTCTTCTAAGACTATAGTTTCCAGATACCTAGGACCAAAACCTCATAGTTTAACTCACAGTCCAGTTGTGAAAATAGGCACACAACTTACCTTAAAATAAAAAGCTTAAAATAATCACTTAAGAAATTCTAAAAGAGTAAAAAGAGAGGTCAAGAGAAGAAGAGATTAATTTTAACTTGAAGGACCTAGGAAAGATTTTTAGAGAATAAAACATCACTCTGAGTGAATTAGTGCCATTGAAAATTCATGGCCCCTCATCTCCATTTATCTCAGCACTGCTGAGCAAATCTTCTCTATTTCACAAATTCCTAAATCCACTCCGACATCACTCACTGCCCTTCCCCCTCTTTAAATAAATTTATCAGTTTCTTTATGGACAACATAAGTTATCAGATAAAAAGATACAAATAAAATAAAAATTAAAAATATCATCAAATTTATCCCTGAATATCTATGAACACTTATAGAAACTTTTTTTTTAACTTTCCTCCTTCATATCCATGTTTAATCTTTCCTCTCAACCTCCACATACTTATTTATTGGATTCAATTATGAAAGGAAAAATAAAACAAAACAAAATCAAAAAACTTCATTTCATCAATTAACCAATTAGTTTCTTTCAATCTTATACCTTTAAATTTTTCTTTTCCATTAATTACTTCCTCTCCCCTAAAAAATTCTTACCATCTTTTATTTCCAACAGTATTCATATTATCTATATCTGTATCTTTCCTCTTTGTTAGACAATAGGGCTCCTTGAGAATAAGAAAATAGAAGTGCTTATATTTACATTCTGAGAAACTAATAACTACCATAAGGTCCAATTAAAGTTTGCTGAAAGGATTAGTAAAGGATTTAAATATTGCCTAACCTTATGTTTCTATATTTTTCAAATAAACTCATAAAATTAATATTAGCAAAGGAAGACTAATACATACATGTTTAGATTATATATAGTGTATAAATAATAGATGACTATTTCAAGAATGATTAATACAAAATAAATGAAGTTAAGTATGTTGTTGTTGTTGTTATGTGCCGTCGAGTCGGACCCGACTCATAGCGACCCCTTCTTGGGTTTCCAAGGCAGTATCACTACCAAAGTAGATTGCTTCATCTTCCTTCCGAGGAGTGGTTGGTGGGTTTGAACTGCCAGCCTTCTGGTTAGCAGTCAAGTGCCTTAGGCACTATGCTACCAGAGCTCCTGAAGTTAAGTATAGATGAAGATAAATCTTGGTTTACTTATTTTTATCTCTTTCTTATAAAACATTTTGTTCAGGATGATGTTACAGAATATTATTTACTATTCATGACATCATGCTTGCTAAAGTAGAAGGTCAGTGAAAAAAAGAAAGACCCTCAACAAGATGGATTGACAGAGTGTCTGCAACAATGGGCTCAGTCATAGCAATGCTTGTGAAGATGGCACAGGACCTGGCAATGTTTCATTCTGTTTTACAAAAGGTTGCTATGAGTCAGAACTGACACTCTGGCCCCTAATAACAACATGGCATCGTGTTTTAATTCAAAAGTTAATGATATTGTCCATTAAAACTCCTATATTACTGTTTGAAAATAAAATTTATGAAAATAAAATCTCTTTGTTCTAACTTTATTATAGTATTTATATAAATTATCTTATGAGTTGCATTTTGAAAAGATGATTTTTTTAAATGTTTTAATCAGTGGCTTCTAGAAAATAAAAATACAGAACATCCAGTTAAATTTGAATTTCAGATAAGAAATGAGTGTTTTTTAATATAAAAATATACAAAAGATATTTAAGAAGAAACATTATTTAATTGTTTATATGAAATTCAAATTTAACTGGGCTTCCTGTATTTTCAGTGACAACTCTATTCTAATATGATGTTACAGAAAATGATGAACTTAGAAGTTATAGAACTACAGACTGGCACAATGTGAAAATGTACTTATATACATATTTTATATAAATATATATATATATATATTGCAATACAAATCTTTCTTTTATCATGCCATAAAATTATAAAATCCCTAAACATTCTTTTAGGAGCTCTGGTAGCACAGTGGCTAAGGCACTTGACTGCTAACCAGAAGGCTGGCAGTTCAAACCCACCAGCCACTCCTCGGAAGGAAGATGGGGCAATCTACTTCCATAGTGATATTGCCTCAGAAACCCAAGGAGGGGTCACTATGAGTCGGGTGCGACTCGATGGTACATAACAACAATAACAAACATTCTTTTAAATAAATTAAAAAATAATAATTGCACTGATATTGTATTTTCAAACAAAAACTAGCAAACAAAAAAAATCCAAACCCATTGCCTTCAATTCTATACAACAGAGTAAAACAAAATCCATGAAGTTTCCAATGGTAAATCAGAAAAAGACTGCCAAATCTTTTTCCCACAGAACATCTTTTGGGTTCAAACTGCAGACCTATTGGTTACAGAGTACAAAGTTATTTTCAAGGTAACACGATCTGTTGAATTTATCTTTTCATTCATCACAATGAAGATATGTTAAAAATGAAGAGAGTTGTTTCACTTATATTTGATCCTGTCCACAACTTTTCCCCAGAAAGATTGAAAAACAAACTATGCCAAAAAGGTCCATGGGTAGAGGTAATACTAACTCATGGATAAAACTGTCTTGAAGTTTTCCTTCTTCTAAACAGTGTCTGAAGAAGTTGGATAATTTAGTTCTGTGGTAATTATCAATGTCAAAAAGTGGGACCTCTAAGTAGAAAATTTAAAATAAAATACCCTTTAAATCCAATTTGTAAAATTACAAGGTAGTTATAGGAGTTTATAGCTAGGGAATTTATGTCAATTAATAATAATAATAATAAACAACTCATTGCTGTAGAGTCGGATCCAACACATAGTGACCACTCGTTGGGTTTCCAAAGTGATATCACTACAGAAATAAATTGCCCAATCTTCCTTCTGAGGAGTGGCTGGTAGGTTTGAACCTCCACCCTTCTGGATAGTAGTCAAATCCCTTAGACACTATGCCACCAGAGCTCCCAATAAAATTAAAGGGACTCTAAAATGAGAATTTGGCACTATGGTGAATAGCTCAAAGCTTGAAAGGTCTTTGTTCTTTCCTCTCTTGACTCAAGGTATTGCCCTTGTATCATCTGCAGGTGTAACTCTGGTAGATTTACTCTATACTGTTGGAAACATTCCTGGAATCAGTTTTAAACTGAAATGATTCTAGAATAATCTGATTCAGACAGGTCTTACAATTTGTTCCTTTCAAGAAAACTTGAATGGTAAGTTGCTTGGCACTGGAAATGACTTAAGGGTAACCTGGGCTTGCAAAGGGAGTCTACGGACTAGATTTTAGATCTGTCCCAGTCTAGAAAAGCTGAACATCCGGTAAAGGAAAGACTGTGACTGGCAATGTAATTACTACACTCAGAACTCCAAGCATCATTCTCTGAGAAATAAGTAACCTATAAATACATAGAGAGTGAATGGATATCCTCCAAAAGTTATTATTTCATATACCAGTAATTCAAAATATACATTCATTCAGGCATAGAATACCTTTCTTTAAAAACAAACAAACAAAACCACTCATATTATACCTTTTGGTTAGGCTTTTCATAGTCATAATATGAACTCAAGTAAAGAAAGCTTCCTATAACAACTGAGTCCAGTAGCTAATTTTAAATGAAATAAAGCTTTATTAGTAAAGCTTTTAATTGATTTTGTTCTTATATAGTTTGTATTCCGTAGAATGTTTTTTTCACTCCCTTGCTTTTATTAGTAGTAATTTCTATCTTAGTCTGCAATATTTACTTTACTTTAAAGTAAATATTAAAATTTCTCTAAACAAAGAAAAAAGAGAGAGGGAGATTCTGTAAGAATTCATTTATTCTCTTTACAAGTGAAAGAGTAGATATAGATATATTTTGCATAATTTAAAGATGAGTAAACAGGGAAAAAAAAATAGAGTCTAAAACAAGCCAAAAAGGGAAAAAGGATAGCACAAAAAAGGAGAAGCAAAGCAATTTACTGCAAAAAGATATTTTAGAAGTGTCTGCTTTATAATTCCAATAGAAAGCCTAAGTTTATTTCTTAAATATTTGAAATATGAGATTATAAGACCCTAGAGAGATTCTGAAAGAAATATAGCCAAGAAGCAAGCAGAAATTTGAAAAGATTCAGAAAAAGAAGAAAAAGTTTACATTTAATACAAGCAAAAGTTTGATTATAGGAATTTAACCAGCTTTAGAATCTGTAATGAACAGGAGCAACACTGCAGGAAATTGAATTAGTAAAGTGAATGAAAGTTTGAGAGAACTGCTCAGTTTTATAAATAAAAAAGACCATAATGAGAGAGAAGATAAAAAGTGAGTATAGAAGGTTTAAAATTGTATATAATTTATGTTTCTTTAAAAAGATCCAGGACACCAGAAATGGAAACAACATAAAACACAATGAAAAAAATTTGTGGAGCTGAGTACTTGAATCTGCTTGCTGAAGAACATTTAGGATAGTAGCAAAATTATTTTAAAAAAAAATAAGCACCTAAGTCCAATCTGATGAAAATTTTACACATGAAGGAAAAGGAAAGAATCTTATAGGCATTGAAGCAGAATAAGTAGGTCTTGTGGTAATTAAGGTTATGTGCCAACTATGCTGGGCCTGGTTTTGAGTGGCTGGACATCTGGATGTATTTCTTTCCCATGATGAGACTGCTAATCACCTCCATAGTGAAATGTACTGTGAGCAGCTTAGTAGCTGCTTTAGGAATGAGGTATGCTTCCAGTATATAAGAGGATATTTTGAGAAAGGTCTCTGAGCTACTTGGCACATTTATCCTGCCATGTTTCTGCCATCTTAGGACTATTTCTGGACTTGAACTAGTGGCATACTATGTTGCTTCCTTATCTTGGGACTATGCTATTTTATTTGTTAACTTTGAGCTTGTCAGTCTCAGCAGCCAACAGCTGTCTGAGTTAAGAGATGCTTCCAGCTCCAGTGGGCCAGGAGCAAGAGGCAGAGCTGACGCCCAAGGTTGAGGGACCCTCAATGCTAGGAGTAGCATTTTGAATTCAGACTTCTAGTTTCCTAAACTGTAAGGGAATAAACCCCTGTTTGTTAAAACCATCCATTTGTTGGATTTCTGTTATAGCAATGCTAGATGACCAAAGCAGAATTTGATACCAAGAAAGTGTGGTGCTGCTCTAACAGAAACCTAAAATCTAGAAACAGGAGGGGACTGCATCCTTGGACCTGAGAACCCCCCACTGAGACCAACAGAGGGACCTTCAGAGAGACAGGAAAACAGTGGCAGCAGAGCCAAAAGACCAGCATAAGACAGAGCAACAAGCTTACCAGCCCACTGAGAAGAAAGCTGAATGGATATGAGCAGGAAGCTTCCTGGTTGAGTGGGCTGCCTTTAGGCATTAATTGGAAGAAGCTGAGAGACCAAGGAAATGGAAAACAGAGCTGTCTCAACCTCAAAGGGTAGGACCAAGGCCTCTTGGGATGGAACTACCATAGCCTCCCAGATCTCCACCAACTTGATTCTGGAGTGTGGGGCTGCCATTCATGAGGGCCAGTGGGATGGGTAAATAGATGCTGCCCAAAAGTGAGGGGAAGGGCTGCCATGCCCAAGGGGCAGAGGAATGGGGACTGCCTGGCTAAGGGGTTGAGGTCACCACTCATACAGACTAGGAAACTTGAACCACCAAATGAAGGAAAGCTGTACTGGTGCCAAGTTGACAAGGGGTAGAATTGTTATAGTTAAGGTTATGTGTTGGGGCCTGGTATTGAGTGGCTGGACAGCTGGATGTAGTTATTCCCCATGATAAGACTGATAATCAACTCCATGGTGGAATCTATTATGAGCCTCTTAGTAGTTGCCTTAAGGATGAGGTGTGCTTTCAATATATAAGAGGAAACTTTGAGAAAGGTCTCTGAGCTTCTTAGAATATTTGGATCTGGCATTTGGCTGAGTCATCAGTGAATGGCCTGATACATTGTCTGCCCATTTTGGGACTATCTCTGAATTTGAACTAGTGGCCTGCCATGCTTGATAATCTTGGGACTGTGCCATTTTACTTGTCAACCTTGGGTTTGTCAGCCTCAGCAGCCAGCAGGTGTCTGAGTTAAGAAACACCTGCAGCTTCAGTGGACCAGGAGAAAGAGGCTGCGCTGAAGTCCAAAGTAGACAGCCTTCACCTAGTCCCTAGAGCTGGCACTTTGAACTTAGACTTCTAGTCTCCAAAACTGTAAAAGAATAAATCCCTCTTGGTATTTCTGTTATAGCAATACTAGATGACCAAAACATATGCAATTGCTTGAAACTGGATCCTGCACTTGTAGATCTAACAGAGTTCCAGGAAAAACAACAAAATTGAGCTCTCTTCTCCCTGAAATCAGTCTCTCCTCTCATAGTAGTACAATATGCTTTGGCCTAAGGAGAGGGCCATGGCCTCCTGAAGTACAGTCTTTTTGTATTCCTTTGCCTATATGTTTCTTTTCTCTCTTTCCCAACTCAGTCCTCTATAAACTTTCCATCTACCAGTGGCAGTGGCTGCACTAGAGTAAGAATATGTAGCTTTAAGACTTGCTCTAGAAGGAGGCTTTGCATGTTCATATTGACCAGTGACCATCCTCCAACTCTAGACACAGTCGCATCTGCTCATGATAGCCTAAATCACAGATCCAATCATCAGTAAGATCTGCAAAGTTTTGTCATTGAGGGGAAGTAAGAAGGTTGTCCTTGGTCTAAAATTGCATGTAATACTATTTAAACATATTTTTTAATACGTTTCTACTACAGTTATAAAATATAAAGGAAATTGTTAATATCTTGATATGTAAGCTATATATATTTAAAAAAGAAAAACTCACTGCCATTGAGTCAGATCCAACTCCTAGCAACCCCTCCTTGGGTTTCTGAGATGGTACTACTACAGAAGAAGATTGCTCAACCTTCCTTCTGGGAAGTGGTTGTTGTGTTTGAACCGCCAGCCTTCTGGTTAGCAGTCAAATGCCTTAGGCACTACGCCACCAGAGCTCCCTGTAAGCTATATAGTATAAAATAATATCTTTGGTCAAAAATTTCAGAATAATCAATAAAGGCTGATACCAGTTTTTTTAAAGAAATAAATACTATCAGCTTCCTTTATTTCATGAAGATGTCAATAGAATTTATTTGTCATTGAGAATTAGAAAACATAGCTTCAAAAATGTCTTTGAAATATCCAATGGTAGCTGAAGGATGTATAATAATAGAAAATATGGTTTCTATATTGTTAGAAAAAATGAGAGGTGAGGAAAACATGCTTAAGATAAAAGTTAGGAAGCAAAGAATGAATGAGAAAGCAGAGAAAGATAAAAGAAGTGTGAAAGACTGTAACAGTTAAAACTATGGGAAAAATGCCCCTTTGCAAAGCAAAACTCTCAGACTGGATTATGTAACAATTCCAAAATAAGCTATCAACACCAACAAAACAAAGCAATTTGCAAGTTAAAAATAATACATCAATAAGTTATATCAAGAAATAACAACCAAAAGTAAACAAGGTTTACAGTATTAATGTGAGTCAAAGTCAAAGTCAAATTGAAAGGACAGATTTTTATATGAATGTATATAGTCAACCATGAAGATATTGCAAAGAGTAATATGTGTTCCTCATAAAATATATATTACTCTTTGCAATATCTTCATGGTTGACTATATACATTCTCGACAGCATATAACAACAACAACAACAACAACATAAAATATATATCATAGAAATATGTAACGCAAAAATGGATAAAAAAAGAAAAAAAATTATCATAAAGGGAAATCTCATGTACTCTTTCATATTTTAAGCAGGAAAAACATGCAAATGTGTTTGAACTAATAAGAGTTCCATGGGATGTAGGATTACAAAATACTATTCAAAAATCAATAGCTTCTCCTTCTACCAGAAATATTAATCTGGACAGCATAAAGATAAATAGGCCATTTATAAGAGCAACTAAAAAGTATTGCTAAGAAAATGAACTTTAAAATACATGAGCATAACTACATGAAGAAAACTACAAAACTATATGCAATGAGCCAGAAGATGGCTTAAATGAATAGGGACTACCTAGATAGCAAGAAATCAATAAGTTAAACTATCAATCCTTCCCAAATTAATTTATAAAGTTTATGCTACTTCTTTTATGGAACAGAGTAGAAACTTTGTAAATAATCACCTATGCTTGTGTTTCCCCCACACACTCACACAGCTGATTTAGAATCACTAATCTGTGTTCTTCCAGGACACAAGAAATGTGCTCCATTCCAGGGAAAGACATAAAACACATCTAACTTGTCTCACTCTCTCTTCCACTCCTTTGTGACTGTAGAGACCTTGTGTTTAAGGGAAAGCATCACAAAACAAATGTGTCTGGAACTCTGAACAATCATTAGTAGGAGAGTTGTCCGCCTGCATCAGACTGTGATAAAAACAAGAAATGAGCCATTATTTGTGTTAGGTCAGTGAGGTTTCTTTTTTATTGCAGCAAACATAAATTAAACTAATAGAAAACATGTAGATAAACACATTACCACGTATTCTGGAACAGACTTCTCCATCCAAGAATTTTAAAGACCTTTATAATTCTTAGTTGTATTTCCCGTTGATGTTGCTATTGTTAGCTACTGTCAAGTCTAGTCCCAACCCATGCGCAACAGAACAATGAGCTTCCCAGTCCCGTGTCATTCCCATGATTAGCTATGAATCAGCCCATTATTATCCATAGGCTTTCACTGGGTGTAACTCACTAGGCATTTCTTCCTAGCCTGTCTTAGTCTGAAAGCGCCACTAAAACTTTCGCAGTATCATTGAGCATTTACACATTATATTAAAGAGGGTGTTAAGCTATCAGTAATGACAATGTTAAATCCTATTATTAATTACTCATGGAAAAACCTATCTTACTTGATGACCAGTTTTGTCACAGAAAAAATAGTCTCTTGAGGGACTTGGAGTGTGATGTATTTTAAAAACTGCTTAGTGATGAATGTGAGAGAATAGCATGTTCTACCTTTACAGCAAAGCTTTTATAAAAAGGTCCAAAGCAAAAATTCAAAAGAAATTAGTACCTAAGATGTAGCAGCATCAAGATGTTCACAAACATAAAGACATATTGACAAGGATATCATGACCAGATACAAAATCATTACTTTGTAAAACTCTAGGCAGGCCATTGCAATTAGAGAAGATATTTAACAGTATTGAAATAGACATATGGAAGAATCCATTTTTCTGCCAATTCCTGCTTTAATTCAATCTAAAAATATCTTCCAGCTGAAAATCTAGGGACTTTAATTTTTTTTTTCAATGCTTTCAAAGGTAGACATCAAAGAACACAGACATTTGAGCAGACGCCAGACACATAGCAAAGTTACAGTACCATGAACCTAAAGAAATAGTTCTTTAAAAATAAAAAATCGTTAGAAAATACAAAATTCTCACTAATGAAAAACATCTCCTTTAATTAACATTGATGATGATTACAATTAAAATTTAGCCTTTGAATGTATATAAATGCAGAGATTGGGAAATCTTTAAAAAAATTAATAAAAATTTGTAAAAGGCCAAGACTCTTGCAAAACAAATTGGCAAGAGACAAGAACAGTACACAAAGAAACAGTGAACAATATATGAATAAGGAAAGCAAAGGGCGATAGGGAGGTTTTTCTAGCACAGTTAATTAAGAGTTTTTACAATTGCTTTAATAAGGCCAAATTAGAAGTTATGTACTGTGTACATCCACCTACACACACACACACACACACACACACATATGCACATGACACAATTTAACTGCATTCTAAACGGCATTGTTTTTTTTTTTATCTGCTTGGTATATGTTCAATTATTCTCAGTGTTTCTTTTCCAAACATGTCACACCTGAATTATTTTGTAAGTGTTCACACCACTGCTACTTGCATAGCTCTAAACACTAGTAATATTTGAAACCCTGACAGCTAGAAAATATTAATAAGTTGCCCCATCCAACATGGAATGTCTAAACAAAAAAGCCTACTGTGCTATATGAAATTATGCTGTAAATATACATTGTAGATTGTTGTGAAAGCTTATGATTTTGTTTTCTTTTAATAACTCATGATCTAATATGGAACAGACACCAAAAATATCAGAAATTAATAATATTGGGAACAACTAATCCTTGGTAATATTGGGAAAAACTAATCCTTGGTAATTCTTACTAACCAAAAAAGTACTCTGAAACTTTTAATACTACTCAAAAGTGTTTGTAATAATATGACATACCTTTCTTACCCTGTTTTAGGTAACTTCCATCATTCTGAAAAAGAAATTTATATTGTAGCAAGTTAAGATAAAACCCTGTGCCAGGTAGGACTCAAACAGTTTTGGCATGACTAGAGGGCTGAGGGGCAGAGACAGAATATGGATCACGGACAGAGTAGAAGGATGTTGTGAGTACAACACCTGGACTGTTGCTACCTGACTGTCACTCAAGCGATCCCCAGGTCAGAGACCCAAGGCTTCATGCCAGAGACCAAGGCAGAGTAAACT
>NW_006921787.1:1969141-1987434 GCF_000298275.1 Orycteropus afer afer | reverse complement strand
AGAGCTTCTGGAATGAAGAACAATTAGAAGAAAAAAAAAATGAAATGGCCATTTCTCTATACCCCAGAAATATGTAGAAAGTGCAACACAATAGTGGAGCCTCAGAGTCTACATAACAGAGTGGGACAGAAGTGGAGGAAGATGGTGTCCTCTCCAATGACTGTTGGAACATGAAACAGACAATCTACCCTGAGCAGTGCACTGTATCAGATTATACTTAGAACAGCAAAATGACACCATCAGTTCCTGGACCTTTGTTTTCACCACTTCCTTCAGTGCAGCTTCAACTTCTTCCTTCAATACCATTCATTCTTGATCATATGCCAACTCCTGAAATGGATAAACATCAATCAATTCTTTTTGGTATGGTGACTCTGTGTATTCCTTCGATCTTCTTTTGATGTTTCCTAAATCACTCAATATTTTGCCCAGAGAATCATTCAAAATGGCAACTCAAGGCTTCAATTTTTTCTTTAGTTCTTTCAGCTTGAGAAATGCTGAACATGTTCTTCCCTTTTGGTTTTCTAACTCCAGTTCTTTGAACATTTCATTATAACAATTAACTTTGTCTTCTCCAGGTGCTCTTTGAAATCTTCTGCTTAGCTCTTTTATATTTTCATTTTTTTCCATTTGCTTTAGCTACTCTCCATTCAAGGGCAAGTTTCAGAGTCTCTTCTGACACCCACGTTGGTCTTTTCTTCCTTTCCTGTCTTTTTAATGACCTTTTGCTTTCTTCATGGATGATGTTCTTGATGTCATCCCACAATTCTTCTGGTTTTTGGTCATTAGTATTCAAAACATCAAATCCATTCTTTAGATGGCCTCTAAATTCAGGAATAAAAGAAATGGAGATGTGAAATAAAGTGAAAATAATGATAAAATATATTACACACCCCTACTAGATACTAAAATAGTTCGTAAAATTAATAGTACAATACTGCAAATGAATGAACATGCAATGGAACAAGATAGAAATCCAAAAATAAATGGTGATAGATAAATAGTTGTATAGATAGATAGAGGTATATGTCTTTGTTGTTGTTGTTATTTGCCATCAAGTTGGACCTGACTCATAACAACTCCTCCTTGGGTTTCTGAGGCAGTGTCATTACAGAAGTAGATTGCCCAACCTTCCTTCTGAGGAGTGGCTGGTGGGTTTGAACCACCAGTCTTCTGGTTAGCAGTCAAATGCCTTATGCACTACACTACTAGAGCTCTTTATATATCTTTGGTAAATAATAAAGTTGACACTGAAAATTAGTGGAAAGAAATTTTAATAATGATGTTAAGATAAGTAGATATTTGGATAAAAATAAATGCCTTGTATACAACTAATAACCAAGAAAAACCAGTTGGACATATTTTTTAAACATTAGAAGTAAAACAAAAAAATCTTAAAAGGGAGCACCATATTTTTTTTTATAATATCTGAGAGAAATTCTTTCTGATAAGGCAGAAAATTCAAAGATCATATAAGTAAAAGAATGATAAATTTTACCACAAATATAAAAGATTATAGATAGATAGATACATTATACATATGTACATAAATTTCTGCATGGCCAAAAACTAAGCAAAGTCAGAAGACAAATAACCAATTAGTAAAAGTATTTTCAATATTGTCATAGAGAAAAAATTTGATCTCCTAATAGATAAAGATCTGAACATCAATAAGAAATAAACAAATGGAAAATAAAGCTAAAAAGACATTTTACAGAAAATGAATGTAAAAAGTAATAAAGGAGCTCTAATAAAAGATAATAACTATCAGCCTTAATGAAATAAATCACAGTAATAATTTCAATGAGATATGTTGCAAAGTGTGAATTGATCATTATTCTCATATACTCCTGGAGGGAGTATAAATAAGTTTAATTTTGGTAAGTACTGGGCAAAATCTATCAATATCTAAAATGTAATAGCTTTTAATCAAAATTTTCACTTTTAAGTATTTGGTTTATACAAAAGGAACTCTGATGGTGTAGTGGTTAAGGCATTTGGCTGCTAACCAAAAGGTCAGTGATTTGAGCCCACTAGTTTTTCCACAGAAGATCTACTCCTGCCAATCAGCCAATAAAAACCTTATGACTCAAAATAGACTGATCTTTAACCAATCATAGGAATGGTGCAATACTGGGCAGTGTTTTATTCCATTGTGCATGGGGTTGTCATGAGTCAGGGTTCAAAGGCTGGCAGCTAGCAGCAACAACATTAACCATCACAGTGCTGGGGAAAAAACATGTAGTCGCCATTAATGGTAGGTATTAAGCTTATATAGGAGCCCAAGAGCATGGATTCACTTTCATTGAAGCTAATCTAGCAACTAACATTTCAAATTTTTCTAATCTTCCAGCAGCAGAAACAAACATTGAACCCTTACAATGGCACCATCCTCCAAGGAAGCCAGCTTGATAAGGTGGTGGCAGATAGATTATACTGCATCTTATTCCTCCAAGAGACAGAAAATTTATTCTTACAAGAATTGTCCTGTACTCCAGATACGTATTTGCCTTCAATGCCCACCATACCTTAACCAGCACTGCCCTCTGAGGACCTACAGAATGTGTGATCTATTAATATTGTATCCCCAAAAATATTGCTACAGATGAAGTTACCTCTTTATGCTAGAAGAGTTTCAGCAAGAAAACATAACCAGAATCTACTATATGTCTCTTCATTCAGAAGCAGTCAGACTAAAGAATGGTGGAATGATCTGATAAAGGATAAGATACTAGCTTAGGAAGTAACATCATTTATATAGTGTTGTATTCCCCATAGTTAAATTATTTGGTCCCAAGAACCAAGAGGAAGAAGTAAGACAGCCTTTTTTTTTCATCACTCACAGTGACCAACTTCAGAATGTGTGCTTCCTATTCCCCAAACTAAGGAGCTCTGGAGGTACAGTGGCTAAGGCATTCATCTGCTAATCAAAAGGTCTGTGGTTCAAACCCACTGGCTGTTCTGTGAGAGAAAGATGAGGCAGTCTGCTTCTGTAAAGATTTACAGCCTTGGAAACTCTAAGGGACAGTTCTACTCTATAGTAGGGTCTGTAGGGTCTTTATGAGTCAGAATAAAGTTGTTGAGAGTTGGATTTTTTTTTTTGGTTATTCTCCAAACTTAGGCTCTATCAGGTAAGACATCTTGGGAAACTTCTAGGAGATACAGGTTCGAATTCCTGTGGACTTGAAACTGTAACTACTACCTGGTCACTTTGAGTTATTCATGTAGATGAACCAACAAGCAAAAAAAGGAATTACTCTGCTGGAAGAAATTATCAACCCAAATTACTATAAGAAACAATGGTTACTGCTACACAATGAAGGCCAAGTTGAGTACTTGTGGAACCAACTCAGGAACTTTTACTGGACTGAATCTTAGTCTTTCTACGCCTAGTAACAGCAGTAAATGAGCAAGTGCAGTAAACTCAACAAGAGAAGAAACCTCTCAGCAATAAAATTTAGGTCATTGCATCAGGCAGGCAATCCTGATGAGCCATAGTGCTGAGAATAAGAAAAATCTATAATACATAGCACTAGAAGAAACTCTGGTAGTACAGTGCTGAAGGCATCTGACTGCTAACCAGAAGGTTGGTGGTTCAAAACCCACCAGCCACTCCATGGAAGCAAGACTGCGCAATCTACTTCTGTAAAGATTTACTGCCATGGAAATCCAGTGAGGGTTGCTATGAGTTAGAATCAACCTGACAACAACGTGTTTTTTTTTTTTTTTTTTTTAAATAATAGGTAGTCAACTATTAATTACAATCTTGGGATAAGCAGTGAAAAATGGAGTTTGTGGCACTAACCTTCTTGTATTCATTCTCTTCAGAGATTGTCTTTAACAAATGAGACCCTTAGATATACATTATGACTCAAAATAGACTGATCCCCTCTTAAGGTTGAATGGAGGGCATCTTTCCTCATGAAAGTTGTGCCCTCATTTGTAGTATGAGACCAGGATATAATGAGGGCACAAATGTGAGGGGTAAACACTCTCAGAAACTGCATGTCTATTTTATATCCTCTCTGCTTCACCTGTGTTTTGTTCCAGATGCTTTAGCATGATTAGCTCTGTGTAGATTTATACTTGTTTCTTGTAAGTACAGCCTAAGAGCATCTTGTCTTAAACCAATGACTCATATCTCTTGTCTCTTGTCCTATAGCCTCCCAGTTGCAGTTGAGTCAAGGAATGTAATGGTACCTCGCTACATATCTAGGAGTGAAATGGAGTTATTATCCTATAGGAATTTTCTTTTCACTAATGTGAAACTGGACCCTGTAGATCCATTTTCCCCTTTTCTACCCTTGATTGGTTGAACTGTACTGAGGCACAAGAGATAGAGTTTCTCAGAGAATGACCCTGAAAGATCAGGTAATCAGTTACACTTAGTGATGATCAACTGAATAATGAACTCTTCTGTCAGCTTTCACTCTTTCCTTCCTTCATAGCCCTTATCTTTCACTCCTGCTCTCTGGGAATTGAACTTCCTAATAAAGAAGTAGTATGTATGGGATCCCTTAGTTACTGGTTCTGCTTTCTGGAGAACATAACCTAAAGCAAATGCAAATATACATATACACATGCATAAAATCTGTATTTTGGATGAACATATATGATTAATTAATCCTTATATCTAGGCACAGAGACACTAACTCTAGGTGATGAATGAGTAACGTTAATCTAGGTTCCTCAAAGGATGCAAGATTCAGTGATTGCTCCCACAGAACACTCTTTCCCCAAGAAATCTATAAAATAATTTTATTTCTTCTAGTAAAATGAGTGACATTAAATATGCATATTTCAGTTTTCAGAAGGAATGTTTACTCTTCCCTACAGTATAGACTTTAACTTTCAGCAACTGATTGTCAAGTCTTTACTCAAGAATAAAATTCTTCCAGGAGCCATGTTGTTGGGACAGAAACAGAAATTATCCACAACTCCTCCTAACTAGGGTTGAGGCATCAGTTTTAAAGAATCATGGAGTAGGTAGAAGAAAAGGGAACTACAATTAGTTCATACATTTTCTCAAGATGGCAGTGTCCTGAGATCACAAATAGTTTAGTAGCAAATCTTTCTCTGGCTGTGAAAAGATAATATAATCCAAACTGTCAAGATCATAAGGCAGACTTTCTAGCCTGCTTCTGCATTTAGTGTTTACCTCTGCCATTGAATAACTTTGAGATTGACACATTAACAACATTACCACATAACCTCCAAATCTGAAGAGTATAAGCAAATTTGAGCTTGAAATAATGAACTCATAAAGCCTCTAAGAAATACCAAAATAATTTTAGATTAATGAGAATACAAAAACACACACATGTACATATACAAACCAAAACCAGATCAAACTCCCTGTCACTGAGTCAATTCCTATTCATAGCAACTCCCATTGAGTTTCCAAGGCTGTAAATCTTTATAGAAGTAGACTGCCTCATCTTTCTTCTGGGGAGTAGCTGGTGGGTATGAATCACTAACCTTTTGGTTAGCAGCCAAATGCTTTAACTACTATATTACCAGAGCTCCTTTATACATATACAAAGAGAAGAACAATGCACTAATGCCTACAAAGAGTGGAGTATCTGCTATGACCACCACCCATCTGTCAGTCTGTGGTACCGGCTGGCTTGCATGGTGCTGTGATGATGGAAGATATGCCACCAGTATTTCAAATACCAGCAGTGTCACTCATAGTGGATAGGTTTCAGTGAAGCTTCCAGACTAAGACAGACTAGAAAGAACAGTCTGGTGACGTACTCTCAAAAATCAGCCAATGAAAATGATATGTTGTTGTTAGGTGCCGTTGAGTCCCTTCCGACTCATAGTGACCCCATGCACAGCAGAACGAAACACCGCCCGATCCCGTGCCAGCTCCATGATCCTTGATGTACCTGAGCCCATTGGCAGAGTCACCGTGTCAATCCATCTTGTCGAAGGCCTTCCCCTCTTTTGTCGACCCTCCACCTTACCAAGCATGACATCCTCCTCCAGGGAATGGTCCCCTCTGACATGACCAAGCAGGTGAGATGAAGTCTGGCCATCCTCACTTCCAAAGAGCATCTCAGCTGCACTTGCTCCAGGATGAAATGAAAATGATATAGATCCCCAAAAAATATTGTTCAATCTAGTGCTAGAAGATGATCTCCATAGATTAGAGGGAATTCAGAATACACAGTGGCCATAGCAATGGACTTGAGCACACCAATGATTGTAAAGATGGCATAAGACCAGAGAACATTTTGTTCTATTTTACATGCAGTCTCGATGACTTGGAGAGGACTGGAAAGGAACTAACAAGAACAATACCTGTTAAGAAAACAAAACAAAACAAAAAAGGGAATTAAAGAAACATACTAGAATATTAGATTTAAAAAATGCAAATACTTAATACTATGCAATTGTGGTGCAGTGAATTACTTGGTATGGCTCTTCCAACCATGGTCAGCAGATTACTGGGTGGAACTATGCAAATATAAGGTTCTTGTGGCCCGCCAAGGAGATTGGATAGCTTGTTAATAATGTAAATAAGGTACACGGCACCTTGTGTGGGTAGGTCCATGAAAATAAGGTTTATGAAAGGCTAATGTTGGGATGGGTAGTTTTGTTATTCCAGTAGGCTTAAAATCAGCCCTCCTAGAGCCAGAACAGGGGATCTCACCTCCATCAAGAGTGAAGAGCTGGAGGTGGAATGGAGCACATCCTTGGACCTGAGATCCCTGAACTGGACCTCCTTAACAGAGAGTCAGCAGTGAGATAGCAGAGAGATAGTGGCAGCAGAACCAAGAGGAAACAGACAGAACAGCTTGCTTGCTGGCCCACAGAGCAAGAAAGCTGAGTGCCTTTGGGCAGGAGGCTTGCTGGTGAAGTGAAGTATATCTAGGTACACCTATCAGTAGAGCTAAAAGAACTTTGTAATACTTTCCAAAGCAGGGTAGAGGCCAGACCAAGAGGCCAAGGGCCAAAGAGAGAAGTGCTTTTGGGCATAGCAGAGGTGAGACTGACCTAATTGAAGAACTGTGTACTGAATTCATTCCTAAACCTGAATTGCAGCCTGTTACTTCCTTAATAAACCCCATAATTGTTAGTATTTTCTATGAGTTCTGCAATGGATTATCAAACCTAGCTGACAGTTAAAGAGTGCCATGGGAGTGATGACTGGTGACAGAATTGGCAAAAAAAAAAAAAAGGCTAGAAGCCTGTCTAACTTCCCCCTCCACCATGCACCTGCTGCTGATTCTGTTTCCCTCCTCATGAAGTTAGAGGAGGTCAGAAGAAGATGCCACCTCCATGCCCTTTTTGAAGCAATGTATGTGTTTCTGTGTAAATCAATATTTGGCTCATAGTCTATGACACATTTTAAACAAATTTTCCATTTATTCATCTAACAAATATTTATTGCGTACCTACTATGTGTCAGGCACTGTTTAGGACACTAAAGACCCATTTGTTGAACAACGCACACAAAAGTCTGTCTTCATGGAGTTTATATTTTAATGGAGGGTGACAGACTACAAACAAAATAAATAAGTATAATAGGTTCAACGAACACAATGCACTGCCATCAAGTTTGATCCTACTCATAATGACCCCTTCTTGGGTTTCTGAGGCGATATCACTACAGAAGTAGATTGCCCAACCTTCCTTCCAAGGAGTGGGTAGTGAGTTTGAACTGTCAGCCTTCTGGTTAGCAGCCAAATGCCTTAGGCACCACACCCCCAGAGCTCCTGTATAATACATTAGAAGTTGAAAACTACTATGAGAAAAATAGAAAAGGAAGGGGGTTAAGAAATGAAGGGAGTTGCAGTTTTTAATAGGGTAGTTGAGGAGTCCTCTTCAAAACAGTGGCATTTGAGCAATGTCCTAAAGAGGAAGCAGTATCTAGAAAAAAATGCTTTTGTCTGAGAGGAAAGAGACATGCAAAGGCAGAAATATGTTAGAAAAAAAGTGGAAAAAGAGTCATACCACTGACTAGCAGAGAAGGGAGCAGAAAGACAACTGGGACTTGATTACATAGGACCTTGTGAACCAAGGGAGGACATTAGATCATTCTCTACATGGAATGGAGCTCTGGCATTCTAGTGGTTAAAGCATTCAGCGGCTAACCAAAAGGTTGGTGGTTCAAATTCACCAGCTATTCTGTGGGAGAAAGATGAGCCAGTCTGGTTCCGTAAAGATTTGTTGTTGTTTTTGTTATTTGCCATCGAGTCAGAACCGACTCATAGCGACCCCTCCTTGGGTTTCCTGAGGCAGTATCATTACGGAAGTAGATTGCCTCATCTTCCTTCCGAGGAGTGGTTGGTGGATTTGAACCGCCAGCCTTCTGGTTAGCAGTCAAGTGCCTTAGGCACCATGCTACCAGAGCTCCTCCGTAAAGATTTAAGGCCTCGGAAACCCTATGGGATAGTTCTACTCTGTTCTATAGGGATATTATGAATCTATGCAATAGCAGTGCGCTTTTGTTGTTGTTGTTGTTGTTGTTGTTGTTGTTTGGTTTGACACATGGAATGAGGAACCATTGAGAGATTCTTAGGAGCATGATGACAAAAACTACCTTAGGTTTTACTAGAATAACTGACTACTGAGTTTAAAATAGATTGTACGTCAAGAGTTGAAACAGGAGACAAGTTAAAAGGTGATTGCAATAATCCAGGTAAGAAAGGATATTAGTTTGGACCTGAGCAGTGTGGCCATGTTGGAATGAGAATGAACACCAAATCAAAACAAACTCACTGCCAGCAAGTTGATTTCTACTCATAGCAACCCCTTCTTGGGTTTCCGAGGCGATATCACTGCAGAAGTAGATTGCCCAACCTTCCTTCCAAGGACTGGCTGGTGGGTTTGAACCGACCACCTTGTCTTGTGGTTAGCAGTCAAATGCCTTAGATTTAAGACATTAAAAAAAAAAAAGTACAAATGAAGGTTTGCTGATGGATTAGGTGTGGGTGTTTGAAAAAAAGAAAAAAAAAAAAAAAGAGTCAGTAATTACTCCAAGGTTTTTAGAGCTTTTAGCCTGAGTAACTAAAGGGTGCAGCTGCCATGGACTAAGGTATCTTTGAAGACTCCAAATATAAACCTGTGCAACACTGAAAATTCTAAGGAATCTTATTTGCTGAAAAAAGATATGAGCATGCAGGTCAAAAATGATCACCAAGTTCTAGGAAAAGTTCACTTTGGTCAAATATATCTTGGCAAATATTTGAATTTCAAGGACATTTTTTAAAAATTCTATAAACTTCCAGGATTAACAACAATGACCAAAAACAAAAAAAAAACCTACAAAGGACAAAAAAAGAAAACTTCTCTTCAGTTCTAAATATAAAACAACCAAGCCACATCTAAAGAGTTTTGATGAGAGCAGATGTGATCCCAAAATTTTCTACACAGCCAACTGATCATTTCTACATGAAAACAAGAGAAAATTCTCAGATATACAAAGAAATGCTTCAGAAAATATTCTACTCATCTAAATCTACAAAAATTACTTGACTACATAAATATCAGTTAAGAATTTTGAAGTTATAGCATTAAATAACTGATATTTATTTTATTTTATTGAAATCTATGAGAAAATAGTAAGTATAGACATATTAATCCCAAATGTATGCATGATATTTTCATTATTAATAATGAAAATTACACACAATCTAAATTCTAAAATTTGAGTAATGTCTCTGTGATAGTATATCATTTAACCAGTAAAAATTCTCATATCTATAATTTTTAATATTGTGGGAAAATGACTATAATGTGATGTTCAGAGAAAAAGAACTATGCAAAAATTATGATACTATTTAAAGAATATATATGATAAAGTATTAGAAATATGTCAAAATATTAACATTGTCAATTTCAATTTCAAGGTGATAGTATTATTTGAAATTCTGTGTTTTGTTTTATTTTTGCTTTTACATTTCAGTATTTTCCTTGTGTACCATTTTTATAATCCAGAATACAAAGAATAAAAGATTAAAGTCAACAATGATCAAATATGCAAATAAAGCAGCTTCTTAATATAAAGACAGAACAAATAGAGCAGAAACAAAAATCAAGCAAGGGTATAATTGAAGAATATATTTAAGGAATTATAAAGTCTAGAAATTAAATAGGTTGACCATGCCTTGAGTAAAAATTAACAAATATAAACCACTGTCAAGAAAACACTGGAAAAATTTTTCAATTTAAAAAATAAAGTAGGAATTTTCTAACCAATTAAACTAAAACAAGAGAGGTAGGAGGAGAATGATTTTTCAATTAAAGTGTATTACTTTATTACAAAATCTTAATACCAGAATACAAGGCTATGATAGCCTGAGAATTCTTTAGGGAAGTTTCCTTCAAAAAATGCCAGAAATTGAACAAAGCCGATCAGTAACCCATATGTGAAGGTAACAGAGATGCATGCTGAGACAAGAAATTTACTACTGAGGTGCTTTCTCTGTGAAGATCAATGAAGAGTGAGATAGAAAATTTGACAGTGGCTGGAGAGAAAGACTATGAATAACCTTGCATGGGGAAAAAAAAGAAAAAAAAAGATTGCTGCAAAATCTTATTTACAGTGATGAATAAGACCTATTATATAATTTGGAGAAATAAAAATATCATGAATGTGAATAATCTATTCCTGATAAAGACCAAAAGTAAAGAATTCTAAGCAGGGGATTGCTGGTAATTAGTATAAATAACTACAGTAATAGGAAGCTCTGGTAGCATAGTGGCTAAGGCACTTGACTGCTAACCAGAAGGCTGGTGGTTCAAACTCACCCCGCCACTCCTCGGAAGGAAGGTTGGGAAATCTACTTCTGTAGTAATACTGCCTCGGAAACCCAAGGAGGGGTCGCTACGAGTCGGGTCTGCCTCGACGGCAAATAACAACACCAACAACTACTATAGTAATTGATGAAACAAATATAGAAAATGATGGAGAAAACTCTCATTTAAAATCTACAAATTGAACTAATAATAAGTAGAAAAAGCATCTAGGGAAGTAAAGGAGAATTAGGATCACTAACAGCTCAAATTCTTACCTTTATGAAAAAGAAAGTAAAAAGAAGGGTGTTTGAATGGAGAGATAGGTTGGTAGCTAGAAAGGTAGGTAGGTAGATAGATAGATATGCAGAGAAATATAGTATCTGTTTTAATAAATCACCATGAAGACTCTTCATGTCTAGGGCTATCTCTCAGAATTAAATATTTTGCATTGCCCATACCTTGGAGTGAAATTACTTAAGCTACATAGAGACATAGAGGTCACTGAAAACCTCTTGCCAAGATGTTCAGCTATGAGAGTTCAGTGCCAATATGTTAAAAGCCAAGTTATAAAGGACAGGACCTGGAATAGATTTGGATGTTTAGAGGTTACAGACACCACTCAATGTATTTTCCATTTCCTAAAGGGCTTTAACAAATATATTTGATTTTCAACAACTCTGCAAGGCAATTACTACCCCTACATTACTCAAGAAAACTGTAATTCACCAAGTATATAGTATATTCTGGTTTCAGTTTCTGGCCTCTGAACTAAAATTCCAAGTGTTTCCCCCTATTATCATATCCCTTTGCCTAGAAGGGAGTAAATAGCATGTATGTCTGTTCATTTCCCAGGGAGACTCCTTAGATTTTCTCCTACAATGGACTAATTGTCATCAACCACTATTTACCAAAGATCCAAATGTGTCTTAATTTCACAAACCACATAACAAATGAATAGCCCTAAACTCTCTTACTCTATGAACTTATGAAGTTCTATCTAGCCTCAGTGGGCTGCCAGGAGAGAGAGCTAAGGATCTGTGTCTCCATTAACATGATAGATAATTCTTTATTCAATCTAATGCTGGTTGTTCAAAGTAAAGTATGTTCTCTAGGCCTTAGATTATAATTTATAATAACAAGATTTATAATTTTCCCTAAATCTAAATATGTGTTACCCAACATGGCAGCCAGTACCCACATGTAACTATTGAGTACTTGACATGTAACTAGTCTGAATTGAAATGAGCTATAAGTTTAAAATTTCAAAGACTTAGTACCAAAAACTAAGTAAAACAAGTCATTAATAATTTTATATTGATTACATGTTGAAATGATAATATTTTACATATATTATTTTAATAAGATAAAATTTTAAAATTAATTTCACCCAGTTTTTCCTTTACTTTTTAAAATGTGTTTAGTAGGAAATCTAATTTGTGGATTACATTATATTTCTACCGTGGTGGTCTAAATATGACCTAATATATTTTACACAATAACAATCAAACTTGCAACAGGTTTTTCATGGTGCAAATATATACACAACACTATCGTTCTCAGAATTTAGCAGATTAATGGGCCCCACTTAGAAACTATCCAATTCAGTACTATCTGGTGTGGGCCCCAAGTATTAGCATTTTAAACAAGTTTTCAGATGACACTGATGTCACTGGGCTGGGAACTATACTTTGAAAACGACTGTTATGGCACAGGGTCAAGTTTACTTCATCACCTCCTATTGGCTGAAAATCCATTTAAATTGTTTTCTTTGGATTACTTAATATTTGGGAGCTCTGGTGCCCTGTTTAGCTAAGATAAAATTTAGTGCAGGTCATTCAAAAATTTCTTGTGGGATCTCACACTAATGTCATTAAAGTGAGAAGAAGTCATCTAATATTTCATGGGTTATTATTACATAAACAGCTGCCAAAAAACTCCTATTAATTGAGATAATATAGAAATCTGCTTACAGAAAGAATGAGCCAGATTTAGTGCTCATATCGCAACAGTTAGTGTACATTAACTCTAAAAAGTAGAGCTGAAGGCAACAGCTTCTCCATTATATTCCAAAAGACTTCTTATTAAAACCTAAACTTCAAAATATATACTAAATATTTTTCTCTCCACTTTAACCAAGTCTGGTAATCCGGCATATTACTGAGTATGCAGCATTCATTTTAAAGCCTTAGTTGACCCTATCTCTCTCTCTCTTTCTCTCTCTCTCTTTCTTCATGTCCTATTCATAGCCTGAAAAGTCATTGCAAAAACACAGTTCCAGTTACTGACTGGTCACTTTTCCTAATACGAAGTGAGGGCATGTTTGAGAAATAGTTTAGGATTTATTTACTCACTAATATTAGAATCAGCTGACTTAAGATCATCTTAAAAGAGTGATATAACTAAAGAAATATAATAGTAGTGGGCTCATTATGATGCCCCAAAAGACCATCTCAACTAATTATTTCACTGGCATTTACATTGCTTAATTTTGTGTTATTTTTCTGTTAGCTTGTCGCACTGTGCTGGCTTGTATGTTGCTGTGAGGCTAGATACTATGCCACCAGTATTTCAAATTGTGTCTACCCAAAGTGGACAGGTTCAGTGGAGCTTCCAGACTAAGCAGACTCAGAAGAAGGAAGGGGCCATCCACTTCTCAAAGAAATACACACTAAAAACCTATGAATAACAGTGAAACATTGTCTGATATATTGCTGGAAAACTTTATGAATAGTCCTGAAACATTGTCCAATACAGTGCTGAAAGATGAGCCCCTCAGTCCAGAAGGCACACTCGAGCCTCAGAGTAGAGGTGACCTTAATGATGTAGATAGAGTAAAGCTTCCAGGACCTCCATTTGTTGATATGGCATGACTCTAAATGAGAAGAAATAGATGCAAATATTAATAATCAGAATATGGAATGTATGAAATATGAATCTAGGAAAACTGGAAGTTGTGAAAAATGAAATGGAATGCATAAAGATTGATATCCTAGGCATCAGTGAGCTGAAATGGACTGGTTTTGGACATTTTGAATCTGACAACCATATGATCTACTATGTTGGGAATGATAAATGGAAGATGAATGGCATACCATTCATTGCCACAAAGAATGTTTCAAGATCTATCCTAAATTACAATACTGTCAATGATAGGATAATATCCATATGTTTACAAGGAAGACCAGTTAATACTACTATTATTCAAATTTACACACAATCACCAAAGCCAAAGATGAGGAAATTGAAGATTTTTATAAACTTCTGAAGCATGAAATTGACCAAACATGCAATCAATATATGTTGATTATCATTGGTGATTGGAATGCAAAAGTTAGAAACAAAAAAATTACCAATAGTTGTAACATATGGCTTGGTGATAGAAATAACACTGGAGATTGCATGATAGAATTTGCAACACCAACGACTTACTCATTGCAAATATCTTTTTTCAACAACACAAATGGCAGCTTTACATGTGGACTTTTCCAGATGGAGTACAAAGGAAGCAGACTGACTACATCTGTGGAAAGAGGTGATGGAAAAGCTCAATGTCATCAGCCAAAACAAGGCCAGGAGCTGACTGTGCAACAGACCATCAATTGACCATATGCAAGTTCAAGTTGAAGCTGAAGACAATTAAAACAAGTCCATGAGAGCCAAAATATGACTTTGATTATATCCCTCTTGAATTTAGAGACCATTTAAAGAAGAGATTTGATGCACTGATCACTAATGACTGAAACTGGAGAAATTATGGGATGACATCAAGAACATCATCCATGAAGAATGCAAAAGGTCATTAAAAAGATAGGAAAGGAAGAAAAGACCAAAATGGATATCAGAAGAGACTCTAAAACTTGCCTTTGAATGGAAAGTAGCTAAAGTAAATGGAAGAATTGACAAGATAAAAGAGCTGAACAGAAGATTTCAAAGAGCAGCTCAAGAAGACAAAGTCAATTTTTATATTGAAATGTGCAAACACCTGAAGTTAGATAACCAAAAGGGAAGAACATACTCAGTATTTTCAAGCTGAAAGAATTAATGAAAAAAATTCAAGCGTCAAGTTGTAGTATTGAAAAAGTCTATGGGCAAAATTTTGACTGATACAGTAAACACCAAAAGAAGATGGAAGGAATACACAGAGTCACTGTGCCAAAAAGAATTGGTCAATGTGCTTTTATTTCAGGAGGTGCAATATGATCAAGAACCAACGATACTGAAGGAAGAAGTCGAAGTGACACTGAAGGAATTGGTAAAGAATAAGACTCTAGGAATTGACGGAATACCCATTGAGATGTTTCAACAATGGATGCTGCACTGGAGGCACTCATGCAGCTAGACCAAGAAATTTGGGAAACAGCCTCCTGGCCAACAAATTATAAGTGATTCATATTTGTACCCATTCCAAGAAAGGGGATCCCACAGAATGTGGAAATTATCATACAATATCCGACTCGACGGCAAATAACAACAACAATAACAACATCATGAATATCACATGAAAGTAAAATCTTTCTGAAAATAACTCAAAAATGGTTTCAGCATTTTATTAACAGAGAAGTTCCGAAATGCATGCTGGATTCAGAAGAGAATGTGGAGTGAGATATATCCTTGCTGATGTCAGATGGATCTTGGCTGAAAGCAAAGAATACCAGAATATCTTTTCTTGTGTTTTCTTGACTATACAAAAACATTCAATTGTGTGGATCATAACAAATTATGGATAACATTGAGAAGAATGGGAATTCCAGAACACTTAATTGTACTCATGAGGAACCTGTACCTTGACCAGGAGGCTGTCGTTCGAACAGAACAAGGGGACACTACATGGTTTAAAATCAAGACGAGAGTGTGTCAGGGCTGTATCCTTTCACCACACTTATTCAATCTATCTGCTGAGCAAATAATCTGAGAAGCTCGACAATATGAACAATCATGGCAGCACGATTGGAAGAAGACTCATTAACAACATGTGATATGCAGATGACACAACTTTGCTTGCTAGAAGTGGAGATGACTTGAAGCTCTTACTGATGAAGATTAAAGACTACAGTACTCAGTAAGGACTACATCTCAATATAATGAAAATAAAAATCCTCAAAACTGAACCAATAAGCAGCATCACAAAAATGGAGAAAAGATTGAAGTTGTCAAAGATTTCATATTACTTGGTTCTACAATCAACACCAATGGAAGCAGCAGTCAGGACATCAAATGATGTATTGCACTGGGCTAATCTGTTGCAAAAGACCTCTTTAAAGTCTGAAGAGCAAAGATCTCTCTTTGAAGATTAAGATGTACTAACCCAATCCATGGTATTTTCAATTGTTTCATATGGATGCGAGAGCTGGACAATGAATAAAAAAGACCGAAGAAGAGTTGATGCTTTTAAGTTGTGGTGCTGGCAAAGAATACTGAAAGTACCATGGACTGCCAAAAGAACTAACAAATCTACTCTGGAAAAATGCAGACGGAATGCTCCTTGGAAGTGAAAATGGCCAGATTTTGTCTCACCTACTTTGGTCATGTTGTTAGAATGGACCATTCCCTGGAGAAGTATATCATGCTTAGAAAAGTGGAGAGTCAATGAAAAAGAGGAAGACCCTCAATGAGATGGACTGACACAGTGGCTGCAACAACGGACTCAGGTACGGCAAGTATCGTGAGGCTGGCGCAGGAACAGGCAATGTTTCGTTCTGTTGTATATAGAGTCACAATGAGTTGGAGCAGGCTCAACAGCACCTAATAATAACAACAACAACATAAATGAGGATCTCACCAGATAGAATACACAGGAATCAGATCAACTACATCTATGGAAAGAGATGATGGAGAACCCTAGTATCTTCAGCCTAAATAAGACAACGAGCGGAGTATGGAACAGACCATCAATTGTTCATATGCCAGTTCACCTGGAAGCTGAAGAAAATTAAAACATGCCCACAAGACTCAGACTATGACCTTGATTATACCCCACCTGAATTTAGAGACCATCTGAGGAATGGAACACCAACGATAGAAAAACAGATGAATTGTGGAATGACATCAAGAACATCATCCATCAAGAAAGCAAAAAGTCATTAAAAGACAGGAAAGGAAGAAAAAAAAAATAGATCTCAAAAGAGACTTTGAAATTTGCTCTTGAACAGAGAGTATGTAAAGCAAAAGGAAGAAATAAAGAGATAAAAGAGCTGAACAGAAGATTTCAAAGAGCAGCTTGAGAAGAGAAAGTCAATTATAATGAAATGTGAAAGACTTGGAGTTAAAAATTAAAAAGGATGAGCATACTTGGCATCTACCATACTGAAAGAACCAAAGAAAAATTCAAGCCTAGAGTTGCAGTACTGAAAGATACTATGGGCAAAACATTGAATAAATGCAGGAAGCATAAAAAGAAGATGGAAGAAATACACAGTCAGTGTACAAAAAATAACTGGTCAATGTGCATTTGTTTCAGTAGGTGGACTATGATTAAGAACCAATTGTTTGAAGGAAGAAGTTCAAGCTGCACTGAAAGAATTGGTGAAAAACAAGTCTCCAGGAATTGAGATGTTACAACAAACTGGAGACACTCACTCATTTATGCCAAGAAATTTGAATGAGAGTTATCTGGCCAACTGATTGGAAGAGATCCATATTTGTGTCCATTCCAAAGAAAGTGATCCAACAGAATGAGGAAATTATTGAACAATGTTATTAGTATCACACGTAAGTGAAATTTTGCTGAAGATAATTCAAAAACAATTGCAGCAGTATGTTGACAGGAAACTACCAAAAATTCAAGCTTGATTCAGAACAGTATCTGGAATGAGGGATATTATTGGTGATGTCACAGGGATCCTGGTTGTAACTGTACTTGACCCAAGACGTGGTCTATTCAATAGCCTCATATGCATGTGTAAAATGGACAATGAATAAGGAAGACCAAAGAATGGATGCATTTGAATTGTGATGTTAGCAAAGAATACTGAAAATACTATGGACTTACAGAAGATAAATGAATCTACTTTGGAAGAAATACAACTGGAATGCTCCTTGAAAGAGTAAATGGCCAGACTTCAACTCATGTACTTTGGTTAGGTTGTCAGAAGGGGCCAGTCCCTAGAGAAGGATATGATGCTTGGTAAAGTAGAGGGTCAGCAAAACAGGAAAAGACCTCAATGAGACAGACTGGCACAGTGGCTGCAAAGATGGACTCAAGTATAGCAAGGATTGTGAGGATGGCACAAGACCAGGCAGTATCGTTGTGTTGCACTTAGTGCTGCTATCAGTGGGAACTGACTTGATGGCACCTAACAACAACAGAATATTTTCTACGTATTTAGATGTTTCCTTGTACATATGAAAATATTTTTGTTTTACACTTCAACACCTCAATAACAAAAAGACAAACAATCCAATTAAAAAATGGGCAGAAGACATGAATAGACACTTCACCAAAGAGGATATTCAGGCGGCCAACAAACATATGAAGAAATGCTCACGATCATTAGCTATTAGAGAGATGCAAATCAAAACAACAATGAGATACCATCTTGCTCCAG
>NW_006921787.1:1944535-1967661 GCF_000298275.1 Orycteropus afer afer | reverse complement strand
ACAGGGAGACAGCTTAGGGGGCAGGAGAGTATGGAGGGATGGACACTGGGAAGTGGTACCTTGGGGAGGAAATTGGTGGGGAGCTGTTGCATTGTGGTAAATTGTGGTCAATGACATGAGACAAAGTATATGTGCACTGCTGTATCGAGAGTGAATTTGCTCTGTAAATCTTCACCCAAATCTAAATAAAATAAAATTAAAAAAATACATATATATATTTTTGTTTTACTTTTATATAAATGGCATTATATTCTAGGCATTTTTCAAATTATACTTTGTTCCTTAAGAATCATGTTTGAGGGACTTTTTCCTATCTCTCTGAGAATATAAAGTATACATGCTTTTTCCTCTGTGTGTCTATACACATATTCAGTCTTTTTAACCACTGGGGGGAAAAATACACACTGCTATTGAGTCAATTCGATTCATAGCAATCCCTCCTTGGGTTTCTGAGGCAATATCACTAGGGAAGTAGATTGCCCAATCTTCCTTCCAAGGAGTGGCTGGTAACTTTCAACCACCAGCCTTCTGGTCAGCAGTCAAATGCCTTAGGCACTACATCATCAGAGCTCCCACTGGAAAGTACTTCATAATATGGATACGCTATTAATTGTTTAAAATTAACCATTTTTGATTATTTAAATATTCCCTCACTAATGGGTATTATTATTTTTTTTTCCATTTCAAACTATAACAAGGAATGTTGTTGTTGGGTGGCATCGAGTCATCTATGACTTACAGCGACCCTATGCACAGCACAATGAAAGACTGCCCAGTCTTGTGCCAGCCTCATGATCCTTGCTATACCTGAGTCCATCGTTGCAGCCACTATGTCTATCCATTTCATTGAGGGTCTTCCCCTTCTTCATTGACCCTCTACTTTACCAAGCATGATATCCTTCTCCAGGGAATGGTTCCTTCTGAAAACATGACCAAAGTAGGTGAGACAAAGTCTGGCCATTCTTGCTTCCAAGGAACATGAGCATTCCAGCTGCACTTCTTCCAGGAGAGATTTGTTAGTCCTTTTAGCAGACCATGTGTTCTGGTTACCTAGTGCCACTCTGACAAGATTATACCACAAATGGGTTGGCCTTAACAAATAATTGTTTATTCTCTCACAATTTTGAGGCTTTAAGTCCAAGTTCAAAGTGACAGACTCTAGTGGCTGGGTGAAAGCCCCTCAACCTTGGGGTCCAGCTTTGCCTTCTGCTCCCAGTCCACTGGAGCTAAAGGCATTTCTTCACTCAGACAGCTGCTGGCTGCTGAGGCTGACAAACCCAAAGTTGACAAGTAAAAAGGCACAGTCTTGATGTTAACAAAGCACATGGCAGGCCACTAATTTAAGTCCATTTAAATCCCAAGGGTGGCAGAGTATGGCAAGCTGCTAATCAACAACAGGGCTACATATAGGGTCCAAGCGTGCCATAAGCTAGAGACTATTCCCAAAGCTGCTTCTTATATATGGGAAGCAGACCACATACCCAAAGCAGCTACTGAGCTGCTTGTGGTAGATCTCACCATGGAGCTGATTGCCAGTTACATCATGAGGAATAACCACCACCAGCTGCCCAGCCACTCAGCCAGGCCCAGCCAAGTTGACACAAAAACATAACCACCACACCATGGTACTCTTAGCATTCTTCTCCAACACCACAACTCAAAAGTATCAACTCTTGTTTGATCTTCCTTATTCATTGTTCAGCTCTCACATGCACAAGAGGTGATTGAAAATACCACGGCTTGGGTTAGATGCACCTTAGTCTTCAAGGAGACATCTTTGCTCTTCATCACTTGAAAGAGGTATTTTGCAGATTTCGCCAATGCCATATGTCATCTGATGTCTTGACTGTTGCTTCCATTGGTGTTGATTGTAGAGCCACATAATATGAAATCCTTGACAACTTAAATCTTTTCTCCATCCACCGTGAAGCTGTTTATTGGTCCAGTTGTGAGGATTTTCTTTTCTTTATATGTAATCCGTACTGCATATTGTAGTCTTTAATATTCATCAATAACTGCTTCAAGTCATCCTCACATTCAGCAAGAAAAGTTGTGTCATCTGCATATCACCAGTTGTTAAAAGTCTTCCTCCAATCCTGATGCCACATTCTTCTTCATATACTCCAGCTTCTCAGATTATTTGCTCAGCATAAAAGTTGAATAAGTATCGTGAAAGGATAAAACCTTGATGTACCCCTTCTTGATTTGGAACCACGCAGTATCTATCCCCTTGTTTTGCTCAAACAACAGCCTCCTTCCTCATCTATCTACGGGTTCCTCATGAGTACAATCAAGTGTTCTGGAATTCCCATTCTTCTCAATGTTATCCATAATTTGTTATGATCCACATAAGCAAATGCTTTTGCATAGTCAATAAAACATAAGTAAACATCTTTCTGGTATTCTTTGCTTTCAACTAAGATCCATTTGACATCAGCAATGATGTCCCATGTCCTCTTCTAAATCCAGCTTGCACTTCTGGAAGCTCTCTGTCAATATACTGCTGCAACAATTTTTGAATTATCTGCAGAAAGACTGAGTCAGGTCTGACTCAACAGCACATACAACAACAAGATTTTACTTGCATGTGATATTAATGATAAATTCCACATTTAATGGAATTACCTTTCTTTGGAATGGGTACAATAAATAGTGTTATATATAAATAATATGAACACTGTTCCAAAATAGACTATAAATGGAATTGCCTGGTTTTTATTTTGTAAATATTGACATCAACAACATGCTCTTCAAAAACACTGAACCAATTACTATATCCAATAAGAACACATTTGTAATCAACATTGGATGCTATCTTTTAATTTTTTTTCTACTCTTGAAATCTGAGGTAGTCAGAAGACATGTCATTTTGCCACAGGTTCAGAATGACAACGTATGAGATGCTCTGTCTACTCTGGTTCGTCTCTATATCTAAACCTGTCCCTATACCACATGGTTTAAATATCAAAGTTTCAATTCAGTTTTCTTGAATGTTCTCAAAATTTATTTCCTTTTATTTTTTTAACATTTACTTTTCTACATTGATTTTTAAATTGATCTGGAAAGGATATATTAAAGAACTATTTTGAAGTTTTATTGTCATATTGAATTTATAAGTTAATTTTTTGGAAAAAATCTTTACGTCTTCTGTTTGACAACATAATATCCTTTTCCAATTATTTAAATTTCCTTTATCGTATTCTTCACACTGTAGTTGATATATTTATTGTAGCATTTGAATGCTTGTGGACATATCACTTACTTGCTGTGTGACTTTAGACAACTTATCTTCCCTGTGTCTCAATTTTCCATAATACGGAAATAATAACAAGCAAACCAAAACCCCACTGCCCTCAAGTCAATTCTGACAATGGAGACTCCATACGTGTCAAGTAGAATTGCTTCATAGGATTTCTAAGGCTGTGATCTTTTGGAAGAAAATAGCCAGGCCTTTCTTCTGAGGCATTCCTGGGTAGATTGAAATGGAAAACCTTTATGTTAGTGACCTACTCCCTCAAAATGCTTAGTTGTGGCTAAGAGGTTAACCTAACTTTTCCTCCAGTTATGTTTAAATTGCATATGTTCTTTTTATAGCACAAACAAATACATGTATAGTAATATCACCTACCAAACCTATGTATGGTTGTGTGTATATTCTTATTTACCAGCCATACCTGCCTACCTAGGTATACATTAGGAAGACAATAATGTACCATTATTGTTTTTATTTGTTTGTTTTTATTGTGGTGAAATATATATAACAAATATTTGCCAATTAAATATTTGTACATGTACAATCCTATGACCACTGTTATTCATCATGTCCACTTTATATCTATTGTGAATAGTGTTGCAGTAAACATTAGTGTACAAAATTCTTTTTGTGATCCTATTTTCAAAATTTTGAGTATATTTCTTGTAGTGAAAATATTTGGTCATACAGGTCAAATATTAGTTCAATTCTATGTTTAATTTTTTTTGAGGAACTACTAAATTGTTTTCCACCATGGCTGCACCATTTTTGTATTCCCATTAGCAATGGATGAGGGTTCCAATTTCTCCACATCCTCAAGTTATTAAAACCCAAGTCTGATTATTTCATTTGTACCCATAATTTGGGATGCCTAGTGATATTCAATTTGTATAAAATAATTTTAAAAAATCACTTTGAGTGTGATTTTAAGCCTGAATAATCTTAGCTAAAGATATCATTGCCATTTGAAGTTATAATTTTCTGGTCACATAAGTATAATGAAAAGCTATCTTTTGTCAGAAGATTGGTTTTCAATGTTATTACTATTGACCAGGAGATGGGCATCAGCCTAGCATGTTCTGAAACCAGCAAAAACCCTGGATATTTGATCTAAAGCTCAACTGCCCAACCACAGCACCCTAGTAAAAAAAGTGAACACCTCAGACCCACTCCTCAAAATACATAGGACACCATGTGGAAGAAGTTCAATAGATAAGGAATCCAGTTTTATATTTTATAAAACATTTTATGAATCAATTTTTCCCATCCTGTCATTTTCAGGAGGAGCTCTTGTGACATAGTGTCTAAGGTATTTGACTGCTAACCAGAAGTTTGGCAGTTCAAACCCAACAGGCACTCCTTGGAAGAGAGATTGAGCAATCTACTCCTGTAGAGATACTGCCTTGGAAACCCAATGAGGGGTTGCTATGAGTCAAATTGACTTGACAGCAGTGAGTTTGGTAGCTTTTTTTTTTTTTTTTTGGTCATTCTCAAGAGCATGCTTCATTTACTTGAGAGTACAGACCATGCCATGTGACTTCTAAAGCTATGTACTACAGGCACTCATTCAATAACTGAGACACAAACCCTTCCTTTAATTTAATCTGGATTCAGAGATGTTTTAGGATGTACGATGGGTTTATCAAAAAATCTATCCTCATGACATATTAAGAGTTCTCCAGGAAATAAGTCAAACTAAGAGATTAGGACACTTAGAACAATGTCCTTAACCTATTAACAAAGCCTTGTTTGTTGAGAGGATTCTGTGTATGTCAATTTGTTGGGCCCTTGAATCTATAATTATTTCAGCCTGGGTCAGAGAAAAGTATGACTGGATATAAAAACTTAAGTCTTTTTGATAAAAATGCACATAAAATATCAGAGCACAATTTTTTTTTAAATTTCTCTCAAATTGTCATTAAAATGGAAAGAGAACTGTTATTTCTCACTTTGCAAAATGAATGGCAGCCCTGGAATCATGAGAGCAATAGGACCATAGTGCCACCACACTGGCTAAGGCTCCAGGATGCAGACTTGGTGGTGAAAACGATGTGCAATATTCCCTGAAGCCTTCGGAAATACTTAGGGAAGATGATCACATGGGATCGTGTTCTGGTTACCTAGTGCTGCTCTGACAAGAATATACCACAAATGGGATGGCTTGAACAAACAGGAGTTTATTCTCTCATAGTTTGGAAGCTTTAAGTCTGAGTTCAAAGTGGCAGGCTCTAGGGGCTGGGTGAAAGCCCCTCAACCTTGAGCTTCAGCTCTGCCTCCTGCTCCCAGCCCACTGAAGCTGGAGGCTTTTCTTCACTCAGCTGATGGCTGCTGAAGTTGACAAGCCCAAGGTTGACAAGTAAAAAAAACACAGTCCCAATGTTACCAAGCTACACGGCAGGCCATTAATTCAAGTCCATTGAAAGTCCCAAAATCAGCAGGACATGGCACAATACTGAGTAACAACATGGCTACATGCAGGGTTCAACTATGCCATAAGCTAGAGACCATTCCCCAAAGCTTCTCCTTATATACAGGAAGCAGACTACATGCCTAAGGCAGCCACTCAGCTGCTCACAGTAGATTCCATCATGGAGTTGATTACCAGTCTCATCATGGGGAATACTACATCCAGCTGCCCAGCCACTCAACCAGGACTAGACAAGTTGATACACAGACTTAATCACCACAGGTTAGATGCCTAAATGAACAGACAGGGTAAGGAGAAGTACAGTGTGGATAATTATGGTAAATGGGATTCCATTTATTCTAACAGGACAGTTCTTACATAATTACTAAATTAATTATTCATGTAGTATTAGCTATAGGACAGAACTTCATTAAAAATTAGTAATTCACAAATAGCCCTAAAATGTGGACTGCATTATAGCTGTGATGCAGTAAGTCTACTATAAAACATCTGCACGAGCATGTGAGCTGCTTGTTCAGTCGGAAAGGACAATGATGCATGGCCACATCAAAACCTGCCCTGAGTGACTTTAAAAATGAATTGACTTCATTTCAACCAGGCTGCAGCAAAGCCACAGAATACAACACATAAGATTGCTTCTGGCTGTCACTTCTGACCCCGAAAGTGTGATTCACAACTACCCACCTCTGCTCCTGCAGGCCCTCCTTAAGTCACACTGGACTGCTTCATTAACTCCTAACTGAGCTTTCTGTCTGCTGTCTCTCTCTTCAATTTCTCTTATGTATCTCCATAAGGCTTGTGTTCTCAATCACATCTCAAATATAATCACACCAAACACTACAAATGGTGACATAATGCCTTGTGAAAACAAAATAGAAAAAAATTACGTAACTTCTGTTGTACTTCTCACCTACAAAATGTGATTAACTTTATCCACTTCATAGCGTTGTTGAAAGGATTTTTGCCCAGTATTGTGTCTCATAGTATGCAGTAGGTGCCCAAGAAACATTAGTTCCATGCCTCACCAATACCTGGTTTTACAGTGCTTCCTCTCCATGATCTTGGAGTGGTTTAATATTGTCTTCTTCCTCATAATTTTGTGGCACACTTTAAAATTAAACTGCTTTGCCAGTATGCTTGATCTTTGAAGTAAATTGTCAGTGCCGCCTCATTAGTAAGTAAACTAATCCAAAGCTTGGCACTCACTAGGAGTATTTGCTCCCTCCATCAAAATGGAACCAAGATGGCAAATCCAAGTCACAAGATGCCAAAAGTGCTGATTGGTTCCAATATAATCCTTAGCCAAGGCTTCCAAACAATTCTCAGGGAGGGAGCTTTGCTTATGGATGACACTGAAGAATTGTGTGAAAAGAAAATAAAAAAGAACTTAGTTCTGCTGAAGCATTTCAGCATTTGTTTGCTGTCTTTTCAGATAAAGCAAAGTAGTGTGAATGCTGCTGGCCAGAGGCCAGGGAACACCAGAGACACTTGGAATAGAGCCCAGAAATTGAATCCAGAGGGGAAAGCATGTACAGAGGAATAGTTTAACAACCCCCTGAATGGCTGAGAGCTGTCTGTTGAGTGCAAGGGGGCCTCAAAGGTCCACAGAAAGGTTTTGGAGGAGGAACACCTGAATTGTAGTCAGGATTTTGTGTATATGTGCTTTTCCTCAGTTCTTTCATCAGAATCTAAAAGTGATCTAGGACTCAAAGCTAAGGAGAGAAAAGAAAGTCAGAGAAATGGAATTCAAAATCTTTGCAAAAGTAAAATAAATTGAAAGCCCAGTTTTGCATGTCAAACTTTTCTGGTTCATTAGCCAGGGCAGATTACCCCATAAGCAAGGTAAGCACAAACTTACTTTGCTTACTTACTAATCTGTAGTGAACAATTTCACATGAGTTTCACCATAGATGTGGTAAAAAAAAAAAGTGAAACTGTTCACTATAGATTAGTAAGTAAGCACAAGTAAGCCCATGCTTACCTTGTTTATAAGGAAGTCTGTCCCTGCAAGGGTCTGTAAGTTTGAAAAAAAGGATTTGATTCTGTAGTAAGGTGCTGTGGGGTTAGCAGAGAGAAGGATGTCAGCCATATCTAGAAGCTGAACCTTTGATGTGGTGGAAAAATGTGAAATTTTTCACCCTACAGATCAGTAAATTGTTGTTATGTGCCATCGAGTTGAACCTGATCCATAGCAACCTCTCCTTGGGTTTCTGAGGTGGTATCACTAGGGAAGTAAATAGCCCAACCTCCTTCTGAGGAGTGGCTGGTAGGTTTGAACTGGCAGCCTTCTGGTTAGCAGTCAAGTGCCTTAGGCACTATGCGACCAGATTAGTAAGTAAGCACAAGTAAATCCATGTTTACCTTGCTTATTGGGTAATGTGACACCATTCATTAGGATATTTTCAAAGCAGCTCTGGTGGCACAATGCCTGAGATATTTGACTGCTGACCAGAAGGCTCACAGTTCAAACCCACCAGCCACTCCGCAGAAGGAAGATCAAGCAAACTACTTCCATAAAGATTTGTTGTTGTTGTTGTTAAGTGCCGTCGAGTCGTTTCCGACTCATAGCGACCCCATGCACAGCAGAACGAAACACTGCCCGATCCCGCACCAGCCCCACAATCCCTGCTATACTCGAGCCCATCATCACAGCCACTGTATCAATCCATCTCGTTGAAGGCCTCCCCCTCTTTCGTCGACCCTCCACCCTACCAAGCATGACATCCTTCTCCAGGGAATGGTCCCTTCTGACAACATGACCAAAATAGGTGAGACGAAGTCTGGCCATTCTTGCTTCCAAGGAGCATTCTGGCTGCACTTCCTCCAGGACAGATCTGTTAGTTCTTTTAGCAGTCCATGGTACTTTCAGCATTCTTCGCCAGCACCACAACTCAAAAGCATCAACTCTTCTTCGGTCTTCCCTATTCATTGTCCAGCTCTCACATGCATACAAGGTGATTGGAAATATCATGGCTTGTGTCAGGCGTACCTTAGTCCTCAAGGAGATATCCTTGCTCCTCAGCACTTGAAACAGTTCCTTCGCAGTTGACTTTCCCAATGCTACACGTCGTCTAATGTCCTGACTGCTGCTTCCGTTGGCATCGATTGTAGAACCAAGCAATGTGAATTCCTTGACAACCTCAATCTTCTCTCCATTGATTGTGATGCTGCTCATTGGTCCAGTTGTGAGGATTTTTGTTTTCTTTATGTTGAGATGTAATCCATACTGCAGACTGTATTCTTCAACCTTCATCAGTAGGTGCCTTAAGTCATCCTCACTTTCAGCAAGCAAAGTTGTATCGTCTGCATATCTCAGGTTGTTAATGATTCTTCCTCCAATCCTGATACCACATTTTTCTTCATATAGTCCAGCTTCTCGGATTTAGCATCTTGGAAACCCAATGGGGGTCACTATGAGTTGGAATCAACTCGATGGCAATGGGTTTTAGCCTTCTTTAGTTTGAAATGAGCCAAGTTTCTTCAGCCATTCCCACCATCCTCAGTTAAAATGTTTGTCCAAATTTTATTTATAATTTGTCCTATTGCTAAATCAAGGTAAACATTTTTCCTCTTTTTCTTTTCTTCTTTTTATATCAACATTTGTTGTCACTCAGCTGACATAGTGGTTTAAGAACTTTATGCTTTAATATGATAGTCTCTTTTCTGCCTTTGCCTGTGTCCATCCAAGCCAGCTTCATCACTCAGAATAGAGGAACCTAAAGTAACTCAGAGGGACAGAACTCAAGGACTTCATCTTCCTGGTCCAGAATGCTTTCCAAAAGAATGTCACAATAGTCACAGTAAATTCTCAAATAATTTATTATCTAATGTTACTTGATTATACAGAAAATATTCTTCTACCAAATCATGAATAATTTCTTTCCACAATTGCAATTTTAATCTGGTCCTCGACTTCATGTTTCATGTATACATTAGTTTGGTATAACACATACTTTTGGAGTGGCTCTGGTGTATCGTAGAGACATTGTGCATCTAGGCATAGTGGTACTCACACAGTGGACAAAACAAAATCCCTGATTACTACAAGATTATCATCCAATCTACATGACGGACAGCACGTTCACAAACAACCAATAGAAAGCAGTAGTGTACATATCAAGAAAAATGCAAGTGACTATGCTGAGACTTCTGAGAAAAGGAACATTTTATTGTAATGCAAACAGAAAAGACTTAAAGAAGAGAGATATTATGGCTGCGCCTTGAAAATTAGCAACCAAACATCAATGATAGTAAGTAGTTGTATTAGGCTGAAATTTGTGTTTTGTTTAGGAAAATTCTGGATATTAGACTATAAAAGTACATTGTGGTCAAACCATGGAGTTCTTAGTATAGAGAAGCCTAATAAATTTGCTAGACTTGTTAGTATATGATTAATTTGATAGATTAATGATAAATATGCTTTTCACCATTCTTCTAGCTGAAGTCTTAATTAACATATAGCTTACTAAGTAACACAGATTGTCTGGAGCAGTCTCAGGAAATGATCTACGAGTATGGAGTTTGTATAACCTTTTCAAGTGTTAATCTTTTCTGCATCCTTATGGTTTAGAAATCTTCCTAACCTGCATTAAACATATCCCACTGTTGTTACTATGGCTTCAATAGGTGGAATTATCATTTCTTTCACACAAGTCTTTCCATTTTACTCTGAATTTCCCCCCGAATTTCCTTTAAGCAATACGGTTTCCTGTCCATCCTTTAAAATCCAGGACAGCCCGGCTTTGCTCTCTGGGTCTTACCTGGCCCCATCAGCATGTTCTGCTGTGCCAGGTCACTCCCTTTGGTGCCATTAAATACCATCCTGTGATAATTCACTCTCCTACCTAGTCTCTGTCCTATGTTCCAGACTGTTATAGCTCCTGCCTACTGGGCTTTACCACTTACATTTAGGAATACATCTTAAACTCAGATTTTTTTTTTTTTTTCTTACCAAAATTTGCTTTCTTTTTCTGGGGCATGGCAGGTGCTGAAATTGGAAACCCAGAAGTCTCCCACAATGCTGCTGTAACCCTTAAGTGCCTTGCTTCTAATTTGCCACCACATCCTCTCCATTCTACCCCAACATATTTTTGAATCAATTTCATCTCCACTGTCAGTGCTTGAGATTAACTGCACATCATTCCTCACCTACATTAATCTCTCCAGCAGCCTCATGATGAATTCTCCTGCCCCCAGTCTCATTCCCTTCCAATCATTCTCTACTACACCATTGCCAGAAGAATCTTTCAAAAACATTCATTTCACTGTCATTTTCCAGCTTAAATGCTGTCAATGATTTTTCCCATCCATCAGGATTAGAATTCAAGCTTCCTTTGATAAACTAGGGCATCAAGATCAAGTGCCTCTTTGTCCTTAACCTCTAACCCCTCCTCTACTCATACATTCAGCCCAGCCCACTGAAATATGATCCGCCTACCTGATTGAGCCAAGCTTCCCATTGCCTACAGGCCCTTGCTATTTCCTCAGCCTGGAATGACCTCCTGACTTAAAGTTCTATATCTCCTTTGGGAAATCTTCCCTGACCGCTCTCCAATTAGGTTAGCCGTTTCTCCTAATGTGTTCTTTCCTAGAGCTACCATCACATGAAATGATCATTTTGGATACAATTTACTTTTTTTACTGTTTACTCTTCTGCCCCCACCCCACATTCCACATTAGGCTAGATTATAAAACTCTTAATGATAAAGATATAAATGTAAATGTAAAACCCCGAGGACATAACACAGGGCCTCATATAGAAATAATGTTTGTTCAACAAAATGGATGACTCTCCTTTGAGAAAAATGGGTGGACTGTGTGATTGCTATTTTCTGTCACCACAGAGACTTTTTCATATGCATCCAGGTTGATCATTACATCCTACAAATGCAAAATTGATGGAAGTCTGAACAGCTGAAACAGTGTTTTATACCTATCAGGTAATATTCAGGATTATTGCCGATAAAGTAGGGAATGAACTCACTGGCCTGTTAAGATTCGATCCTAGAATATAAGGTTTTGTTAATTTAGAAAATTTTAATTAGCTATGGCTTGTTGAATGCTTAATATACATCAGGCACTGTTTTAAGTACTTTTTCTAATAGCTTATTTAATTCTAATAACAACATTATTAGATTAAATACTATTAATATTATTTCAATTTTATAAGGAACATGCAACATGATGTAGCAATTAGAGAGACAAGCTGAGGTTCACACCCAGATAATCAGACTCCATAGTCCATTCTATTATCTATCGGCTATGTTTCCTTTTCTCGTCTTTACTGTGATTCAATAGTTGCCACTTTATTATTACATAGTGCCTAAGACACTTAACTGCTAACCCGAAGGCTGGTGGTTCAAACCCACCAGCCACTCCTCGAAAGGAAGATGGGACAATCTACTTCCATAGTGATACTGCCCCTGAAACCCAAGGAGGGGTTGCACTATGAGTCAGGTCTAACTCGAGGGCATATAACAACAACACAACAATTATTTCAACTAAATTTTTATTCATGAGCCTGAATTCAATAGCATATATAAAAACTCATTTTCCAAATAAAATATACAATCCCCCCCAAAAAAAAAAAACCTACTGCCATTGAGTCAATGCTGACTCATAACAACCCAATAGGACACTGTAGAATTGCTCCATAGGGCTTCTTTACAGAAAGAAAACTGCCTCATCTTCCTCCTATGGAGCAGCTGGTGAGTCAAAGCATCAAACTTTTAGCACCACCATAGCTCCTTAAACAAAATATAAGTATTGTTTAAAAGTCCATATATATGCTAACATTTGTTGGCTGCTTAATATGTGCTGTGCAGTATGTAGATTACCAGAGTTATCCCATTCAATTCCCACGAGAAATTCATGACTTTCTCATATGGGGAAACCGTGGCTTAGAGATCTTAGGAAATATGTTGGTGACTACATAGTGTAAGTGCAAGAATAGCGATTTTAACATGGCAGTCTGAACCCAGAGACCACGGTCTGCAACCTTGTTGTATATTACATATTTGTTGTTCTTGTTAGCTGCTGTCAAGTTATCTCCTGACTCATGGGGACTCCATGCACAAGGTAATGAAAGGCTGCCAGGTCCTGTGCCATCCCCATGATCAGTTGCAGATCATGTTTTTGTGATCCGCAGGGTTTTCATTTTCAGAAGTAGACCACCAAGAAATTCCTCCTACTTCATCTTAGCCTGGAGGCTTCACTGAAACCTGCTCAGTATCACAGCAACACGCAAGCCTTCACTGACAATGGGTGGTGGTTGTTTCTGAGATGCATTGGCTGGGAATCAAACCTGGATATTCTGCATGTTGTTGTTGTTGTTGTGTGCTGTCGAGTTGGACCCGACTCATAGCGACCCCTCCTTAGGTTGCCGAGGCAGTATCACTACGGAAGCAGATTGCCCAACGGAAGTAGATTGCCCAACCTTCCTTCCGAGGAGTGGCTGGTGGGTTTGAACCACCAGCCTTCTGGTTAGCAGTCAAGTGCCTTAGGCACTATGCTACCAGAGCTCCTATTCTGCATGGAGACGAGAATTCCACCAATAAACCATCAACAGTCTCCTATTGGATACACTATATTCTAAAGGAGTTGATTCCTCTTTGCAAAAGATAGACTGTTCCTTGAAAATATCAGAGTTAGCCTTCATAATTTTTTTTACTAAGTGCCAGATTTTTCTGTGATTCAATTATAGATGAAAGATTATAGACATCTTAAAAAAAAGCGAGTCTATCTTAAATTGTAATACAAAGGATATCCATTTCACAGAGAATGAAAATAAAAGAAAAATAAGTAACTAATTTCAATAAATTTTAAAAAACAAAAAAGATAATTCAGACTAGTAAGGCATTTTAGGGAGCTCTGGTAGCATACTGCCTAAAGCACTTGACTGCTCACCAGAAGGCTGGTGGTTCAAACCCACCAGCCACTCCTCGGAAGGAAGGTTGGGCAATCTACTTCCATAGTCATGCCACCTCAGAAACCCAAGGAGGGGTTGCTATGATTTGGGACTGACTCGATGGCACATGACAACAACAACAACAAAAGACATTTTAAGGTGTTAGTAAATGCTTGATAGATCTTTAAGGGAGATTTGAGTGTCAAGGTCAATTGTTACAAGTAAAGTTCTTGACAAATGTTAATCGAATGATCAATGGTTGGTGAAAAATACAGGCTTCAAAACATGATCATTCTACATTAAAAAACATTATGCTGAGTGAAATAAGTCAGTCATAAAACAACAAACCTTAGTGATCTCATTCATAGCAGTTAAATGCCTTAGGCAGTATGCCATTAGCAAAAAAAAAAAAAACTCAGTACTGTCAAGTCCATTTGGCACCCCTCCTTGGGTTTCCGAGGCAATATCCCTAGGGAAGTAGATTGCCCAGTCTTCCTTCTGAGGACTGATTGGTGAGTTTGAACCACAAGCATACTGGTTAGCTGTCAAATGCCTTAGGCACTACGCCACCAGAGCTTCTATGAAATAGCTAGAATAGACAAACATATAGACACCAAAATGTTCTTGGGCAGGAAAGTGGGGGAAGAGTGGAGTCACTGCTTAGGGGACACTGAGCTTCTGTGAAGGGTAATAGAAACATTAACAATTAATGATGATGGTTGCACAACATGATGAATATAACTAATGTCATTGAATTGTACATGTAAAAAATATTGAAATGGTAAGTGTTTATAGATAGATAGATAGATGGATGGATAGATATAGATATAAATATATAATTAAAAACAAACAAACATGATCATCTTAATGAACCACGCTTCTTAAATTTTTACAGCACTTACATCATAGTAGGTCCTCATGAATATCCTCTGAATGGGTTGGCTTTGCACCAGCCACACAATATAACACACCATTCTTATGTTCAAAACTGGAAACGAGGAGTGGGTTGGTCCACTCACCCTACACTAAGATCTCCTCTCCAGATCCACTTTCATAGCACACTGAATCTCAATTTTGGTGGATAAAAATCCAAGAAATCAAGGGAGTTCAGAATTGAGAACTGGAAAGGATCTTAAAGAAAAGCTCATCCAACACCATCAGATGAGAAAACCATTCTCGTGGGAAGATAAATTCTTGGAAGCTATTTCATAAGCAAAGAGACAAACCCAGAAACAAATATTGATCTTCAAATTCTGGAATCAGGGAATTCCCAGCCACTGAAAAAAAAAAAAAAAACAGGATAGAGATGATAGTTTAGCAAGCAATGTTAGTTTAGCAAGCATTCCAGACTAGTAGCCCTTTCCACCTGGCCTTGGACTTACTGCCAGACCAACCCAAGCTTTTGAGCAGATTTGCTTTCAAGAAATGAGCACCACACCCAGATTTAGGAGGAGTCAATAAGGAGGCAATTAAAATCACTTGGGTTTTACATCTACTTTTCACTCACAGTTAACTACAGAGATGTTTCACCTGATTTTACAGAAGCCCCAGCTCACCTGCCACTGAGCTTTCTCTTTGTCTTCTCATAATTATTTCCTGAGAGACCTGTATCCTATTAGGCAAACCCCTGCCTTAAACAACTTCTTTAAAGACTCTCCCAGGCTTCCAGTGCAGTTTTGTTCAACTTTTATTTAAAACCATTTCCCGCAAGCAGCTCATTTTTCCCTAGTCTCCTGAGTGGCCCCTTCAGGCAGACTTCATCATCAATGAAATATACACCAATCAACAATTTTGTGCCAATGACAAAATCTAAATGCATCTGATGTGTTATGTATGTGCAAACGGAAAAGCAGCTTGAGAAAGGGCAGAATTTCCAGCAGCTTTTACAGAAATAGCACAGCCAATTAAGATTCCAGCTGCAGAGAGACAAAGATACAATATGGAGCAATAACAACTCTGCTCTGTGAATTTTTAAGAAAACAGATTTGCCTTTTACTCCCAGGTTTGGTGATAAAGATTTAGATCAGGGCTGGCCAACTGGCAGACCTATTAAGCTTCTCCTCCTCTTCCATATGTTCCAACCATGTTCTCCTCACACTCCCCCACATCCTCATAGATCCAAAGCACATTTTGGTTCCAGCTGGGCTTCTCCATTTTGAGGTCTAAGACCTTGCCCAAAATAATTCTCAGGAAAGAAATTAGCCTTCATATGGAGAGAAAAGTGTAGGAAATATATCCACACAAAATTCTGGACAGTGTGTGAATATTGGCACTATTTCAGTGATTGGAACAAATAACCAAAGAGAAAGTAAACATCAATATTTCACTTCTTGCATGTTTGTGGATGGAAGGTGAAGTTGTATAGATTTCAGGGGTATGGGTTCTTCGTCAGGGGACAAGTACTGTGTGTAAGTAAACCCAGTGCATAAGACTCTATTTCACATTACAGCCAGAGAGTTGAATTTAAGCCCTTATTTATGGTAAACAATTTTTTTTCACCCCACAAGTTGTATTGACCAGTTTTTGCTCTTCTCAGTAAAGGCAGCAGCATCCACCAAGTTGATTAAAACAAAAATCTACACCATTCCTTTGGTTCTTCCTTTTCTAATCCATCAGGAAATCCTGAAAATTTTATTCTCAAAATATCACTTTGGTTCTTTTTGTTTATATTGGCATCATCCTCGTATGAGCTAATATCATCTCTGTCCTGGACAATCACAAAGTTCATACCATTTCTTAGCCTCCTAGATACCACTAGCTGATAATGACACTCTTAACCCTAAGTCACCTCCCAACCATCCATCCACCACATATGTCTCATATATAAGTTAAATCAAGTCATTCCTCATCTTAAAACCTTCAGCAACTTCCCATTATTTTTAGAATAAAATCCAAACTCCCATTCATGAGTCTCAAGACCCTCCATGTCTGGTGCCTGCCTTCTACTGCAATATCATTTCCTATCACTCTTCTCTTGTTCACTGCATTCTATCTACATTCAATTCCTTTTTCTTCCTTAAAACATAAAGGTAATTTTGTCTTCAGGATCTTTTCATTTATGCTTCATTCTAATGACTCCTTCTCACTCTCAGGTCTCTCTCAAGTGTAGTCTTCAGAGAGACCTTATCTGACATCTTTTTAAAGTTTCTCCCTCCAATAGAGATTCTCAAACTTTCTAATGTCATAGCACCCGTAGGTCAAGAGCAATTACGTTTCCATTCATTAAGTAATTAGACTGGAAAAAACAAACTCTATAGGTATTTATATTCTAACAATGTTGTGACCGGTTGAACAAATACATTGAAAGAGAAAAATAACACTTTTACTTTCTTCTTAAATAACCACAATGTCCTTGTTGCATAATATGTAACTCAAGCCAGGAACTGCCAGTCTCATTTCCTAACCCACATTCATTTTCACACAGGTCTTTCCTTTAAATTGATTGGTTGCGCACTCAACTACTAAACAAAAGTGTGGTGGTTCAAACCTACTCAGAGGTGCCTCAAAAGAAAGACCAAGAGATGTGTTTCATGGTCACAACCATAAACATGCTATGGAGTACAGAATCTGCTTGGCAACACATGAGGTCATGATGAGTTAGCATTGACTAAACAGCAAATAACTTTTGCTTTTTATCATATCATTGAATAAAGGAAAAAAAATCAGTTTCATAAAGATATGAGATGATAAAAAAAATGTAGTACTCTTTAAAGTCAAAGAGTGAATTACCTTAAGTTACTGGTTTGGGTGATGTGCTAAAAATTTTAAGTATTACTGTGCATCCCTCAAAAATTTCAAATATCACACAGTACCCTGTGACTTTGCTATGTCACCCTAGAATGTCATGGTGCAAAGTTAGGAAACTACTATGTAGAAACAAGAAACAATAACACTATTTAGGTCCATCTATCCAAATCATAGTGATTATGTTTATCTCTCTGATTGTTCTTATCTTACTTTGTTGTTTTTTTTGTTGTTGTTTGTTTGTTTGTTTTTGGCTATCTACCCCTAGTGTGAGTTATATACTGTGTCACTGTCAGTCCTGTTGACATGATTTTGACTCATAGAAATCCCATATGATATCTCATCGGTTTTCTTGGTTGTGATATTTGTGAGAACACATCAACAGGTCTTTCTCCTTGTTCTGGTTACCTAGTGCCACTCTGACAAGAATATACAAAAAATAGGATGGTCTTAACAAACAGGAGTTTACTCTGTCACAATCTAGAGGCTTTAAGTCCAAGTTTAAAGAGCCAGGCTCTAGGGGCTGTGTGAAAAACCCTCAACCTTGGGCTTCAGCTCTGCCTCTTGCTCCCAGCCCACTGAAGCTAGAGGCATGTCTTCACTTGGGCAGCTAGTGGCTGCTGAGGCTAACAAGTCCAAGGTCAACAAATAAAATGACATAGTCCCAATGTTACCAAACCACACAGCAGGCCATTAATTTAAGTCCAGCTGCTTGTGGTAGTTATTCCCCATAAGATTAGCAATCAACTCCATGGTGGGATCTACCACAAGCAGCTAAGTAGCTGCTGTGGATATGTGCTCTGCTTCCCATATATAAGAAGCAGTTTTGGGAATCGTCTCTAGCTTATGGCACGCTTGGACCCTGCGTGTAGCCGTGTCATTGTTCAGCAGCCTGCCATGCTCTGCCAACCTTGGGACTTACAATGGACTTAAATTAGTGGCCTGACGTGTGCTTTGGTAACATCAGGACTGTGCCTTTTATTTGTCAACCTTGGAGTTGTCAGCCTCAGCAGCCAGCAGCTGTCTGAGTGAAGAAACGCCTCTAGCTCCAGTAGGCCAGGAGCAGCTGGCAGAGCTGGACCCCAAGGTTGACAGGCTTTCAGCAAGCCCCTAGAGCCTGGCACTTTGGACTTAAAGCCTCCAAATTGTAAGAATAAACTCCTGTTTGTTTATATTTGTGATATATTCTTGACAGAGCAGTACTACGTAACTAGAACACTCCTCATCTGATCTTTCTCCTGTGGAGCTACTGGGTGGGTTCAAACTGCCAGTCTTCCAGTTAGTAGTTCAATGATTAACCATTGTACCACCAGGGATCCTAACCCACCCACTGCCACCAAGCAGATGCCAACTCATAACAACCCTAGAAGACAGTGTAGATTGCCCCTATAGTGTTATAAATTATGTCCTTATAGAAGCAGACTGCCTCATCTTTCTCCCATGGAGCAGCTGGTAGGTTTGAATTGCACATCTTTTGGTTACAGCAAAACATGCTAACCACTATAGCACCAAAGTTCCTTTAGGGTTCTTCAAGATACAGATAACTGTTCATATGATAACCCCTGCTTCTAAAGTAGTGCCAAACTCAAAACTGGTGCTCATTAGGGCTCAAAGAGAAAATGTGAAGGATCCAAAGCTTCCCTCCTATTTAACAACAGGATCAACTCTGCTATTTAAAACCCAGTTGACCTGATGCATAATTAAGCCTCTAACTATTCTGCTACTCAGATGTTTACTTTAGTTTCCATGGTAAGAGAGCAGATAAGGTTTTCTTATGTACTCTGAAGAAAAATAACTCACTGCTATCTAGTAAATTCTGACTCATAGAGACCCTCATTGGGTTTCCAAGGCTTTAAATCTTTACTAAAGTAAATTGCCTCATCTTTCTCACACAGAGCAGCTGATAGGTTTGAACAACTGACCTTATAGTCAGCAGCCAAATGCCTTTACCACTACACCATCAGAGTTTCTTATGTGCCCTAAGGTAGTGGAAAGATGACCTCCTAAAATCTTTTCCAACATAAATAGTTCTAAACTGATTTTCTAGATGAAATTTTATTTTGAAAGTCAAGAAACTTAAGCCCAAATATATTTGAATTATTTTTTCAAGATCTCAAAATCTATCACAGAGAAAATGTGTAAACCAAGAATTTCTATTTTTCTTTTTTTGAAAAATTCATGGTGCTACCTGACCACAGGCTGCCTTAGTGCAACCTGAGCAAATGGAGGATGTTGGCTTGGTAAAAAGGCAAAATACCATCACTTATCAAAAAAGAATTGAAATCCAAACTTTCGTGAAATACAATCTTTTTCCTAGCAGCCTAGCCGATAAAGATAAAAAAATATGGCAGCAGTGTATGGTAACAGGCAGTTCTATACATGCTAGTGGAAGTGTAAATTGTGCGATCCCTATGGAGAGCAAATTGACAATTTCACAGTATGTGGAATGATGAATATAAAGAATATCCATTGATCTGATGCATTCTTGAATGAATGCTATATTGATGAATGGTGCTGTTGTGACTAGAAGTGCCCCGCAGGATTATCTAGGCTATAACCTTTACGAGCCTTTCTCCAACAGAGCCGCCAGGTGAATTCAAACTGCCAAACTTTCATAGAACAGCTAAGCACTTAATTGCCACCAAGGCTATCTATACTGATGAAAAGAGGAAAAAACTTTTTTGTGTATGTGTGTGTGTGTGTGTGTGTGTATAGGCATATATATTGTTTTTGTTGTGTTTTGCCATCGAGTCAGATCTGACTCATAGTGACTCCTCCTTGGGTTCCCAAGGTGGTATCATTACAGAAGTTGATTGCCCAAACTTCCTTCCGAGGATTGGTTAGTGGGTTTGAATTGCCAGCCTTCTGTTTAGCAGTCAAATGCCTTAGGCAATACTCTATCAGAGCCCTTATAGACATATATATGTGTATGTATATATAGAGTCATACAAAAGCAAAAACCAAATCTTAGGCATTAGTAAGCAGAAATGAATTTTGAATAAGACCACTATGTGGTCTACTATGCTGGGAATGACAGTGTGAAGAGGAATGGCATGGCATTCATCATCACAAAGGAAGCTTCAAGATCTGTCCTGAAATGCAATGCTGTCATTGATAGGATAATATCCAAATGCCTACAAGGAAGACCAATTAATACTACTGTAATTAAAATTTATGCCCCAACCACCAAAGCCAAGATGAGGCAATTAAGGATTCTTATCAGTTTCTGCACTCTGAAATTGACCGAACATGCAATCAGGATGTGTTGATTATCACTGGTGACTGGAATGCAAAAGTTGGAAACAAAGAAGAATCACCGGTAGTTGGAAAATGTGGCCTTGGTTACAGATATAATGCTGGAGATCGCATGATAGAATTTGCAAGACCACCGACTTATTCATTGCAAACACCTGTTTTCAACAACACAAACAGTGGCTATACACGTGGACTTTGCCAGATGGAAAACATAGGAATCAGATTGACTACATCTGTGGCAAGAGGTGATGGAAAATCTCAATATGTTCAGCCAAAATAAGGTCAGGAGTTGATTGTGGAAGAGACCATCAACTGCTCATATGCAAACTCAACTTGAAGTTAAAGACAATTAAAACAAGTCCACAAGAGCCAAAATATGATCTTGAATCGATCCCTTCTGAATTTAAAGGCCATCTAAAGAAAATATTTGATGCATTGAACACCAATGACCAAAAACCAGAAGAATTGTGGAATAACACCAAGAACATCATCCATGAAGAAAGCAAGAGGTCAAGAAAAAGATGAGAAAAGAAGAAAAGATCAAAATGCATGACAGAAAAGACTCTAAAACTTGCCCTTGAGCAGCAAGTAGCTAAACAAATGGAAGAAATGACAAGATAAAAGAGCTGAACAGAAGATTTTAAAGAGCAGCTCGAGAAGACAAAGCTAATTACTATAATGAAATGTGCAAAGACCTGGAGTTAGAAAACCAAAAGGGAAGAACACTCTCATCATTTCTCAAGCTGTAAGAACAGAGGAAAAAAATTAAGCCTCAAGTTGCAATACTGAAAGATTCTATGGGCAAAATATTGAATGATGCAGGAAACATCAAAAGAAGATGAAAGGAATACACAGTTACTGTACCAAAAAGAACTGGTCGATCTTCATCCATTTTAGGAGGTGGCATATGGTCAAGAACCAGTGGTACTGAAAGAAGTTGAAGCTGTAGTGAAGGAAGTGGAGAACAAGGCTCCAGGAATTCACGAGATACCAATTGAGATATTTCAACAAATGGACACCCCACTGGAGCCACTCACTCGGCAATATGAAGAGATTTGGAAGACAGCTTCCTGGCCAACTGACAAGAAGAGATCCACATTTGTACCAATTCCAAAGAAAGGTGATCCCACAGAATGTGGAAATTATCAACAAAAATTATTAATATCACACACAAATTAGATCTTACCGAAGATAATTAAAAAACAGTTGCAGCAGTATATTGCAGAGAACTTCCAGAGGAGCAAGCTGGACTCAGAAGAGGGCATGGAACAGGGATATCATAGCTGCTGTCAGATGGATCTTGGTTCAAGGTAAAGAATACCAGAAAGATGTTTACTTGTGTTTTATTGACTATGCAAACACATTTGATTGTGTAGATCATAACAAATTGTGGATGACATTGAGAAGAATGGGAATTCCAGAACACTTGATTGTGCTCATGAGGAACCTGTATGTTGACCAGGAGGCTGTTGTTCAAATAGAACAAGGGGACACTGCATATTTAAAATCAAGAAGGTACTGCATCAGGGTTGTATACTTTCCCCATACTTATTCAATCTGTATGCTGAGCAAATAATCCGAGAGCTGGACTCTATGAAGAAGGACATGGCATCAAGATTGGAGGGAAAATCATTAACAATCTGTGATACAACTTTGCTTGCTGAAAGTGAGGATGACTTGAGGCACTTACTGATGAAGACTGAAGAATACAATCTGCAGTATGGATTACATCTCAATACAAACAAAACAAAAGTCCTCACAACTGGACCTATAAGTAGCATCAAAATAAATGGAGAAAAGATAGAAGTTGTCAAAGACTTCACGTTGCTTGGTTCTACAATTGACACCAATGGAAGCAGCAATCAGGACATTAGATGATGTATAGCACTGGGCAAGTCAGCTGCAAAGGACCTCTTTCAAGTGCTGAGGAGCAAGGATGTCTCCTTGAGTACTAAGGTGCGCCTGACACAAGCCATGATACTTTCAATCACCTCTTATACATGTTGAGAACTGGACAATGAATAAGGAAGACCAAAGAAGAATTGATGCTTTTGAGTTGTAGTGCTGGCGAAGAATGCTGAAAGTACTGTGGACTGCTAAAAGAACTAACACATCTGTCCTGGAGAAAGTGCAGCCAAAATGCTCCTTGGAAGCAAGAATGGCCAAACTTTGTCTCACCTACTTTGGTCATGTTGTCAAAAGAGACCATTCCTTAGAGAAGGATGTCATACTTGGTAAGGTGGAAGGTCAACAAAAGAGAGGAAGGCCCTCAGCGAGATGGACTGACACACTGGCTGTGACGATGAGCTCAAGTATAGCAGGGATCATGTAGCTGGTGCAGGACTGGGAAGTGTTTCGTTCTGCTTTGTATAGGGTCTCTATGAGTCGTACATGACTCACCAGCACCTAACAACAACAACGATATATATGTATGTGTGTGTATATGCATATGTATTTGTGCATATATATGTGTGCATATGTCTGTGTGTGTATATATATATATGTGTATGTGCATATATATATATGTTGTTGTTGTTGTT
>NW_006921787.1:1938374-1944380 GCF_000298275.1 Orycteropus afer afer | reverse complement strand
ATATATATATGTGTGTGTGTGTGTGTGTGTGTGTGTGTGTGTGGATATATGTGTGTATATGTATCCATTGCACAGCTCTGGTGGCCCTCTGGTTAAGGCATTGGGCTGTTAACCAAAATTTTGTGGTTTGAACCCACCAGCCATTCTTTGGGAGAAAGGTGAGCCAGTCTGCATCTGTAAAGATTTACAGCTTTGGAAACCCTATGGAGGTTGCTATTATTTATAATCAACTTGATAGCAGTGGGTTTATATATATAAACATACACACACACAGACACACATATTTTTTATTTGCATAGAATATCTCTGGAAGTAGAAACAATAAACTGATAACACAGTGTGCCAACAGTATAGAGAATAAGAGGAGAAGAAAACTTGTATTATTTGTAAGCTCTTTTCTAACTTTGTAATTTTTTATATTAACTATATAAAAATATTTTTTAAAAATTTACATAGGTTGCAAAAAGCACAAGATAAGCCAATATATTATGGAAATTTTAAGCACATTCTAGTTCTTTTTAATTGCTAGTGTTGTTATTATTATCACATCATTAAAAATGGCATTGTTCAAATGTCATTGACATATGGACATAAGCATTTTTTTTATTGCTTTGAGTTCTTACCATTATTCTTCATCCTAGCATTTCCTGTTACTTATAAGTTGTGTCCCTTTTAGTTAGTAAGTACATATGATACATATAGGTCAGAGAAGACTGCCCTAGAAAATCTCTGAATTGTAGAACATACCTTGAATGAGTTAGATAGTGCCTAGTACAAATATTGACTCAAATAGCTACACTATTTTCTTTTCCAATAAACACATATTTTAAAGAACATTACAATTTCTCTGAACCCAGAATGTCCAGATAAATTAAAACAATGGAACACATGATTAACGTATCTACACATTTTTTTCAACAATAAAGCATGTACTAAATAGGATTCAAGCACTTATTCAAGTTATTAATTTAAATTGGGAAATTATATTGAGTGTTCAAAAAATTAAAGTATATGAATGCATTTCTGAAAGTAGAATACAGTATGTCAGTATAAAATGTTTATGTAAACAGTAATTATATCATTATTGTCTATGAGAATAATGTCAAAGAATGATTTCTTTAAATAGTTGAAAAAAAGTTCAGTTTAAATTATTGCTATATGTATAATGAAAGGATATATTCACACAAGTGGACAGAAATTTTATTTTTGCTGATTAAATGAGTTTAACTCTGCAGACATATAATACACTATTTGATGCATATTATAATATTTGTTATCACTTTATAGGTAATTATTCTTTTAAACTACAGTAAAGCAAGTATTTTTGAAAGTTTGAATGCTTGGCCTTTGTTGTTAATGTTGTTATGTACCGTCAAGTCGGCCCCAACTCATAGCGACCCCTCCTTGGGTTTCCGAGACGGTATCACTACGGAAGTAGATTGCTCAACCTTCCTTCCAAGGAGTGGCTGGTGGGTTTGAACCACCAGTCCTCTGGTTAGCAGTCAAGTCCCTTAGGCACTATGCTTGGCCTTTAGATTTCTTTAAAACAAACAGTTAAATCTTAGAAACTGTGAGAACTAAAAAAAGCCATTTTCATGATAACTTAAATCTATAGAGACTATAATTTACTCATCTGCTACAAGAACTGATATTAAGTGAATGAACTGTGAAAACATTGAATATTGATGACATTTTTCCAGAATTATTTCATTATTATTACCAAATAATTAAGATTTACTGAGTGATCATTAAATAAATCAGTATTATTTTCTATAACATAAAGCATAGAATTGCAGGAGATTAAAGACAGGGAAACTCAAGTGTTGCACATATAATTTATTTTTCTGAAGAAGCAGGTATAAAATGTTATCTAATAAAACAAAACAGAAAATAATAAGTGTGATCTGAATGTTTGAAATTATACTAGGATTGAAAGAAGGAAAAAAAGTTATTTGTGTAAAGTAAATATTTTAAAAATCCCCTTTCTCATTCTTTCTCTTAAAGATCTCATGGGAGAGTTCTAATAAGATGGCTGAATAGGCAAGAAGACTGCACAGACCTTCTTCAACAAAGAAAAGGGGAACCAATTAACACAGATACAGAAGATAATCCTGGACCCCGGAGCCTTGAAGGGAAGGATATAGAAGTGGACTAAACTCCATCTAGCAGGAGAATTTGCATGAAAATACCCAACACGGAGACATACAGAGCTGGATCTGCGGTCTGGCAGCAATCCTGATGGCACAGACAGCTTGGATGTTGCCAAGTGGTGGTAGGACCTAAGAATTAACCTAAAAATCAGTTCTGCTAGGTAGGGACTGCATGGAGGACTGCTCTGGTGGCTGGGGAATAAAAGAGGAGGCACCAAAGACAATGGTGGGCTGAGCTGTGGACCTTTGTCTGTCTGGAGGGCCAGCCATTTTGAATGTTTACAATTGGCTTGACAAGTTTGGATATTTAAAGAGACAGCATTCTCCCAGATTCCACGGGCTTAAGAACAGGCTCCACTTGCCAGTAACCCCAAGGACATTCCAGACCTGGATGACTGGAAAGGTGCAACATTCCCTGTGTTACTATTACACCCCACACCTGTTTGGTGAACGAAGGTGCAGCCATCTTCCACTCCCACCCAACTTCTGGGCCCACAAGATCTCCATCCCATTCTGTGTGCTCGCACAGAGCCTGGGTGACCTGCCCTGCTCTCCTCCGATTTTTTGTTTATTCTTTCTTTTTTCTGTTTTTTAGTTTGTTTTTGTCTGTTTTAAAGCTACTATCATTATTATTGGAGCTCTGGTAGCATAGTGCCTAGGGCACTTGACTGCTAACAGAAGGCTGGTGGTTCAAACCCACCAGTCACTCCTCAGAAGGAAGATGGGGCAATCTACTTCCGTAGTGATACTGCCTCAGAAACCCAAGGAGGGGTCACTATGAGTCAGGTCTGACTCGACGGCACATAACAACAATATTATTATTATTATTACTTTTGTCCTTTATACTATTATTATTTATTCTTCACCTCCCAGATCCTAGTTTTCAGCTTTTTTTTTTTTTTTCTTTTCCCTATTCCTGGTTGCATTATTATTATTTTATTGTGGTTCCTTGTTTTTCTTTTTGCATTTTTCCCATTTTTTTTTTTTTTGGTCATAATTATTCTCCTCCTTTATTTTTTTTTCTCTTATTGCCCTATTCCCAGATATTGCAGGGTTTTCTTTTTTTCCTTCTTGTTTTTCCCTTTTTTCTTTTTATGGTTACTGTTATTGTGTGATTACATGGTGCGTTTTTTTTTTCCATGTGCTTTTATTTTTTGATGGTTATTCAATTGTTCTTTTTGTCTAATGGAGTGGAAGATAGCAACAGTCCCCATATGACAAAACTACACCCACAACTCTTGAAAGTTCACTTACTGAGTGAGAGCCACAAATTCCTTCTCCGCCAATGGGCCAATGATAAAAAACCACCAAGTATAGCCTGAGACACCCTTGGCTGCTCTTCACAAACAGTTAACAGAGATCTAAATACAACAAAGCCAAATGTCTCAGAGACAACAGAGCATAAAAGTCCACACAAAGAAGCGAGATAAAGTGGTAGAAACCAGGGAGCAGAATGCAGACCCAGAACACATCCCTGAGGAAGAAGCAGCATGGGAACTCTCTGATAAAGAATTCAAAACAATTATATTTAGGTATCTTTAAAGGATTGAGAGACAGAACAAGGAAAACACAGGCAAAACCCTAGAAGAATTTTAGAAGAAAATACAAGAACAAAATGAATGAAAAATAAGAAATGGTACTAAATCTATAGATCGAAATCCAGAAGATTAATACTAAATTGTCAGAAATAGATAACACATTAGAAGAGCAAAGGAATAGAATTGATGCAATGGAAGACAGAATTAATGAGATTGAAAACAAATACCTGAATACTTCTTTGGAAAGGGATAAATTAGAGAAAAGACCAAAACAAAATGAAGAAAGCCTAAGGTTCATGTGAGAAACAATCAAAAGGAATAACCTACCTGTCATTGGAATTCCCAAACAGGAAGAGAAAAATAAAACCACAAAGAAAATTGTCAAGATTTGTTGAAGGAGAACTCTCCTGATATGAAGAGATGAGAACATATCCATTCAGGAAAACCAACAAACCCCAAACAGGATACACCCCAAAAGAAAATCACCAAGATATATCATTATCAAACTCATCAAAATCAAAGACAAAGAAAGAATCCTGAAAGCAGCATGGGAAAAACAAAAAGTTACTTACAAAGGACAACCAGTAAAAATAAGCCCTGATTTCTCAGCAGAAACCATGCAAGCTAGAAGGCAATGGGATGGTATATATAAAACCCTGAAAGAGAAAAATTTTCAACAAAGAATTATATACCAAGGCAAAATTGGCTCTCAAATATGATGGTGAAATTAGGAGATTTTCAGATAAGCAGATACTAAAGGAATTTGATAAAACCAGACCAACCTTACAAGAGATACAAAAGGGAGTCCTTTGAACAGAGAACCAAAAATAGCAAATAACGATCGACCATCAATACACAAGATGGCATAACCTAGAAACCACAGCTATGGACATATCCAAAGTAAAATGAGCTTACAAGATTTTAAACAGGGAACCAGAGACATCAATTGGCAAGTGAGGACAAAAACAAACCAAAAAGAGGGAAAAACACTATGTAGTTACAGAACTTCTAAATGATGAGGAAGGCAAGAGAGTTGCAAGATAGAAGGGACTTTTCTAATCTCAGGAGAAAATTATAAATCACAGGGTAACCTCAAAGAAAAATGATAAAGCTTCACATCACAATAAAAAAAAAGGACAAGCACAAATATTCAGTAAATACTAAAACAACAGCAAGATTCATAAACATAATGAGCTCAGCACAGAAAATAATATGGAACAAAGAAACCAGGGACACAATGAACAAACACATAACAAAATGACAGCAACCAATTCATACCTGTCAATTAATACACTGAATGTTAATGGATTAACTGCACCACTCAAGAGATAGAAAGTTGCACATTGGATAAGAAAACAAAACCCATCAATATGCTGCCTACAAGAGACATACTTTAGAGACAAAGACAAAAATAGACTAAAAGTCAAAGGTTAGAAAAAGATATATCAAGCAAATGACAACCGTAAGAGAGCAGGAGTGGAAATATTAATTTCTAATCAAATTGACTTTAAGACTAAAACCACCATACAAGACAAGGAAGGACGTTATATAATGATTAAAGGATCAATTGAACAGGAAGATATAACCATAATAAATATCTATGGTCCCAATGAAAAGGCCCAAAATATATACATCAGACTTTGAAAGAGTTGAAAAGTCAAATAGATGACTCCACAGTCATAGTGGGAGACTTTAACACACCACTTTCAATGAAAGATAGAACAAATGGAAAGAAAGTCAACAAAGATGCAGAAGAGCTAAACAATACAATCTACCAACTTGACATTATACACATCAACAGAGCACTTCACCCAATAACAGCACAATATACATTCTTTTCCAGTGCACATGGATCATTTTCCATGATAGACCATATGTTAGGCCATAAAGCAAGCCTTAATAAATTTAAAAACATTGAAATACTGCAAAGCATCTACTCAGATCATAATGCTATCAAATTAGAAATCAACAATAGGAAGATCAATGGACACAGAGTAAACACATGGAAATTGAACAGCATCCTCCTTGAGAAACACTGGGTAAGAGAAGAAATCAAAATTGAAATTCAAAAATTCCTTGAATCAAATGAGAATGAAAATACAACATACCAAAATCTTTGGAACACAGCAAAAGTAGTGATCAGAGGCCAATTTATAGCAATAAATGCACACACTACAAAAGAAGAAAGAGCCAAAATCAACACTTTAAACCAACATCTCCAACAATTAGAGAAAGAACAGCAAGAAAAGCCTACAGTTGCCAGAAGAAAGGAAATAATCAAGATTTCAGCAGATATCAATGAAACAGAAAATGGAAGG
>NW_006921787.1:1937127-1937750 GCF_000298275.1 Orycteropus afer afer | reverse complement strand
ACATACAGTACTGCATTGTCAGTGAAGGCAAATATGGGTATATGAGTGGATAGATGGGTGGACAGGCTGAACTAGTAGGTATGTCTATGAAGCAGGGAGTATGCCCAAGACCATGCAAAGGATTGGCAGACAGTGTTCCTATAAGTATATTTGTACAATTTGAATTCCCAGGTGTATAATAGAGCTGACAAGGGGCAAGGTTGTGGACACTGCTTGGTCACAAGAGGGACCGAGTAGTTGAACCTATGGGCTCAGCACCATAGTCGCAGGGGACATCAAGCTCAATTGGCATAGCATACTACACAAAACATTGTTCCAACTCCTATTTTGGTGAGTAATGACTGGGATATTAAAAGCTTGCAAGCAGCCCTCTAGATGCAATGATGGGTCTCTCCTCATCCAGAACAAAGAAAAATGAAGAAAACCAAAGATTCATGGAAAAAATTTTCCTAGCAACTGGTACACCATGCAATCATCAGCCTATATGACTAAGAGACCAGAAGAACTAGATGGTGCCTGACTACCACTGTCAACCACTCGGAGTGGGTTCTATGTAGGAGATACTGGATAGAGAGGGAGAACAATGGAACAAAACTCAAAATCATTTGGAGAAAAAAAAAAAA
>NW_006921787.1:1930639-1935767 GCF_000298275.1 Orycteropus afer afer | reverse complement strand
AAAAATAAGTGAAGAATCACATTAAAACCTAGGAAAATCAATAATATTGTTCAGTCACTGAAGAGATTTTAAATTGACTCTTTTGTACCTAACTCAGTCCATATCTGGAAAATGATCCATCACTTTTAACCTTGTCAAGTGGCACAACTAGATTTGCTGAAATACTGAGAAAATGAAGCTAATCACATGGAATTGTCTGTTGGCTCTGGTAAAGAAAAAAAAAAGCAATTCATCAAAATCAGTATTTATAGAAAATAATTTTGTGAAAAATAAACATACTTTCTACATAAGAAAATAGCATCTTAGGTCTCAAGGGTCTGTGAGGATTTAAGTAACAGTGAAGTAAACAATCTGTAATACAATTGCTATTGAAATACTGTTCACTAAATTGAATTATATACCCAGAAAAAATAATAAGCAAATATATCTTAAACATGGAAAAGTTATTTGCATCAATTAATTTGATATCATTGAAATGAGCTCTAATATTATTCTGCTTCAGATTCTATCAGCACAGAAAAGTAATTTTGTCCTAAAGGGCAAGAGTTCTGGTAACCAAATTGTTAAAAATTTAAACAGCTAACAATTGATGTCTGAATTACATTAAATGAAATATCTTGATATAGCAAATCAAAGAACAAATAAATACTAGTCAGTTCTAGAAAGGCAAATTTGTTGTAAAATAAGTTGTTGTTGATGCTGACAAAATAACTACCAAAAATGATAACAATTAAACATAAAGTATTAATTAATAAATAATGTTAAATGGAGAAAATAAAACATAATTTTGGAACAAAGTTAATTTATTAATTCATCAAATTTATTTCTCAGTGGAGATGCAAAGAAATGAAAATATGATCCCTGCCCTCAAGTAATACATTGTCTGTTGTTGTTAGGTGCCATCAAGTTGGCTCCAACTCATAGTGACACTATGTACAACAAATAAAACACTGCCCAGTCCTGCACCATTCTCACAATCCTTGCTATGCTTGAGTCAATCATTGCAGCCACTGTGCCAATCCATCTTGGTGAGGGTCTTCCCCTTTTTTGCTGACCCTCTACTTTACCAAGCATGATATCCTCCTCCAAGGACTGATCCCTTCTGACAACATGACCAAAGTAGGTGAGACAAAGACTGGCCATTCTATCTTCGAAAGAGCATTCTGGCTTCACTTCTTCTAGCACAGATTTGTTCCTTCTTCTAGCATTCTATGGTATTTTCAATATTCTTTACCAACACCACAATTCAAAGTCATCAATTCTCCTTCAGTCTTCTTTATTCATTGTCCAGCTCTCCAATGCAGATAAAGTGATTGAAAACACCATGGATTGGGTCAGGTGCAATTCATTCCTCAGAATGACTTCTTTGTTCTTTAACAAAAGGTCATTTCTAGCAGATATTCCCAGTGCAATATGTCGTTAGATTTCTTGACTACTGCTTCCATGAGCAACAGTATGCAATGAACACAGTAATCAGAGGAAAACTAATACCAATGAATGCCTAAATGAAAAGAGAAGAAAGATCTTAAATTTGTAACCTAACTTTACAACCCTAAGAACTTGAAAGATAAGGACAAGTCAAGTCTAAATCTACCAGAAGAAAGGAAATAGCAAGTATCAGAGAAGAAACAAACAAAAGCAAAACAGGAAAATGAAGAGAATCAGTAAAACCAGAAGTAGGTTCTTCAAGAAGATGTATAACATTAATAAACCTTTAGGCAGAAAAGAAGAGACAAAAATACAAAATAAATAAATAAGAAACAAAAGAGAGGACATTAAAATTGACCCAAAATAAATTTTAAATATATATATATTTATACATATATATATATATATATATATATATAACAGAATATTATGAACAACTGTATAACAAAAACTGCATAACCTGAATGATATGGATAAATATTAGAAGCACACAACATATCCAAACTGACTCAAAAGGAAATAGAAAGTCTCAATAGACCCATTCCAATCACCAGCAATTATCAATTCATCTTGATTGCATATCTCATCAACTTCAGACTGCAGAAGTTGGTAAAAATTTTCAGTTTCTTTATTTGATATTAATGGTTGGTGTGTAAGTTGATTTATTGTCATACTACTGATGACTGGAATGCAAAAGTGGGAAACAAATAAGAACAGTATTTGGGAAATATGGCATCGGTGATAATGACCCTGAGGATAGCATTATAGAATTTTGCAAGACCAAGAAATTATTCATTGCAAATAACTTCTTTCAACAACAAACATGGTGACTACAAACATGGAGCACACCAAATGGAATACACAGAATTCAAATAAGCAACATCTGGGGATAAAGATATTGGAGATCCTCAGTCAGATCAAGGCCAAGTCTGCCTGTGAAATAGACTATCAGTTGCTCATATGCAACTTCAAGGTGAAGCTGAAGAAAATTAAAACAAGTACATGTGAGCAAAAGTACAATTTTGAATATATAGCACATGAATTTAGAAACTACTTCAAGAATAGGTTCCATGCACTGAATACTAGTGACGTAAGACCAGACTAGTTCTGGGACAAAATCAAGGATTTTGTCCTTGATTTTGTCCATGCAGGAAGAAAGCAACAGGTCATTTTTTAAAAGGAATGGAAGAAAAGTCCAAAATGGATGGTGTGTTAGACAGGATTCTCTGGAGAAACAAAAAACAGCAAAGCTTATATATATATATAAAGAGAGAAAAATTTACCTTAGGAAAATGGCTCACAATCATACAGAAGCCAGCAAGTCCAAAGTCTCTGGAGCAAACGTCAGCCTGCAGGCTTTTCCCCAGAGGGGCTGAGAAACTCAAGGCTGGCAGGCAGTACACCAGCTGATGACTCCAAAGAATGATGAATCCAAGATCTGCAGGCCGAAGGGTGGACTGCTCACTCACGGACAGTTGTAGGCAGCACAACAGAATCCTGATCCACAGAATAATGTCTCTCTTCCCAGGATGTTCCTGGCCATCCTGGAAGCAGGCCACACCCCTAAGGAAACTCCCCTTGAACAGATTGGTCACTCAGAACACAGTCATCCAATCCCATCATGGGAACAACCACATAGAACTGGGGTCCAGCCAAGTTGACACACAGCTCTATCACAGAAGGCAAAAGAGACTCTGAAACTTGCTTTTGAAGGGGGTAACTAAAACGATGGAAGAAATGATGAAGTAAATTAACTGAACAGAAGATTTCAAAGGGCAGCACTAGAAGACAAAATAAAGTATTACAATGAAATGTGCAAAGACTTGAGTCAGAAAACCTATTGGAAAGAATATGCTCAGCATTTCACAAGCTGAAAGAACTAAAGAAAAAATTCAAGCTTAGAATTGCAATACTGAAGGTTTCTATGGGCAAAATAAGAATAATTCAGGAAGAATCAAAAGAAGATATAAAGGATACATTTAGTCACTAGACCACAAAGAATTGGTGGATGTTCAACCACTTCAGGAGGTACCATATGATCAAGAACCAAACCATTTTTTAATTGGATTGCTTGTCTTTTTGGTGTTGAGGTGCTGAAGTTTTCTATAGATTTTGGGGATAAGTCCTTTGTCAAAAATGTCATAGGCAAATATTTTCTCCCATTCTGTAGGTTCTCTTTTTATTCTTTTGGAGAAGTCTTTTGATGTGCATAAGAATTAAATTTTTAAAAGGTCCTAGTAATCTAGCTTCTCTTCTACCTTCTGTGAATTCTGGGTTATGTTTGATAGTCTATTTATGCCATAAATTAGGGCTCCCAGATTTCTCCCTAGATTTGCAACAGTGGACCTCAGGAGAGGCAGGATATCCAGGTAAAGGGGCAGGAGGCAAGGCAGGCCCCAGCCCCCTAGAGTCAGAAAAGGGAACAGGCAGGGAGTGCCAGGTTCAAGGTAGGAATTAGGTAAGGGAAGGGTGCAGAATTTTCCAACAATTAAGAGAGACAAACTTGTCTGTCAGTTTGTCATACTGTGGGGTTTGTACATTACTGTGAGGCTTGAGGCTGTGCCACTGGTGTTTCAGATGCCAACAGAGTTGCACATGATACACAACTTTCAATGCAGCTCACAGACTAAGACAGACTAGGAAGAAGGAGGAGGCCATCCACTTCTCAAAAACTGACCAGGGAAAACCATATGAATAGCAGACAAACACTGGCTGATACATTACTGGGAAACTTTATAAATAGCTTGGAAACACTGTCCAACACAGTGCAGGAAGACAAGCCCCTTGGGTCAGAAGGCACTGAAAATAGGACTAGGAAAGAGCTGTCTCATCAGAGTAGAACCAACCTTAATGATATGAATAAAGTAAGTCTTTCAGGACCTCCATGTGCTGACGTGCCACAACTCAAATTGAGGAGAAAGAGCTACAAACATCCATTAATAATTGGAATATGGAATGTACGAAGTATGAATTTAGAAAAATTGGAAGTTGTCAAAAATGAAATGGAACACATAAAGATTGATATCCTAGGCATTAGTGATCAGAAATGGACTGGTTTTGGCCACGTTGAATCAGACCACCATGTGGTCTACTATGACAGGAATGGTGTGGCATTCATCATCACAAAGGATATTTCAAGATCTGTCCCGAAGTACAATGCTGTCAGTGATAGTATAGTCATACACCTATAAGGAATATCCATTAATACTATTATTATTCAAATTTACACACCAACCACCAAAGCTGAAGATGAGGAAATTGAAGATTTTTATCAACGTCTGCAGTCTGAAATTGACCAAACATGCAATCAAGACGTGTTGCTTATCAGTGGTGATTGGATTGCAAAAGTTGGAAACAAAGAAGAATCACTGGAAGTTGGAAATTTTGGCCTTGTTGACAGAAATGGTGCTACAGATCACAGGATAGAATTTTGTAAGACTAACGACTTATTCATTGCAAATACCTTTTTTCAACAATACAGATGGTGGCTATACACGTGGACTTTGACAGATAGAGTAGAAAGGAATCACATTGACTACATCTTTGGTTTCTTTGCTATTCATAAGGTTTTCCTTGGCCAAGTATGATCTTGAATGTATCCCTCCTGAATTTAGAGATCATCCAAAGAATAAATTTGATGCATTGAACACCAACGACCGGAAGCCAGATGAATTAAGGGAAGATATCAAGAACATTATCC
>NW_006921787.1:1926689-1927784 GCF_000298275.1 Orycteropus afer afer | reverse complement strand
TTCCAGAACACTTAATTGTACTCATGAGGAACCTGTACATAGACCAGGAGGCTGTCATTCAAACAGAAAAAGGGAACACTGCATGATTTAAAATCAAGAAGGGAGTGCATCAGGGTTGCATCCTTTCACCATACGTATTCAATCAGTATGCTGAGCAAATAATCCAAGAAGCTGGACTCTATGAAGAAGAACGTAGCATCAGGATTGGAGGAAGAATCATTAACAACCTGTGATATGCTGACAACACAATTTTGCTTGCTGAAAGTGAGGTGGACTTGAAGTACTTGCTGATGAGGATTGAAGAATACAGTCTGCAGTATGGATTCCATCTCAATATAAAGAAAACAAAAATCCTCACAACTGGACCTATAAGCAGCATTACAATAAATGGAGAAAAGATAGACATTGTCAAAGACTTCACATTGCTTCGTTCTACAATTGACGTCAAAGGAAGCAGCAGTCAGGACATCAGACATCAATTTGCATTGGGAAAATTGGCTGCAAAGGATCTCTTTCAAGTGCTGAAGAGCAAAGATGTCTTCTTGAGGACTAAGGTGTACCTGACAAAAGCCATGGTATTTGAATCGCCTCATGTGAGAGCTAGACAATAAGAATAAGAAGAGTGGATGCTTTTGAGTTGTGCTGGTGAAGAATATTGAAAGTACTGTGGACAGCTAAAAGAACTAACAGGTCTGTCCTAGAGGAAGTGCAGCCAAAATGCTCCTTGGAGGTGAGAATGGCCAGACTTCATCTCATCTACTTTGGTCATATTGTCAGAAGGGACCATTCCCTGGAGGATGTCATGATTGGTTAGGTGGAGGGGTGACGAAAGAGGAGAAGGCCTTCAACGAGATGGATTGACAGGATGGCAACAACCATGGGCTCAAGTATAGCAAGAATCATGGAGCTGGCTCAGGCCCAGATGGTGTTTCATTCTTCTGTGCATAGGGTCGTTATGAGTCGGGATGACTTGACAGCACCTAACAACAACAACAACAACAACAACAAGATTTGTCCCTATTTTATCTTTGATGAATTTTATAGTTTTGGGTTTTACATTTAAGTCTTTGATTCAACTTGAGTTTGTTTTTGTGT
>NW_006921787.1:1924625-1925724 GCF_000298275.1 Orycteropus afer afer | reverse complement strand
TATGTATAGGATCATATCATCCACAAATAGATAGCTTTACTTCCTCTTTGCCAGTTTGGATGTCTTTTATTTCTCTTTCTTGCCTTATTGCCCTGGCTAGGACTTCCAATACAATGTTAAATAGGAGTGGTGATAGAAGGCATCTCTGTGTGGTTCCCGTTCATAAGGGGAATGCTTTGAGTCTTTCTCCATAAATAATAATGTTGGCCATTGACTTTGCATATATGTCCTTTATTATGTTGAGGAATTTCCCTTCTATCGCTATTTTTCTGAGAGTTCTGAATAGGAAAAGGTGTTGTATTTTATCAAATGTCTCTTCTGTGTTGAATGATATGATCATATGTTTCTTTTGTTTTGCTTATGTGGTGGATTACATTGATTGTTTTTCTGATGTTGATCCTTGTATACCAGGTATGAATCCCACTTGGTCAGGATGTATTATTTATTTATTTATTTTGATATGTTGTTGGATTCTGTTGGCTAGGATTTTGTTGAAGATTTTGCATCTATGTTCATGAGGGATATTGGTCTGTAGTTTTCCTTTTTAGTGGCATCTTTCCCTGGTTTTGGTATTAGAGTTATGCTTGCTTCATGCAATGAGTTTTGGAGTACTCCATCTTTTTCTATGTTCTGGAATAGCTTGAGTAGTACAGACATCAACTCTAGGAATATATCCTAAAGAGGTGAGAGGCAGGACACAAACAAACATATGAACACCTATGTTCATTGCAGCCCAATTCACTATAGCAAAGAGATGGAAACAACCTCAATGCCCATCAACAGATGAATGGTGTTCTGGATACCTAGTGCTGCTCTGACAGGAATATACCACAAATGGCATGGCCTTAACAAACAGGTGTTTATCTTACAGTTTGGAGGCTTTAATTCCAAGTTCAAAGTGCCAGGCTCTAGGGTCTGTGTGATAGCCTCTCAACCACGGACTTCAGCTTTGCCTTTTGTTCCCAGCCCACTGAACCTAGAGGCATCCCTTCACTCAAGCAGCTACTGGCTGCTGAGGCTAATAAGCCCAAGGTTGACAATAAAATGGCACAGTCCCGATGTTACCAAACCACATGACAGGTCATTAATTTAAGTCCAC
>NW_006921787.1:1911580-1924525 GCF_000298275.1 Orycteropus afer afer | reverse complement strand
CTGCTGAGGCTAATAAGCCCAAGGTTGACAATAAAATGGCACAGTCCCGATGTTACCAAACCACATGACAGGTCATTAATTTAAGTCCACTGAAAGTCCCAGGGTTGGCAAAGCATGGCAGGCTGCTGAATAATAACACAGCTACATGCAGGGTTCAAGCATGCCATAAGCTAGAGACCATTCCCCAAGGCTTCTGCTAATATACAGGAAGCAGACCACATTCTCTAAGGTAGCTACTCAGCTGCTCACAGTAGATTCCACCATGGAGTTGATTACCAGTCTCATCATGGGGAATACTACAGCCAGCTGCCCAACCACTCAGCCAGGCCTGGCCAAGTTGACACACAAACTTAACTACCACAAATGGGTAACCAAATCATGGTACATTCACACAATGGAATACTATGTACATTAAAGAACAATGATGGATTTGCAAATCATCTCACAATGTGGATGAGCCTGGAGGACATTATGCTGAGTGAAATAAGTAAATTGCAGAAGGACAAATACTGTGAGTCCGTTACTATAAAAAAGATAAGGAAGGGTTTGCTTAAGGAAAGGAACTCATTTTATAGGTTATCGGGGTGGGGAGGAAAGTGGAGTGAATAATTTTGGGCTGGTTGGTGGCCAGCCAACCACTGAGGTGGTTAAGGGAAGGGATGGTATGGAAAGAGTCTGTGACCACCATGATAACATTGCGGTAAGGGAGCACACTAATTGTGCACATAAGATACAGATGACACATGCTAATACCAATACTGCATTACCATTAACACCAAACACCAGGCTACAGATAAACACATAAAATCTGAAAGGATCACATAGGGGTCAGTGAACAAGATTATACTCTAGACCAAGGATAGATTCAGCTGAGGCTAATCTTACACAGATACCAGTGATACAGAATACCTGCAATCCTTACAGAAACAACAGAAGACAGACATAGAGCAATCCCTCACAGAGAGCTAGACACTGTGGGAGAGAGATCCAATGAATCTACTGACTCAGGACCATAGTATCGGGGAACACCAGACTCAATTGGCACAACAAAATACATAAAAATCTTGTTCCACAACCTACATTAGTAAGTAATGATTGAGGTCTTAAAAGCTTTTGAGCAGCTATCTAAGATGCAGCTAATGGTCTCCTATCATTGGAATTGAAGAAGAGTGCAAAACAAAAGGGGGGGGGGGCATTTGAAAGCAATCAGCGCTAGGACATGATGGACTTTGAGACCAGAAGAACTAGATGGAGCTTGGCTACCAATGCCAACCACTCAGGAAGGGATCAAAACTGGAGATCCTGGATAGAGTGGGAGTAAAAACATGGAACAAAATTAAAAAATAATAATAATGATGACCAGAATTACTGGTTGGATGGAGTCTGGTGGGACCCCTAATTCTATGGCCCTGGGATACATTTCAGACCTGGAATAAAACATACTTCCAGGGGCTGGCTCTAAGCACAATAGTAAATAAGACATACACGCAGACCACTCAACCCAGGGTAATGCACCCACATAATCTATGGAGATGTATCCCTTGGTGCAATCAACCACGGGGCACCAGAGGAGCAATATTCACACATAGGAAATGCAGGACACACAGGAGTGCATAACTATGAGGGGCAAGGGGCAGGGTTACTGGGAAGGAAGGGGAGGAGAGTGTGTTAGGGTGAGGATGGTAATTGGGGAGTGAAACCAAATGTACATTAAATGTTGAATGTAAAATGAACTCTGCTCAGTAAATTTTCATGTAAAGCAAAATTTAAAAAAAGAAAAAAGAAGAAGAAAGAACCAATGGTATTGAAGGAAGAAGTACAAGCTGTACTGAAGGCATTTGTGAAAAACTGTTGTTGTTGTTAGGTGCTGTCAAATCATTTCTGACTCATAGCAACCCCATGCACAGCAGAATGAAACACCACCTGATCCGGCACCAGTTCTATGATCCTTGCTATACTTGATCCCATTGTCGCAGCCACTGTGTCAATCCATCTCATTGAAGACCTTCCCCTCTTTCGTAGACCCTCCACCTTACCAAGCATCCTTCTCCAGGGAATGGTCCCTTCTGACAACATGACCAAAGTAGGTGAGACGAAGTCTGGCCATTCTCGCTTCCAAGGAGCATTTTGGCTGCACTTTCTCCAGGACAGATCTTTTAGTTCTTTTAGCAATCCATGGCACTTTCAGCATTCTTCGCCAGTACCACAACTCAAAAGCATCAACTTTTCTTCGGTCTAGTGAAAAACTAGGTTCCAAGAATTGACAGAACATCAAGTGAGATGTCTTAACAAGTGGACGCAATGCAGGAAATACCACTTGTCTATACCTAGATATTTGGAAAAGACCTATCTGGCCAAACAACCAGAAGAGATATATATATTTTAGGTCCATTCAAAGGAAAAGTGATGTAACAGGATATGGAAATTATTGAATAATATCATTAATACCACATGAAGTAATGTATTGTTCAAAGTAATTCAAAAAAGTTTGCAGTAGTACATCAGCAGAGACCTGCCAGAATTCAAGCCAGATTTGGAAGAGAACGTAGAATGAAGGCTATCATTTCTGATGCCACATGGATCTTTTCTGAAAGCGAAAATACCAGAAAGATGTTTATGTGTGTTTTATTGGCTACACAAAGGCATTCAACTGTGCGGATCATAACAAATTATGGATAAATGGATAACACTGTAAAAAATGGAAATTCTCTAATTCATGTGGAACCTGTATATAGACCAAGAGTCAATTGTTTGAGAAGAACAAGGGGATACTGCCTATTTTAAAATCAGGAAAGGTGTACATCAAGGTTGTATCCTTTCATCATAGTTATTTTATCTGTTTGCTGAGCAAATAATCTGAGAACCTAGACCATATGAAGAAAAACACAGCATCAGGATAGAAGGAAGACTCATTAACAATCTGTAATGTGCAGACAACATAACCTTGCTTGCTGAAAGTGTAAAGTATTTGAAGCACTTACTGATGAAGATCAAAGACTACAGCTTTCAATATAGATTACATCTCAACATAAAGAAAAGACAAATCTTCATAGCTGGGCTAAAAAGCCACATGATAAATGGAGAAAAGACTGAAGTTGTCAAATATTTTATTTTACTTGGATCCACAATCATTACTCATGAAAGAAGTAGTCAAGTAATCTAATGATGTACTATATTTCATTGGGTAAATCTGCTGCAAAAGACCTCTCTAAAGTAGTAGAAACCAAACATGTTACCTTAAGGACTAAGGTGCACCTGACACAAGCCATGTTATTTTCAATCAGCTCATACGCATGTAAACACTAGGCAATGAATAAGGAAAGTTGAAGAGGAAATATTGCCTTTGAATTATGGTGTTGGCAAAGAATATTAAATATACCATGAACAAATATGTCTTGGAACAAGTAAAGCCAGAATGCTCCTTAAAAGTGAGGACATTGAGATTTCATCTCACATACTTTCAAATGTCATCAAGAAGGAATAGTCCCTGGAGAAAGACATCATGCTTGGTAAAACAGAGGGTCAGCGAATAATTCCCTTAATGAGACGGATTGACATCAAACCATTGCCACTGAGTTGATTCCAACTCAAATTGATTCTTGTAAGTACAAAATAGAACTGCTCCATAAGGTTTCCAATGCTGTAAAACCTTATAGAAGTAGACTGCCCCATTTCTCTCCCATGGTACAGCTGGTGGGATTGAACTACTAACCTTTCAGTTTTTAGCCCAGTGTTTTAACCACTACATCACCAGGACTACTTACGAACTGACACAGTGGCTACAAAAATGGGTTTATGCAGCAACAATTGTGATAATGGTACAGGACTAGACAGTGTTTTGTTCTGTTGTATATAGAACTAACTACTATGAATCAGAACTGATTTAACAGTACCTAAAAATAACAATAGACCTAGAATAAATGAAGCAATTGAATCAGTGATTATAAACCTTCAAACAAGTAAATATCCTGGATCTGATGGCTTTAGTAGGAAAATCTTACAAACATTTATAGAAGACTTGCCAACAATATTATTTAAACTCTTCCAAAAGATAAAGGAAGGAATACTCTCTATGTCATTCTTTGAAGTATTCATAACCGATACCTAAACAAGGAAAAATTACCACAATAAAACTACAGACCAATATCTCTTATGAATATTTATGCAAAAATTCTCAACAAAATACTATCAAACAGAATCCAACAACACATTGAAAGAGTCATATACTATGGCCAAGAGGGCTTTATCTAGGAATTCAGGAATGATTCAATATTGGAAAATCAATAAATAGTACAAAAGAAAAGAACCAGATGGCCATCACTATGGATGCAGATAAAGTATTTGATAAAATCCAAAACATTCTCCTTATGAAAACCTAAAGAAAATTGAAATAAAGGGAAATTCCTCAATATAATTCAGGGCACATATGAAAAGCCAACATCAGCTTTATCCTTATTAGATAAAGACTGAGAGGTTACCCCTTGAAATCAGGACTAAGACAAGGGTGCTAGTGCTCACCATTTATATGAAATATTGTATTATAATTCCTAGCCAGGCCAATAAGAAAAGATATAAAATGTATCCATACTGGAAAAGAAAAAGAAAATTTATTGCCATTTGTGGATGACATAATCCTGTATACAGAAAATACAGAAGTGTCCACAACACAATTTCTAGAGTTAATAAACAAAACCTAAACTAAACCCACTGCCATCAAGTCAATTCCATTTCATAGAAACCCCCATTGGGTTTTCAAGGTGGTAAATATTTATGGAAGTAGATTGCCCTATCTTCCTACAATGGAGTGGAATTTAATGAAGTTGCAGTGTACAAGGTCATCAAACAAATATCAGCTGGGTTTTTATACAATGGAAATGAGAAATCTGAAAGAGAAATGAGGGAAACAATTTAATTTACAATAACATCAAAGAAAATACAATATCTTAGAGTAAATCTAACCAGGGCTGTGAATGACTTGTACAAGGAACACTAAAACATACTGAAAGAGAACAAAGAAGAGTTAAGTAATTGCAAACACATGTCATGTTCATGGCATGGGAGACAATATCATTAAGATGTCAATACTACCCAAACTGAGCTACAGATTCAACACAACCCCAATTAAAATTCCAACATCATTCTTTTCAGAAAAAGAAAAATAATTAACTTTATGTGGAAAGGAAAGAGGTCTCGAATAGCTAAAGCAATGTTGAAAGGGAATAACAAAGTAAGAGGACTCACAGTTCCTGATTTTAAAACATAATATACAAGTACAGTAATCAAAACACTGTGGTACTATTATATCAATACTAAAAACTCACTGCCATCAAGTCGAATCCAACTCCTAGTGACCCCTCCTTGGGTTTCCAAGGCAGTATCACTATGGAAGTAGATTGCCCAACCTTCCTTCCGAGGAGTGTCTGGTGGGTTTGAACCACCAGCCTTCTGGTTAGCAGTCAAGGGCCTTAAGCACTACTCCACCAGAGCTCCACATAGAACAATTAAATAGAATTGAGAGTCCAGAAATAAACTGACACATCTATGGTCAACTGATTTTTGACAAGGATGCTAAAGCCATTTGATGGGGATATATCTCTTCAATAAATGGTGCTGGGAAAATTGGATTTCCATGAGCATAAAAATGAAACAAGACTCATGCTTCACACCATACACAAAACCAAATTCAAAATGTATTAAAATCCTAAATATGAAAATAAAATGATAAAATTCTTAGAAGAAAATATAGAGGTAATGTTGTCAAGCCTATCCTTTAACAATAGGTTATCTTTTATAACACAAAAGCACAACCAGTAAATAAATCAATAGGACCCATTAAAAATTGAAAACATTTGTTCATCAAAAGACTTTATCAAAAGAGTGAAAAGACAAGCCATTCATTGACTAGAAGAATATCTTCAGAAACCATGTATCTGACATGAATCTAATAACCAAAAAATATATAAAACTTTGACAAGTTAAGAACAAAAAGACAAATAACCCAATCATAAATTGAAAGAACTTGAGCAAATGTTTCACCAAAGAAGACATGCACATGGCCACCAGACACATGAAAAGATGTTCAGCATCATTAACCACCAGAGAGATATAAATAAAAACTGCAATGAGATACCATTTCACTCCACAAGGAGGGCTAGATTTAAAAATGAATAAGAAGAAAAATAACAAATGTTAGTGAGGATGTGGAACCTTTATCCACTGCTGTTGGGAGTGTAATACCATGGCTTTGATCAAGCACACCTTAGTTTCAAAGTGTTATTTTTGTTCTTTAACACTTTAAAGAAATCTTTGGCAGCAGTTATGTCCAAGCAATAAGCTATCTTGGCTGAAAGCAAAGAATTCCATAAAGATGTTTACCTGTGTTTTACTTACTATGCAAAGGCATTCAAATTTTTGGATCATAACAAATTATGGATAACATTGCAAAAAATGGGAATTCCAAAACACTAAATTGTGCTCATAAGGAACATGTACAAAGACCAAGAGACAGTCTTTCAGACAGAACAAGGGGATACTGCATGGTATACAATCAGGAAAGTTGTGTGTCAAGGCTTTAGCCTTTCACCATATTTATTCAATCAGTATCTGATAAAATAACCCAAGAAGTTGTACTATATGAAAAAGAATGTGGCATCAGGATTAGAAAATGACTCATTAACAACCTGTGGTATGCAGATGACACAACCTTGCTTGCTAAAAGTGAAAACGACTTGAAGCACTTACTGATGAAGATCAAAGACTACAGTCTTCAGCATGGATTCCATCTCAACCTAAAGAAAGAAAATTCCTCACAACTGGATCAATAAGCGACATCATGGTAAATAGACAAAAGATTGAAGCTGTCAAAGATTTCATTTTGTTTGGATACACAATCAACACCTATGGAAACAGTAGTCAGGAAATTAAATGATGTACTGCATTGGGCACATCTGATGCCAAAGACCTTTTCAAAATATTAAAGAGTAAAGATGTCATTTTGAAGACTATGGTGTGCCTGACCCAACCCATGGTATTTTCAATCACTTCCTATGCATGTGAGAGCTGGGCAATAAATAGGAAGTCTGGAGAAGAATGATGCATTTGAATTGTGGTTTTGGAGAAGACTACTGAATGTACTGTGGACTACTAGAAGAATGAACAAATCTGTCTAAAAAGCTAGATGCTCTTTAGAGGCAAGGATTTTGCCTCTTATATTTTGGACATGTTATCTGGAGAGACCAGTCCCTGGAGAAGGACATCAAGCTTGGAAAGTAGATGGTCAGAGAAAAAGGAAGACCCTCAATGGGATAGATTGACACAGTGGCTGCAACAATGGGCTTAAGCATAGTAATTATTGTGAGGATGATGTAGGTCTGGGCAATGTTTTGCTCTGTTGTACATGTGATCACTATGAGTCAAACCCAACTGGACGGCACCCAACAACAACATGAAGAATTGTGCTCCAACATACTTGAAAACAAAATTTTAGACACATACTACCTATCCAAGTAATACAATCTGAAGTAGAAAATTTAAACAGATCCATCACAAAAGAAATTATACAGATGATAAACAAAACCTTCCCACAAAAAGAGATCCTGGTCTAGATGGCCTCACTGGAGAATTCTACAAAACATTCAGAAAAGATCTGTCACCAATTTTACTCAAACTATTCCAGAACAAAGAAAAGGATGTGATAATCCCAAACTCATTCTATGAAGGAAGTCTAGCCCTGATACTAAAACCAGGCAAAGATATCACTGAAAAAGAAAATTATAAACCAATATACCTCATTAACATAGATGCCAATGTTCTCAGCAAAATCCTATCCAATAGAATCCAGCAACATATCAAAAAATTAATCCTTCATGACTAAGTGCAATTCCTACCAGGTATGCAAGAATGTGAACATTAGAAAAACAAGGTAAATCAACACATAAATAAAACAAAGGAGAAGAACCACATGATCATATCGATTGTTGGAGAAAAGGCAACTGAAAAATCCAACACCCATTCTTGATAAAAACACTCAGCAAAATGAAACAGGATCCTTATCTCTCACCATATAAAAACCTAACTCAAAATAGATCAAAGACTTAACATAAAACCTAAAAACCATAGAAATTACCAAAGAAAAATAGGGACCAAGTTAGGGGTCCTAATACATGGCATATACACCCTTTTTACCAACTTTGACAACCAACTGTCCCTCCCATGGCAATCACTACTTCTCTGCTGGGTTCGATAATTCGATAATTCATTGCAATAGCCACACAAAACTCACAGACAATACTCATGATTATGGCGTATATTAGGGAAATAACAGGCTATGGTTCAGGAACGTACTTAGGATACAATTCTTCAATTATGACAGTCTCCCTTCTCCTGTACCCTCAGACACTCCTGTCTGACTCTTGACCTCTTGTCCTGGCCTCTGCCTCTGTGGGCCAGGAAAGCCTGCTGCTCTGTCTCATGCCTCTTGGTTCCACTGCCACCGTATCTCCGTGGGGGCTTCTCTCCACCGGGGCGTCTCAGCCAAGGAGGTCCAGCACAGGGATCTCGGGTCCAAGGATGTACTCCACTCTTCTCTCCTGATGGTTGTGAGATCCACTCTCTGCTTAGAAGGAGGACTCATTTTAAGCCTGGCAGAGTACACAACTAACCAATCCCAACATGAGAATTCTACACACCTTCTTTGCATGGTCTCACCCAGTAATCCTGTGAGAGTTACAAAGACTGTGGCTAGAAAAGCCATATCAAGTAATTCTCTGCACCCCCACCAGAATAACAATAAACTGTGTAACAATAAACAATAAACTGTGTAGACACATAGAGGATACTCAAGCTGAACAGGGGTGGGAAGATGGGGAAAACACCCACAAATATATATAGTTTTGACATAGGATATTTCTACATATGTATTTGTGTGTGCTACAAATATATCAATGAATATAGTACAGATAACAATAAGAATTATAACTGACTTACAAGAAATACTGGAAGCCAGAAGACAGTGGAATGACACCTTTAACGTGATGAAAATAAACTAAGAAAACTTGCCAATTAGAATTACATATGCATTGCAAATATCCTGAGAAAATAATGAATAAGTAATAAATCCCAGCATTTTAAAACGACAGAAAATACTAAAGGTCATTTATCAGGCTAAAGGAAGATGACCCAGATGGAAGCAAGGGAGGGCGAGAAGGAATGAATAGCTATGCAAAAGGTAAATATGTAGGTAAACAAAATACTACTGATGGCTTAAGGGACATCGATAATAACATGCTGTAGAGTTTATAATACGTGTAGAAATGAACTATAGGAAGCAATAACAAAAAAAAATTGAAGGAGGGTTCAAACCCACCGGCCACTCCTCGGAAGGAAGATGGGGCAATCTACTTCCGTAGTGATACTGCCTCGGAAACCCAAGGGGGGGTCGCTATGGGTCGGGTCCGACTCGACGGCACATAACAACAACAACAACAACAGACTTAACATATTTCAAGGATTTATGTTCTTGGGATGTGGTAAAAATATAAACTTAAGTTACTCATAAGTTAATGTATGTGGTACTTTATTGGTTAACTCCAGTAACAGATGACATAAACAAAGGAATTATTTTTAAAAGGTAATAGATGAGAAAAGGGAGCTCTGGTGGTGTAGTGCCCAAGCATTTGACTGTTAACCAGAAGGCTGGAGGACTAAACCCACCAGCCACTCCTAGGAAGGAAGATGGGACAATCTACTCCCGTAGGGATGCTGCCTCAGAAACCCAAGGAGGGGTCAATATGAGTCAGATCTGACTCGAGGGCAATGAGTGAGTTCAGTAGATGAGAAAAAAAATGGAATTTTTTTTTAAATCACTAATTAACATAAAAGACAGAAGGATATAAAGAAACAAAGATCAGATAGGAAAATAAAAGCTAATAATAAAATAATAGACTTTAATCATATTAGTAATCACATTAAAAGTAAATGTACTAAACACAAAAGAAAAAAATGGTTGAACTGAATTAAAAAAAATAAAATTAGGCACTACTATGTATTGTTTGGGAGCTCTGGTAGCATAGTGGCTAAGACACTTGCCTGCTAAACAGACGGCTGGTGGTTCAAACCCACCAGCCACTCCTCGGATGGAAGTTTGGGCAATCCTACTTCCGTAGTGATACTGCCTCGGAAACCCAAGGAGGGGTCGCTATGAGTCGGGTTTGAATTGATGGCACATAACAACAACAACAACATGTATTGTTTATAAGAGACACACTTGAAGTAAAAGAACACTTAAATAAACAACTAAATATTTTAAGATGTAAATTTTCCCCAATTGACCTCTAAATGCAATGCAAACACAATGGTATCCCCAGTAATTGTTTTATTTGTTTTTCATGCCTGGAGATTACCAAAATGATTCTAAATATATGGAAGTGCAAATTATCTAGATTACCCAAGAAAATCTTGAAGTACATTATCAAAAAACTTACACCTCTAGAGTCCACCATTTGCTAGAAAGCTATCTTAATAAAGAGAACATGACCTTGGTACAAAGAAAAGATAAATAGACCAATGGACCAACCTAAAGGACAGAAATAGACACATATGTATATTTTCATACAATTTATGAAAAAAGCACACTGTCATTCAGTGGAAATAGGATGACCAATTCAATAAATTTTGCTTGATGACTGGAAAATCTCATTTTAAAAAATGAAAATGAACCTTACTTCATATGTATGCAAAAATCAATGTGAGGTGAATCATTAATCTAAATGTAAAGCTAAAACACTTTATTCAACCTTATTCAGGCACAAAAGAGTACATCCTATATGATTCCATTTATCTGAAGTTCAGAATAGACAAGTTGTTACCACTGTGAGGAAGGTAAGTAACAAGTGGGAAGAAGCATAAGGGAACTAGTAAACAAAAAAAGCCAGAACTCACTGCCTTCGAGTCAATTCAACTCACAGCGACCTCTCCTTGGGTTTCCGAAGCAGTTACTCTACTGAAGTATATTGCCCAATCTTCCTTCCAAGGAGTGGCTGCTGGGTTTGAACCACCAGCCATCTGGTTAGCAGTCCATGCTTTAGGTACTACTATGTCATCAGAGGCCCCAAGGGAGCTTCTAGTCTAATGGAAATGATCCCTATCTTAATCTGAGTAGTACTTGCATTACCATGTATGTATGACTTCACAGCACTGCACATTTAAAAATTGTATACATTTTGTATGTAATATCTTAATATTAAAATAAGAACCAACGTAACTCTCCAATTCAGGTATTTCTAAAATTTTCGGTTATTTTTATCCATTTTACACTCTTTACTCTGACTTGAACACTTCTGAAGCTTTAAGTAACAAACACAATCCCCATTTTATTTAACGAATTACTGAGAATATTTTTTCCATTGTTATTTTTGTTTCTTTACTGTAATTTTTTTTTTTTTTTTCAGTATCTTAACCAATGTTTTCCATACCACTTGGTTTTATCAGTTTAGATTCTTTTCTTTGCTGTTTTCAGGTTTATAAACCTTTGGATTATATATACATCTTTCTTTATAAACATGTTCTTCATAGTTCACATAAACCTGAAGTCAGTATTCCAAGATCCTAAATTCTCAAAAAATAAAATCTAAATTCCTATAATTTCCTAGAGTCTGGATGAGAAAAACCAAGAATCTTATAATCTGTACTTGTTGGTGCCAGACACAAATATCTAAACCTCAAAACATGAATAAATGCAGATGATCATACAAAGTCTAAATGTGGAGTATGACTAAAAATACAAACCTTTTGTGATTACCTGAAATTTCTTGTCTTTCAGGACTCCAGGAGTACACATGTAAACTAAACAACCTACCGAGAGATTTCTCATCCTGACTGAAAATAAAAGGCGTTCTTCCCAAGTGCTTAGATATTGTGGCTCAGAGCCAACACCTCTAACTGAGCCTAATGTTATAAAAATCTATAAGCCATTAACTCTAGCCATATTAAATATATAAAAATCAATTCGAATGCCCTTTTCTTCTCCTAAAGTCCAAAGCCTCAATTGGAATTACACAAGAAAATACTGCCTGCTCCCCAAAGTCAGATTTTTGTCTGATTTATTTTGGAACTGTCAGTTGTCCCCACCTGTATCAGGAAAATCAGGAAGCAGTCAGCAAGTTGACGGTCTTTGGCAAGCTCACTGGCAGGCTCTTAGCCTAGAAGCGAGGTCCAACTCTCAGGTGACCATGCCAGATCTCCATAGCACTAGATCCACAGTTTAGGTGAAAACCACTTGCTAAAACCCATCCCCCAATTTTTTCCCCTTGTTCAGTAACAGGGTTGCTCACACTCTCCAGTACCTCTGGCTCTTCCTCATCAGTCTAAGAAACACAGAATGTTTTTTTTTTTCTTTCTTTGAAAGCTCGTGATTAACCCAATCAGGACTACATAGTTGAGGGCCACTTTCCTCCCACCACGATTAATATGTATATTTTTATGGTGAACAAATATTTCATTCGAAAATTAATGCCTCCTAAACCTCTGGTAGCATAGTGGCTGAAGCACTTGACTGCTAACCAGAAGGCTGGCGGTTCAAACCCACCAGCCACTCCTGGGAAGGAAGATGGGGCAACCTACTTCCGTAGTGATACCGCCTCGGAAACCCAAGGAGGGTTCGCTATGAGTCAGGTCTGACTCAACCGCACATAACAACAAATACAACAAATCACTTACTGTGGAGCCAACTCTGACTTATGGTGACCCCATATTTCAGAGAAGAGCTGTGCTCCATAGGATTTTCAATGATTGATTTTTTGGGAAGTAGATCACCAGTCTTTCTTCCCAGGTGCCTCTAGGGGGACTCCCACTTCCAACCTCCAACCGCTCACATAGCAGCTGTTAACAGTCAACCACAGTAACCATTCATATCACCCAGGGACTCTACATCCTCAAAATACATACTTT
>NW_006921787.1:1907741-1909405 GCF_000298275.1 Orycteropus afer afer | reverse complement strand
ACCTCAGACAGGAAACCAAGTTAATCTTTGCCTTCCATATAATGTATTACTCCTGATAGATATAAGCTCTGTCTTAGAATTCTCATGCTATTTTTATGCCTTAATCCTAATACTTTTTCTCTCCAAAAATGAAATTGATTAACAAGACAGTGGTCACAATATAGTTCTAAGAACTGGGTAGACAGGACAGACAGAACTGCAAAGAACAACTGAAGTTTAAATTTCCAAGAACACAGATGAACATCCAATGTCTTGACTATTGCTATTAAGATAGCCGGGGTCTGTTCTCCCACAGTAGAACTGCTGAAAAACTTCCTGCCACCCTACTTAAACCTCCCAACTTCCCCAGCTCTGAGCTGATGGATTATTGAGCTCAGTCCAGGCTGACACCATTCTGGTCTCGGCCCATCTGCATGCAGATGCATTAATAAACATTCTTTCAAAACTCTGTGGGTCTGATTTCTCTCTCCTAGTATTGAAACTTATACTTCCCTCTGGTTAAAGGAAACATTTTATAACTGTTATAAGTAACTAAAACTGCCACTTCAATGTCTGAGCCCAACTTCCCTAGGAAACAGTGCTTGAAACAAAAGGCTATGTGTTAATTTGAGAGTGTGTCTCAGCAAAGCAGGCATGAGAGAAAAGATGGTGGCAAGGAAGAGGAGAAAGCAAATATAAGAAAAGCCATTCCCCATATGACAACAGCTTTTGGACAAAATGATTGTTTAGTCTTTCTGGACATCCTCAGAAAGGCTAGATATTACTGTGTTACTGAACAAACAATCAGAGAAAACCAAACCCCCACTCATGAAAAAAAAAAAAAAAAAAACAGTTGCTGCATTACTGCTGAGTCAATTCTGACTCATAATGACCCTATAAGACAGAACTGCCAGATATGTTTTAAAAGGCAGTAATCTTTATAGAAGCAGACTGCTACATCTTTCTCCAACAAAGCAGGTGATAAATTCATTCTGCTGATCTTCTAATTGGCAGCTGAGCACTTAACCACTGAGCTACCAGGTCTCCTTGAGAAAAGAAATTAGAAGCTATTATTCTCTGGTTCCTGTCTCCTTAAGTCACAATTTATCCCAGAGGGTATCATTACCCAGCATTTCGTTGTTGGGCTCACGTAGCCCTTGAGCAAGTCACAGGAAGTGTTGCTTCAGCAGGAAAGAGAACTTTAGAGAGTGAGATGAGGAGTACATGATGTGGGCACAAGACAAAGTGCCATCGGGGCACACCTGCAGGTGACCTGAGGAATCAGCATCAACTGCTGCAGAGAGTGAAATAGTAAACAGACACCACAACTGCAAGAACTGCTGTTGAGTTGTTTCTAACTCATAGCAACCTCCATTGGGTTTCCCAGGCAGTAAATCTTTACAGAAGTAGATTGCTCAGTCTTGCTTCCGTGGAGTGGCTGGTGGGTCTGAAGCACCAGCCTTCTGGTTAGCAGTCAGTTAACCACTACAGCACCAAACTCCTTTGCTGCAGCAAAGAACGTATGCTTGTTCTATTCTTATAACTGCAAGAATAGAACAGGCATATGCTGCAGCAATGGAACTTTGGTGGTATAGTGGTTAAGACATTTGGCTGCTAATCAAAAGTTGGTAATCTGAACCCACCAGCGGATCCACAGGAAGATGAAGCAGTTTTTTTTTTTTTTT
>NW_006921787.1:1891291-1907481 GCF_000298275.1 Orycteropus afer afer | reverse complement strand
CAAGGAGGGGTCGCTATGAGTCAGGTCTGACTCGACGGCACATAACAACAACATCTCTATGGAAGTAGATTGCCCAGCCTTCCTTCTGAGGAGTGGCTGGTGTGTTTGAACCAATCTTCTGGTTACCTTAGGCACTACACCACCAGAGCTCCTGAAGTTAGCATAACTCACTGCCAGTAAGTTGGATCCAATTCATAGCAACCCTTCCTTGGGTTTCCAAGGCAGTATCACTACAGAAGTACATTGCCCAACCTTCAAATAGAAAACAAACAGCCATTTCCTCTAAGAGCTCCTGTGCCTGTGTTCCAGTAAAAAAAAAAAAAAAAAAAAAAGTTACTCTCAAGTCTATCTCATCTCATGATGATTCTATTTATGTCACAGTTGGTAGCGTAGTTCCTAAGGCACTTTGCTAACCAGAAGGCTGGTGGTTCAAACCCACCAGCCACTCCTCGGAAGGAAGGTTGGGCAATCTACATAAAATATTTTATGTTAAAATACACAGTAAAACTGTTTAAAATGTTCCAGTCACAAGGTTTAAAATATAGTCTACTTTATAATTAGCTAAGAATTCCACATTTTGCCTTTTTTTTTTTTTTTTTTGAGTTTCAACAAATGTTGCCTACAGAGATACAATGCAGAGTGCAAATATTTTCTTAAGTTCTAAAGTACAGTAGGGACTGCTCAATGATAGCTATACTATTTCTGCTGCTGTTATTGTTGTTGGTGGCTTTTGAGTAGATTCCAACTCATGGCAATCCTACATGTGCACAATAGAAGAGTTTTCAAGGCCAACACTGCCTCCTATATGGTCAGAATAAACTCGATAAATTTGGTTTTGTTTTTGTTTTGGTTTGAATGCATAGACCCTCAGTGGTGCAAATTTTTATCAACTAACTGAAAGGTTGGCAGTCCTAGTCCACACAGTCACACTGTGGAAGGAAGATTGGCAGCCTGCTTATAAAGGCTATAGCCAAGAAAACCCTATGGAGTGAGCTCAATTCTATTCTATAACACCTGAGGTTACTGTGAGTCAGAATTGACTCAACAGCAACTCACAGCAACAACAACACATAGGCCACCATCTGTCAATGTTTTACACTGTGTTGACTTACATATTCCTATGATGCTGGAAGGTAAGCAAGCAAACAAACAAACAAACAAAAACCCACTGACATCAAGTCAATTCCAACTCATGGTGACAGTATAGGACAGAGTAGAACTGCCCCATAGGGTTTCCATGGCTATAAATCTTTATGGAAGCAGACACCCTCATCTTTCTCCCACAGAGTGTGGCTGGTGGGCTCAAACCACTGATTTTTTGATTAGCAGCTGAATGCCTTAACCTTTGCACTACCAGAGCCCATTGTGATTCTGGAAGCCACACCAACAATATGTTACATATTAGCATAATCACCAATGATGGACAGGTTACAATGGAGCTTCCAGACTAATGAAGACTACGAAGAAAGGCCTGGTGATCTATTTCTGAAAATTAGCCAAGAAAAACCTTATGGACCACAACAAATGATTGCCCAACTCACTTGCTTTGGACATATCATTAAAAGGGATGAATCACTAGAGCAGAACATCATTTTTCATGAAGTAGAGGCCCGCTAAGGGTGTTGGAGGCTCTTAGTGAAATAGATTGCCCCAACAAATGTAATAATGACTTAGAATATGCCTGGAATTAGGGGCATCATGAGGATGACAAGGCAATGTTCTTTTCTGTTATGCATAAAATCACCGTGAGGTGGAGCCAACTTGATGGCTGCTATCTGTATCTATCTATCTATGTCCATCCATCTGTCCATTTGTCCATCTATCTATCTACCTAATGCATAGGATTGCATAGGATTGCTCTGAGGACTGAGTGACATATTAAATGTATAAAGTTTAACAAAATTCCTGGCACACAGCTAACTTTACTAATTTTTTTTCTACTTTTATTCAATTTATTTAGTTTATACATTTAATAAACAAATGATGTAACATACAAACAAGAGTTTAAATAACATATAAAGCAGAAGTACCATGAACCGTAAAAGTATTACAGACAATTTAATGGGGGTAGACAGTGAAATATCCATGTTGGTGAGGGAGAAGGAGGAATGCTAAAAAGACAAAATAAAGAACTGATGTTTGACATGGGCTTTGAAGGATGAATAACATCTCAATGGAATCAATGTGGGTTGTGAGTGCATTGGAACAGCAAGAGAAAAATCTTGCTCAAGTTGTACATAGCTTGGTAGGAAGACCATATTGTGTTGTATATGATGATAGGAAAAGTTGGAAAGAAATGAGCATGTAGAAAACATGAACTTTAGGCTATAGAGTATGTTATTTAAGATATTAATAATATTATACGTTTACATAACCCTGACTTCTTTTAATCATTTTATCACTATGGATAAATTGTTGTTCCAAAAACCAAATGCACTGCCATAGGGTCAGATCTGACTCATAGCGACCTCTCTTTGGGTTTCTGAGATGGTATCACTACAGAAGTAGATTGTCCAATCTTCCTTCCGAGGAGTGGCTGGTGGGTTTGAACTGCCAGCCTTCTGGTTAGCAGTCAAATGCTTTAGGTACTATACTACCAGAGCTCTATGCCTCTAGGAGAGCTCATTTTAAGCCTGGCACAGTGACAAAACTAACCAATCCCTACATGAGAATTCTACACACATTATTTGCATGGTCCCACCCAGTAATCCAGTGGGAGTTACAAAGAATAGTCTAGAAAAGCCATTTCAAGTAAATCACACCTACTCTAATGTTAAGGTCTATGCATATTCAAATGCATATTCAAATTTGAAGAGATAAATACTTTATTGACAGAGACAAAGAATTACAACACGAGAGCACTAAGCACCTCGACTGATACCTCGGAATCCCAGGTGTGAAGAGGGTTAGATCCTCTTATCTGGGCCTTGGGGTTTCAGTGTATGGACAGAAACAGGACTTGGGCCCATGGCAAAATTCAGGGAGTTAAAATTGAGACCGATTATGAAAGCTGAGGGCCTAAAAGTGATACTCCATCTAAAATAATTTAGGGAAACTCCATTCACTGTCATAAAAATGTGACAAGAACTTTTAATGGATATATGTAATACCAGATTAAAGAAAATCTCCCTTGAAAAATTGTAATACCAACCCTGACCCATGCATGACTATGAGTCCAAATGTACATTATCAGTCTGGTATGGAAAGCCAAGCTGAGAAGTTAATGTAAGAGCTGGTTCTAGATCCATAAACCCACTGGGTTCCTGACACATAACTAAAAAATATCTCTGTAAGAAGAACAAAGAAAGTTTCATATGAACAAATTAATCCAAAGAAATATGACAAAGCACAAAGAGAAATAAGTCATCATGAGACAGAGTTAGTAAATCCCACGAGAAGTCACCCAAGTGATGAGATAACAAATTATTTTAAGAAATTATACACTAACTAGTTTAAAATAACTAAAGCAATACAATAACTAGAGAATATATTGCAATAATAGTAAACAAACACAGAAAACAGGCTTATTTGGAAAAGAAGCTTCTTTTGTTTAGAAAGAGAAAAGCATAATAACTAAAAAAAAAAAAAAAAAAGATTGTATGAGTAAAACAACAGAATAGACCCAGTTGAGGAGAGAATAGAGGAACTAGAAGATAAGATTTTGGGGATGTTATGCAGGATGCAGGGCAAGAGAGAGGCAGACAGAGAAGGAATTAGAAAATATAAAAAGAATGTTGGAAGTAGAGAGTGGTTTGAGTTGGACGAAGGTAACACAGTGAAACCTGTGAGAGTGAGAACTTCTTTTTGTAGGTCTTATAAGTTTTCCACTTCTGACAGGGTGGAGTCTCATCACTTTTTATGATTCCTTGTAGTAGAAGATATTTGAGTTTCCTTCTCTGATAGATTTCTACCTTACATGGGTTCTGGCTTTGGCAGTTTTTACTGTAATTGAAGGGATAGTGACTAATCATTTTCTACATTGTAAGAAAGACTTAGATCCTCAAAGAGTTAGTAGAATAAATGTAAATTCACTGCTTGACATATTATGAAACTATAGCACATCAAAGAAAAAATCTTTTACAAAACATTTATGTACAGATTAGGCTGACTACATACTTCCCATCAACGCTCACAGAGATCAAGGCTGCATTTCTCATCTGTGGCTGCCTCACTTCAGTCTCTGGCCCTGTAGTAACACACATTAGTTTCTCCTCTTTTGTCTGTCAAGTCTCCTTCTGCCTCCGCCCTATGAGGATACATGTAATTCCATCTAGGGCCCACCAAGATAATCCAGCCTTAGTCAAAATCCTTAACTTAATCATATGTGCAATATGATTTTTTTTTTTTTTTTTTTTGCCATATGAGGTATCATTCACAAGTTCTAGGGGTTTGGAAGTAGATATCTTTTTTGAGGGTGGGAGAGTAATTATTTGAGCCTGCTACAGGTACCCAGTGGGATTGATCCACTGAGAAATATGTTCACTGATGTAAATCTATTGGTTCTTGTCCCTCCTTTATCCAGCTTCACTACCTCATAATGCTTCCTGGATGACCTCCCAAATAAACCACATGTAACTAAATCCTTCCCTTAAGCTATGCTTTTAGGGAGAAACACGATTAAGATAACATGACAAGAAGTACTATTAAAGCATCTTCCTCCATAATTGGTAAATTAAACAGATAAATCTTAGTAAGGGTATAGGATATTTTAGTGATTTAATAAATACAATCTATGGATTTATATTAAAACAGCTAAGAAGCCCTGATGGAACAATGGTTAAGTGTTCACCTGCTAACTGAAATATCAGTGGTTTGAACCCGCCAGCTGCTCCTGAGGAGAAAAGACCTGGTCATCTGTCCTATAAAGATTACAGCCTAGCCAATCCTGTAGGGCTGTTTTACTCTGTCCTATCTAGTTGCTTTGAGTCAGAACTGACTTCATGGCCCATAACAACAACAACAGACATTTAACAGATGTGGGAATTGAAGCACTGAGAAGTTAAGTGACTCATCCAAGATCGTCACACAGATGGGAAATCCTGGAGCTAGGCTTTAGGGACTGTGTCTTAACCAGTGTGCTACTCTACCTCTTGATCTCTGCAGCCAATAATGACTGTATGCACAATACAGGTTATGTATCAACTTGGGTGAGCCTGGTTTTGAGTGGCTGGGCAGCTGGATGTAGTGATTCCCCATGGTGAGATTGGTAATCAACCCCATGGTGGAATCTGCTGAAAGCAGCTGAGTAGTTGCTTTAGGGATGTGGTCTGCTTCTGGTAGATAAGGAGAAGCTTTGGAAATGGTCTGTAGATTTTGGCACTGTTGAATCTTGCATGTAGCCGAGTTGTTGTTCAGCAGGCTGCCAAGTTGTCTGCCAATCTTGGGACTCTTAATGGACTTGAATCAATGGCCTGCTGTGTGGCTTTGTAATATTGGGGCTGTGCCTTTTTACTTGTTGACCTTGGGTTTGGCAGCCTTGGCAGCCAGCAGGTACCTGAGTGAAGAAAACTTCCACCTTCAGTGGGCCAAGAACAAGAAGCAGAGCTGAAGCCCAAGGTCGAGGGCCTTTTACCCAGCTCCTAGAGCCTGGCACTTTGAACTTGAACTTCTAGCCTCCCAAACTGTAAGATAATAAATCCCTGTTCATTAAAGCCACCCACTTGTGGTATATGTCTGTTAGAGAGGCACTGAGACAACCAAAACACACAATAATTTAAAAACACAAAGAACATTTACAAAGATTGATAAGGTAGTGGGGCAAAATGAAGGTCCAATAAGTTCCAAGAGTCAGTATCAACCATATTCTGGAACCCTATAAATTAAAATTAGAAACAATTTTATAAATAGTCCAAAAATCCTCTATAGTTTCAGAGACAGACACACTTAAACAAAACTACCACTCCATTTCCAAGTGATTCATGGGTTAAAGGGGGGAAAAGAAAAAAAAAAAAAAAGGCAAACAGATAATAACTGAATGCTAATGAAAGCTATACATATCAAACTTTATAGGATGCAATTAAGTCAATATTTGTTTAGAAATTTATATATTTAAGTACTTATATTAGAAAAGGAGCTTGTGAAAGGAGTGGAGGAATCTGTATTCTAGTTTTGATAAAAATAATGGAAACATTTATACAAAATGAAAGCATTAAGAATAAAAGTATGTATTTTGAGGATGTAGAGTCCCTTGGTGATATGAATGGTTACTGTGGTTGACTGTTAACAGCTGCTATCTGAATGGTTGGAGGTTGGAAGTGGGAGTCCCCCTAGAACCTGGGAAGAAAGACTGGTGATCTATTTCCCAAAAAATCATTGAAAATCCTATGGAGCACAGCTCTTCTCTGAAACATGGGGTCACCATAAGTCAGAGTTGGCTCCACAGTAAATGGTTTGTTGTTGTTATCGTTATGTGCCGTTGAGTTGGACCCGACTCATAGCGACCCCTCCTTGGGTTTCCGAAGCAGTATCACTATGGAAGTAGATTGCCCAACCTTCTTTCCAAGGAGTGGCTGGTGGGTCTGAACCACCAGCCTTCTGGTTAGCAGACAATAAGATGCCGTCAAATTGGTTAGAACACACAGCAACTCCATGTGAGAGGCACAATTGTCCTATAGGGTTTTCTAGTTTGTAATCTTTATGGGAGCAGATGACCAGGTCTTTTTCTCATGGAACAAGTGAGTGGGTTTTAACCATCAACTTTTTGGTTAGCAGTTGAATGCTTAACCATTGCATTATCAGACCGGGCAATTAATACCACGCACCTTTAAAATGAAGGTAATCAAGGCCCAGGAAATCTGCCAAGGTCACACCACTAAAGTGACCATACCTAAACCCACTTCTCATGCTTTGTCCAACACATCCAGCAATACAACATCACTACTTCTAGAATCTGAAAGTCAGTCATCTAGTAGAGTTACTATGAGCAATCAAACCAAACGTCTCCAAAAGAGTAAGATGAATGGCTTACGTTTTGAGAAATAGAAGATAAATATTTAAAAAAAATAAAAATAAAAAACTCACTCCAAAAGGTTTGGGAATATTACATATGAAACAACTGGTCTCTCATGAGTTTTGTAGGCAATGAAGAGATTTGGAAATTTTAAAAAGTAGCTTTTTTTTTGTTGTGCAGAAGTAGCATGAACAAAGTAAAGATGAAAAGTTAAGAATCCAGTTTTGCTTTCTACACAGAACTTTAGAATTAATCTGCACTTACTTTGTTCTATGGAGTAGTGCCTAAGACATTTTTGACTGCTAACCAGAAGGCTGGTGATTCGAACTCACAAGCCACTCCTTGGAGGAAAGATCAGAAACCCAAAGAGGGGTTTCTATGAATCCAGTAGTCTCAGGGGCAGTGAGTTTTTTTTTTTTTTTTTTTTTTTTGGTACTTTTTTCTAATAGTACAAAGATTGTCTTTGCTCTATTACAGATTCACAGAAAATTTAAAGAAAAGTTGTAAATGAATTTAGAAATGTTCACTCCCAGTTACAAATAAACAAGAGAAATGTAACTGTATTCAATAACAAACAAACCAAAAATTGCTAATTACAGTGTTTTGGGGAGTACTGACCATTCAGAAGGAGCTCTGGTCACTCAGGGGTTAAGGCATTCAGCTGCTAAACAAAGGTCAGTGGTTCAAACTGTCCAAACTCCATGGAGGAAAAATAAGGAAGTCTGTTTCTGTAAAGATTTACACCCTGGGAAACACTATAGAGTAGTTGTATTCTGTCTTATTGGGTCTCTATGAGTTGGAATTGGCTCAATGACAGTGAGTGTTTTGTTGTTGCTGTTGTTGTTTAACCACCTAGAGAATACATGGTTATAAAAATAAACTTTACTAAAGCTAAAGTCTGCTAAACAGGCCATACTGTTGGCAAACTCAAAGGATCAGACTCAAAGCCAGAGCATGCAAATCCTAAGACTGTGGACCACCTGGACCAGCCCCTAGTTCTTCACCCGACCCCACTCCCAAGTCTCCATGAACTTTAAAAAAAAAGGTACAAGTAAGAAATCTCAGGCTCTAGGTGTTGCCATAAACCAAAAAAGAAACCAAACTCACTGCCATTGTCGAGTCGAGTAGATTCATAGTGATCCCTCCTTGGGTTTCTGCGGTGGTAGCATAGTGCCTAAGGCACTTGACTTCTAACCAGAAGGCTGACGGTTCAAACCCACCAGCCACTCCTTGGAAAGCAGTTTGGGCAATCCTACTTCTGTAGTGATACCGCCTCGAAAACCCAAGGAGGGGTCGCTATAAGTCGGGGCCAACTTGACGACACATAACAACAACAACATCAACAACAATCTCTACGGAAGTAGATTGCCCAGTCTTCCTTCTGAGGAGTGGCTTGTGGGTCTGAACTGCCGGCCTTCTGGTTAGCAGTCAAATGCCTTAGGCACTACTTCACCAGAGCTCCTAGATTCATATTATTTTCAATACAAATACTCCTTGTTTGTATTAATTATCACACAGTTACCTACCTGAGAAAGTACTCCCTATTTATCTTAATTAGGTCATGGATTTCTCCTTGATTTGTTGTATTGACATAAGTCTAGCCTCAAGCTAACTATACTCACTAGCCTCACTGCCTAGTAAGAGGAAGCTAGCTTCCCAGCTTTAAGCATATAATCTGTTAAAGAGAAACAGGGATTATTTTTTTCTAGTTAGAAGCTAAATAACTCATTCAGGAATGTCTACTTCATTAGTATTGTGATTTAGCCAACTGAGCAGACTGCCTCTGACCATATGTTCCCAGACTGCAAACAAAAATGAAAGAGACTTCTGCACTTTCTCTGTTCCCCTTTATTGCTTTTAGTCTGGGCTGACTTAAACCACTCAAGAATTGGATTCCTATCCAATATTTAAATTGCTGAAGCAAAAGAGACTTCCCAATCTCTCTTTTTGACAGGTTATATGAAAGTACTGTCCATGTTTACCCACATCCTCTGCTCCCATCTTAACTTCACTCTTGGAAAGATATCAAGAGCTATGACAAAAATGAAGAGCAAGTGGAAAGTTTCTAATGGAAGAAACTAGGAGACATTGCAGAATTTTTTATCAGTTATACATCTGCTTTCCCACTCTGCTGCTTTTGCCCAAGGGAAACTTGGAGAGTGAAATTACAAACCTTTATTGAGTGCCTAGTAGGTTCCAGGCCCTGTGCTGGATGCTTAATTATTTTGGTATTTTGGTTTATCTCCGTTCCTAGTAAGGTATATATTGTTACTACTATTTTGCCAATGAGAAGAGAAACTCACAATATGGTTAAAAGCTGTGCTTAGTAATTGTCAGGGTGGTATTTGGAAGTAGCTATCTCTAACTCTATGGGAATTATAGAAGTGAAAAATGCAAAAGTAGGAAAGAAGCTTTTAGGGACTTCTCAGGAAAGCACATTGGATACAATTACTGACGCTATATATCTCTGTATCTCTGAGAACTTAATGGAGGCAGGATGGGTCCAAGAGAAAGTTGAGACCTAGACATTTCATCTGGATCTAAATATACTCACTAGCCTCACTGCCTAGGAAAAGGAAGCTAGCTTTCCAGCTTTAAGCATATAATCTGTTAAAGAGAAACAGGGGTTATTTTTTTCTATAAAAATAAACTATAGAAAAAACTATAAATTATAAAATTTAAGAAAGTATGTTAAAGACGTTTAGCAGTCTATCCAGATCCTTCAGTTTAGTTTCTCAAAGCAGGAGATTAGACAGGCTTAGCAAGGAGGTTGTTATAGAAAAAAAAAAAAAAAAGGACAGTTGGCTGGAGATTTCTCCACATTGTATCTTTCAGAAGATGGAATATACAGATTAAGAGAATGAAAAAAGAGAGGGTGGGGGAGAGAAAGCAGAGGGAGGGGAATTAGAGAGGAATGAGAGATTGTTAGAGAGAGAGAAGATGAAAACATTTAGCCAAATCTTACTTTGTTTATTTAAAAACCTCCCCATTGGATAGAGATTCCATTTCTAATGGCATAGCATAATTTATAGCAAGTGAATTCTTCAAATGAGAACAAGTAAAGGGTTAGGTAAATTACAAAGTAAAAGACAGATATTAAAGGTATCAGAGCGCCTCAGAATAAACAAGGTCTTAAGGGACAAAAACTCCAGTGAGGGAAAGTTCAATGATGAGCTGGGGTTTTATGGATGACATTCCAAGGAATGTTGTTGTTGTTGTTGTTATGTGCCGTCGAGTCAGCCCCGACTCATAGCGACCCCTCCTTGGGTTTCCGAGGCAGTTATCACTACGGAAGTAGGATTGCCCAACCTTCCTTCCGAGGAGTGGCCAAAAATCTCATATGCCACTCTTTGGGCATAATTAAGGTTGAGAATACAGGCTTGATTGGGAGAGAAGGCAAGAGACAGAGGTAGAAAAAACTCTTTCTGGTCACATGGAAGTGGACTCTCACTATTGGAGATAGAGGGGGCCTCAACACAACCAGTCTCCCCTTCATGATATTTGACAAGTTCTAAAGCTGTGCACAGCTGTAGACTAAGGGGTTAAGTAAAAACAAACAAGCAAACAAATACACACACACACACACACAAATTGACCAAAAAAAAAAAAAAGAAGACTAAAGTAGAGTAAAAATTCCCATAGTTTCTTTGCTTTGGAGGAGACAAACTCACCAGGCTCTTAATAGAAATTCCCTGAGGTCTATGCCCTGGGGGGGGGGGGGGACTTTACCTTGTCACAACAGTAACCCTTTGTCCCTGAATGCATTGTGAAAATTTGACCCTCCACCCTACCTGTTGAGCAGAGGAAAGAGTGAAACTACATGAAGGAAGATAAAACCATGTTTATTCTCCACTGTTCTTTTATGTGTAATGTCTAACATTCAATAGAAAGGAAAAAAAAAAATCCTTTACATATGAATGAATAGAACTGTATGGACAATGATTAGGAGAAAAAAAATTAAAGTGGACCCATGGGAATACAAATATTAGGATTAGTAAATAATGACATTAAAATATCTCTTATTAATATGTACAAGAAAATGAAGAAGATACAAAGACAAAACACAAAATAATGAAGAATTTTAAAGAAATTAGAATCTATGAAACAAAGAATCAATACATACAACTGCAAAACACAATATTTAAAATTACAAAACTTGATGGTTGGACACAAAAGGAAATAGAAATAGTAATAGAAGACATAGCAAAGAGGAAAAATGACAGTAACAACAAAAAGACAACAGCAGAACATGAAAATAAAAGAGAAAAATGAAAAAATTTGAGGATAAGAAAATAGAATTTCCAGAAACAGAGAAAATGAAGGATAAAAAATTAGCTAATGATGATACAAGAAAAAATTCCTCAAACTGAATGATACAGGTTTACAAATTGAAAGTCTCTGTTAAATGTCTAACACAAGTTAAAGAAAATAAAGGAATGAGGACTCACAATAAGGCACAACATTGCAAAGTTTCAAAACACAGAGATAAATATAATGCATATTAAAAACTTCAGGAAGAAAAAAGAGAGCCACCACAAAGGGAATTCAAAATTCTTAAATTTCAACAAAACAAGCAAGAAAGTGAGGAACCATGAGGAGATGTCTTATTTAAATTCTTATCCAGCCAAATCAACTATTAAGAGTAACATATAACTTTAAACATTTATATAAATTTTACTTCCTCTGCTTCATGAAAAGAAGAAATAAGGAAAAAGGTCCAGGAAACAAGAGCAAACATGGATCCACCAAATGAGGAGAGTGAAGATGAATCCAGGACAGCAGCTGTGCAGCCTTCCTAGAGAACCCATGGCCCAGAAAGGAGTAGAGGGATCTCTATGACAAAGATCTTTTGAGGGAAATAAAAGAAATGATAGAACAGCTGGTATATTAGAACATTTGGAGAATATTCTTAATAGATTAATAACAGCAGATCTGTTAGAGCTATAATCATATAACTGAAGGGAATATAGGGAACTAGACCCAAATTAAGGCAACTAGTAACTTAGTAAAAACAAAAAGATACATGAACTCACTACTTGCTTGCACCAGGAACAATAATATGGGCTACTGCTTCAAAAATATATAGTCATGTTAAAAGCACAGCAAGAAGAGAATTGTGAGGAAAATACAAAAGAGAGGTTAAATCTAGCTTCATCTATATTAGAAGGAAGCTAATAATATCTAAAATAAATAAATTTTATAAAACCAGTAAAGCATAGTACCTAGAAACAAAGATGTAATTAACCACAGAGCAAAGATAATTGAAATATATTGTCTAGGTGAGGAAGAGAGGAGTGATAATGCAAGGAAGGGATTGCTAGTTTTTATCATAAATTTCTTAACACTATTGATTTTTATACTATATTAGTGTATAAAGTTAATTTAAAAATAATTAAAACAACTCTAAAACGAATCAGAATTTTAAGAAGTCATGAAATTGTTTTATAAGATTTTCCATTCAAAATTGTCAAAATAATTTTTCATTCCCAAGAAATAAATATCAATTATATAAATGTTTTATCATATAGAATAGCAAAAGGAATTTTAATATATGTGGCATATAACATATGCATTCACACAGCATCTAAGAATTGAAAGATTTCTGTCTCTCGGATCTCTAAGCAATAATTCACACATTGGGGATTTATTGGAAATAACTGCTTGAAAAAACAACAAACTATGTCTAACAAACCCTAGCTTTTTAAAATTGCATTGAATAATCACTCTATATTTAAATCTTCAACATGATACAATTATCTTTCCATGAATTTTCATATATTTATTTGATTAATATGCATTGAGTATCTACTAATTGTAAAAAAAACAAAACAAAACTCACTGCCATCCAGTTGCCTCCACTCATAGGATCCCTCCGTGGGTTTCCAAGGCAGTATCACTACGAAGTAGATTGCCCAACCTTTCTTCGGAGGAGTAGCTGGTGGGTTTGAATTGCCAGCCTTTTGGTTAGCAGTCAAATGCCTTAGGCACTACGCTACTAGAGCTCCCCTACTAATTGTAAGGACTTGCTAAATATTTAGAGTCCAAAGATAAAGACTGAAATTTGTGTAGCCATCTGGAATCCCATTATTTCAAATAACAAAGTCCCTAAAGCTCCATATGCTGTAATTACCTTACAATAAACCCCAAACCAGGTCATGACTGATATCTAGGGGTGATGTTTGCAATAGTATCATTGTAATTCCCAAACAACCCTATCAGCTATCTAGAATTCCTAAATGGACTGAACAGGAGGTGAAGTAGCTTGCTCTGGCTGAAAGAGAAAATATCAGTCCTTTTAACAACCCTAAAATCACCATTTTTTTCATTCTCAAAATGTTTGTAAATTGATACTGAGACCATTTGTTTGCTTTTCTTTGAGAGCTAGGAGATCAGAGTTACCTAAATAACATCTTGTTTTTGTATATACCATGTGTTCTGGTTACCTAGTACCACTCTGACAGGAACATACCACAAATGGGATGGCTGGAACAAACAGGAGTTTATTCTCTTACAGTTTGGAGGCTTTAAGTCCCAGTTCAAAGTGCCAGGCTCTAGGGGCTGGGTGAAAGCCTCTCAACCTTGGGCTTCAGCTCTGCTTCTTGCTCCCGGCCCACTGATGCTGGAGGCTTTTCTTCACTCAGATAGCTGCTGGCTGCTGAGGATGGCAAGCCCAAAGTTGACAAGTGAAAAGACAAAGTTCCTCCGATACTACCAAACCACACAGCAGGCCATTAATTCAAGTCCATTGAAAGTTCCAAGATCAGCAGAGTATGGCAGGATACTGAACAATGACACAGCTACATGCTGGGTTCAAGCATGCCATAAGCTAGAGACCATTCCACAAGGCTTCTCCTTATATACAGGAAGCAGACCATATCCCTAAGGTAGCTACTCAGCTGCTCCCAGTAGATTCCACCATGGAGCTGATTACAAGTCCCATCTTGGGGAATACTACATCCAGCTGCCCATCCACTTAACCAGGCCCAGTCAAGTTGACACACAAACTTAACTACCACACCATGAGAGATAATGTACATGCAACTGTGAGGAAATAAGACTATATTCCATACACTTTATATGAAAACCAGTAAACTATCTCATTGTTATTTTGAATACTACTTCTTTCTTTAAAAAATAATGAAAATAAATTAACTTACTTTAACCAAGACTGTGTAACATACTATTATCAGTACTGCCATTTTTTTTTTCCATTTTGATACAAGAAGACCCTAAAAGCGGTGGGGGGGATGACTATAAACTCATTTTATCTTATTTAAAATAATTCTACCTTTAAATGCTTTTAAGTACGGGATAAATGATAGCTAATGCACTGTTTACAATTTAGCTTAGTATACTACTAAGAAAAGGAAAAGATGAGTCAATAAAATTTCATTTGAGCCAATATTTCTTTCTCTTTCAGGAAAATAAACTTGAATTTTATATTCAATATTAGCTTGACCTTTGAACTTAGAAAGAGAAACAACCAATTAAATCTTATTTCATACAATAATAAGAGTTTATAGAAGAAACACAGAGGAATGCCCCAAGGAAATTAGTAATGAACAAGAATCAATCTGTATCAGGACCTATTGACTTGATTCTTAAGCACTTACGATCACAGAATGGTGAATCTCTACAGGAAAGAGTCAGCTTGACTGGAAAAAGCCTTTATTTATTTATTATCTATTTACATTTTTTTTTTTTCATTTTAAGAGATTGCATAGCAAAATGTTTAAGAGCATGGACTTTGGAATGACATGAGGCTGGCTTTGATTGCTGATTTTGCCACTTTGTCACCTTAGATGAGTAACTAAGATTTAATTTTAAAAAGGATGGTAAAGAATTATACATCAACATAAGTAAAATAAAAATCCTTACAATCAGACCAGTAAGAAACATAATAAACAGAGAAAATATTAAAGTGCTCAAGGATTTCATTTTACTTGAATCCATAGTCAATGTCAATGGAAGCAGCAGTCAAGAAATCAAGTGAAGATTTGGTGCAAAAGATCTCTTTAAAGTGTTAAAAAAAAAAAAAAAAAAAAAGATGTCACTTTGAAGACTAAGGAATGCCTGATCTAAGCCATAGTATTTTTCAATCACCTCATATGCGTGCAAAAGTTGAGTAAGGAAGACCAAGGAATTGATGCCTTTGAATTATGATGTTTATGAAGAATAATGAATGCCATGGACTGCCAGATGAACAAACAAATCTATCTTGGAAGAAGTACAGCCGGAATACACCATAGAAGCCAGAATGTGAGACTCCATCTCAGGTACTATGGCCATGTTATCAGGAGGGATCAGTTTCTGAAGAAGGAATTTATACTTGGTAAAGTAGAGGGTCAGAGAAAAAGAGAAAGACCCTCAGCAAGATGGACTGATACTGTGGCTACAACAGTGAGTTTAAATAGCAATGATCGTGAGGATGGTACAGGACTAGGAACATTTCATATTATTATACATAGTGTTGCTGGATGTTGGAACCAACTCGATAGCACCTAATGACAATAATAACCTACCATTCATTGTGCAGATAATTATATGAGAATATGTAACAAATGACCAATAAATATTACAAAATACCATACCAAACCAAAAAAAGCCAAACTCCTTGCCATCCAGTCAATTCCAACTCATAGTGACCTCCATTGGGTTTCCAAGGCAGTAAATCTTTATGAAAGTAGATTGTCCAGACTTCCTTCCGCTGAGTGGTTGGTATATTTGAACCACCAACGTTCTGGTTAACATTCAAATGCCTTAGGCACTACACCACCAGAGCTCCTTACAAAATACCACAGTAATTATATTTTTGTTATTGTATTAGAAAAGTTATTCATAATATGTTCTAATATTTTAAATATCTCCAAATCTGTAGTTACATCTCATTTTACATTTTAAAAACTTGTGTTTTTTCTTTTTCTGAACGAAGTTAGAAAAAGAACATTTGGCTATTTTGTTGGACTTTCCAAGTGATGTTTATTTTTTGTTTTATTTTATTTTATGAAGTCAAATATAATTTTAGTTTCTAATCTGCTAATTTTTCTGTATTTATTCACTGTTCCATCTAATTCTTTGATTATTGTGTTGTTCTTTTAAAGGCTTTTTAGCTAAACATTTAATTTATTAACAGGAATTCCTACATGAACAAATATTTTTTCTTAGGTTTTTCACAATAGAATGTTGGAGATTTTTACTCATTTGTTATAACTAGTATACCAGTGTAACTATAACTAGTGTA
>NW_006921787.1:1870879-1876389 GCF_000298275.1 Orycteropus afer afer | reverse complement strand
AACCCACCAGCCACTCCTCAGAAGAAAGGTTGGGCAATCTACTTCCGTACTGATACCACCTCAGAAATCCAAGAGGGGTTGCTATGAGTCGGATCTGACTAGATCGATGGCAGTGTGCTTGGTTTTGGTTTTGGTTAATGTGTTTCTTGAATATAAAATTTTCATTAGAATGTAATTGAATATATCAGCCTCTTTTTCAATTTGTGTTTTTTTTTTTTTTTTTTTGGTTGTTGCTTGCTTCTTATTTAAGAAATTTTGAGTAAAAATTATTCTTCAATATTTTCTTCAAATTTTTCTTGGAAGTCTTAAATCTAGTTTAATTTTTTTTTAGGGGGATAGAGTATGAGGTTTTTTCATGTGGCTAGTAAATACTGCCAGAAGTATTTATCAACAAGGAAACATCCAAATATCTATGAGTGTGTATTAGATTTTCTATCCTGGTCAAAGGAGAGCTCTGGTGGCATAGTGCCTAAGACATTTGACTGCTAACCAGAAGACTGGTGGTTCAAACCCACCAACCACTCCTTTTACACTTTATACTCCTTTAACACTTGACTGTTAACCAAAAGAAAGAAGATTGGGCAATCTACTTCCGTAGTGATACTGTCTCAGAAACCCAAGGAGGGGTTGCTATGAGTCAGAACCAATTCAACAGCAGTGAGGTTTTTTTTGTTTTGTTTTGTTTTTGTTTATCCTGGTCCATTGGCCTAGTTTTTCTATCTCTGTTCTTATCTCATGCTGTATTAACTACCATAACTTTAGAAAAAGTCTTGTTATCTGGCAAAGCTAGACCTCTCATTTTGCTCTTTTTTTTCTAAATTGTCCAGGCTATTTTTACCCTTTTGCTCTTCCGTTATAGACTCTCCTTGTCAAATTACCTTAAAAATTTTGTCAGATTTTGATTGGCATTGCATTCAATTTATGGAATAATTTGACATGAAAATGACATCTTACTATATAGTCTTTCTTTCCATGATATGGTATATGTCTTTGTTAAATTAACTTTTCAATATATTTGTGTAAAGTTTATATTTCCATATATCTATGGTGTACGTGATAGGCTTTATGTTTTATATTATCTCAACATTGCTGGAGAATATTTTTTTTTTTAAATGCTCTAACAATCTAGCTGAATCACAGGTAATAAATTTATTGAAACACATTGAAAAATTAATATCTAACTTTTCTATTAGAGGACTGAGGGTGAATCTGTGTCACTTTATCTCAATTAATTTTCTGACTGGCTTCTTGTAACTCTGTAATCTGTAATTGCTACCTGGCTACTAGAGTTTTCTAAAGTTTCTCTGAGAAAATTCACTTATGGAGAAGTCCTCTCTTTTTCCTCTGTGTGTTGTGAGTCCCTCAGCTGGATTGGATTTTGTCCCTATTTTCTTCCCACATAAGTCTTGTGTCAGAGTGGTTAAGTCATTTGATTGCTAACCAAAAGGTTTGAACCCACCTGCCCCTCCACAGAAGAAAGATGAAGCAGTATGATTCTGTAAAGATTTACAGTTTGGAAACTCTATGTGGCAGTTCTGCCCTAACCTATAAGGTCACTATGAGTCTGAACCAACTCAGTTGCAGTGGATTTTCTTCCCCTCTGCTTTAGATATTTTACACACTAATTTCAGTTTCAATCATTGCAGTAAATATTTTTATTTAGAAAATAAGAATTTGCACACAGGAAGACATAAATGTACATATGCTCCTACTTATACTCCTATTTGGTAGTAATCTTGTACCAGAATTATCCTTTCTGTCACTAGTTTCATTGCTAGATAATTTCTAAGAACTTTTTTATTCTCTTTTGTTTTGGGGGTGTGGTACTTAAGTTGTATGTCAACTTGGTCAAGCCTGGTTTTGAGTGGCTGGGAAACTAGATGTAGTTATTCCCCATGATGAGACTGATAATCAACCCCATGGTAGAATCTATAGCAGCAGCTGAATAACTGCCTTAGGGATGTGGTCTGCTTCCAGTATTTAAGAAGTTTTGAGAAAGATCTCTGCAGCTTTTTGGCACACTTGGATCCTGCATTTGGCCAAGTCATCAGTGAGTGGTTTGTCATGTTGTCTGCCAATCTGGGGATTGTCTCTGGGCTTGAACAGTTGGCCTGCCATATTGTTTCATAATCTTGGGACTGTGCCATTTTACTTGTCAACCTTGAGTTTGTCAGCCTCAGCAGCCAACAGCTGCCAGAGTTAAGAGAAGCCAGTAGTTTCAGTGGGCTGGGAGCAACAGGCAGAGCTGAAGCTCAAGAGTGAAGGGTCTTCACCCAGCTCTGAGAGTTTAGCACCTTGAACTCAGTCTTCTAGCCTCAGAAACTGTAAGAGAATAAATCCCTGTTGTTAAAGCCACCTATATGTAGTATTTTTTTGTTAGAGCAGCACTAGAAAACCAAAACAAGGGGAGAGGGATAATTGAAAGGATGGAGGAAGACAATGGTTCAGTGAGTAATCTTTTGTCATTCTGTTTCTTATAACAACCATAAAGAGAGATACAAAATAGAATTCATGAGTAAATAAGATGCATTATCATCATGACCTTGGGATAGGCAACCAAAAATGCCAAATATAAAGGATAAATCAGAACATATTAAATGTAAGAAGCTCTGCTCTTCAAAAGACAGCTTTAAGAGAACGAAAATGTAAGCCATAAGTTGGAAGAAGATATTCACAAAATATATATATATATATATATATATATTACACTAATGGCATGTTAAATACCTCTTACAAATTAATTTAAAAAAAAAAGGCAAAAAACACAATAGCAAATGGGCAAAATTCTTGAATAGGCACTACACAAAATAGAACACAAATGGCCAATAAACACATGAAAAAGTCTTTATTTCATTGGTATCTTAATTGTCTAGTGCTGGTATAACAGACATACCACAACTGAATACCTTTAACAAACAAATTTATTTCCTCACAGTTTCAGGATACCAGCTACAGGAGAAAGCTTTCTCTCTGTGTCATCTCTGGAAGAAGGTTCTTGTTTCTTCTGAGCTCCTGGGCAAACTTCACGTGGCTTTGCATCTCTCTTCCTCTATCTCTGCCTGCTAGCTTACTAAGACTGTATAACATGCTTTTAATAAAAAACTTTTACTAAGATTTGTTGTTGTTGTTATGTGCCATCGAGTCAAGCCCGACTCAAAGCGACCCCTCCTTGGGTTTCCAAGGCAGTATCACTACGGAAGTAGGATTGCCCAACATTCCTCCCGAATTACTAAGACTTATTACATACTTTTTACTTTTAATCTCTTTATATCTTAAAAGAGATTGACTCAAAATAAACCCTATGCTAATCCTGACTCATTGACATAACAAAGATAACCCATTCCTGAATGTGATTATAACCACAGGCAGGTTGTTGTTGTTGTTGTTGTTATGTGCTGTCAAGTCGGACCAACTCATAGGGACCCTTCCTTGGGTTTCTGAGGCAGTATCACTATGGAAGTAGATTGCCCAACCTTCTGAGGAGTGGCTAGTGGGTTTGAACTGCCAGCCTTCTGACTAGCAGTCAAGTGCCTTAGGCACTAGCTCCCAGAGCTCCCAGCCACAGGCATAGAGGTCAGGATTTACAACATATATATTTTTGGTGGTTTATTTTAGCTATTTAATCCACCAGCCACTCCTTGGAAGGAAGATTGAGCAATCTATTTCCTTAGAGATACTGCCTCTGAAACTGAAGGAAGGGTCGCTATGAGTCGGATCAACTCCACAGCAGTGAGTTTAGGTTTTTTGGTTTTAATCCACTGATGTTGAGTCAATTGCAACTCACAGCAACCCTATAGGACCAAATAGAGCCACTGCCCATATTTTCCTCCTGGAAAATGGCTCGTGGGCTTGAACCACTGACCTTTCAGTTAGCAGCCAAATGCTTTAGCCACTGCACTACAAGGGCTCCTCTAGTCTCCACTTAACTGCTTCCAAAAATTATATTGTCCCTGAGCAATATAATGCTGTTAAAACAGAAATACTACAAGTGGATGGCTTTAACAAGAAGAAATTTTTTTCTATCACAGTTCAGATGGCAGAAAGTCCAAAATCAGGATGCCAGCTCTATCTAGGGAAGGTTTTCTCTCTGTGTTGGCTCTAGGGGAAGATGCTTGTGTGTTTTCAATATGTGTGTGCCTGGCATTCCTTGGAGATCTTCATGTAGGTTAACATCAATTTTCTCCTGGATCTAAGAGGTTCTCATTGCAGGGACCCTGTGTATGTGCCCATAAGATGTGCTCCATTTCTGGCTCTTCTTTCTTAGTGGTAGTAGGTCCCTTTCTCTCTGCTTGTTTCTCGTTCCTTTTATTTCTACTAAGGAGCTCTGGTACCATAGTGCCTAAGGCAACTGATTGCTAACCAGAAGGCTGGCAGTTCAAACTCACCAGCCACTCCTTATAAGGAAAGCGGGGTAAACTACTTCCATAGAGATAGCACCACGGAAACCCAAAGAGGGATGGCAATGGATCAGATTCCCCTTGATGGCAGTGAGTTTTTAGAAGGTGAAAGATGCTGCAGGCCAAACCCCAGGGAAATTCCCCTTACCTCGCATCAGGGCTATGACCTAATTCCCTTACAAATGATTGGCTGGTCACCTCAGATCACATCATGGGTGGGAGTGATTACATCATTACATAACTACCAAATGAGTTGACATGTATTTTGAGTGGATACAATTCAATACAAAACAATTAGTTACAAAAAAATGCCAATTAAAACCACAATGTAATGCTACTACACACTCACCTAAATAACTAAAAAGATAGACAATAACAAATGTTATTAAGGATGTGGATCAAAAGTAAATCTCATACACTGCTTGGTGGAAATGAAAATCAGTACAATTACTTTGGTAAATTGTTTGATAGTGTTAACAAAAGCTGAATATATGCATGTCATGTGATCAAATATATATGAAACAAAACATAGGAATACTCATATCAGTATATTACATTACCTAAGGAACTGTGGTAATGTAGTGCCTAAAGCACTTCACTGCTAACCAGAAGGCTGGTGTTTCAAACCCACAAGCCACTCCTCAGAAGGAAGGTTGGGCATTCTACTTCTGTAGTGATACTGCCTTGGAAACCCAAGGAGGGGTCGCTATGAGTTGGGTCCAACTCAACAGCACATAACAACAACAACAACAATGTCCATTAATAATAGAATGGACAAATAAGTTGCTATACAATATGAAGGAAATGTTGTATTTCAGGAGTCAGCAAATGATGACCCATGGGCCAAATCCTGCCTGTTCCCTTGTTTTGTAAATAAAATTATATTAGCTCATGGTCATGTGTATTTGTTTAAATATTTTCCATGACTGCCTTAATGCAAAAACAGCAGGGTTGTCATATGAGACACAGCCCAAACGGTCCAGAAGCTAAAAATATGTATAATATTACCCTTTACAAAAGTTTGCCGATCTCTGTTATGTCATACTAAGTAAGTACTAACTACAACTACAACAAAGTATGAATTATTCTCCCAGTATATTATTAAGCAAAAAA
>NW_006921787.1:1866894-1870389 GCF_000298275.1 Orycteropus afer afer | reverse complement strand
CAATCCTACTTCTGTAGTGATACTGCCTCGGAAACCCAAGGAGGGGTCGCTATGAGTCGGGGCCGACTCGATGGCAAATAACAACAACAACAACAAGTAATACTCCAGTTCTTGCTCTGAGTGAGCACTGACTAGTGTGTTCACATTGTGAAAACTGGTCAAAGTATGCATTTATGATCGGTGTATTTTTCTATATATGCATGGGTCATACCTCAGTAAAAAATATTCATTTTAGTATATTAAAACAAAATTTACTGATGGATTGTTGAGTTGTTGTGATATTGTGAACATGAAATAAAGTAGTGTTATAATAAGCAAAAAAGGCAAAATAATCATAGAATGTAAAAGCTAGATCATTACATAAAGAATATGAATTCCCAGTACCTTTTTCTTTACAGTCAAGGAAATCAACTGTAAACAGTTAACAGAAATTATATGATGGCCCAAATTGATATACCTATTTTGAATAAACGGGTACATTACAACTCAATTCTTCTGGCTCAAAAAACCAGCCATTTTCTACTATACAACAAACTCTACTATTTTCCTCATCAAAGTACAGAGAAATGAAATAATCTATAAATGTAAGTTCTGTGAGTTAAGAGTTATCATCTGTGTGAACTAATTGTGTCATAAATTACCATTAATGTTAAAGCAAATATTTCAAAGAATCATTTAATCACCAAATATTTTTTTTTTCAAATAGAAGAAGGGAAACAAACAAACAAAAAAAATCAAAATATTATGAATAAAGACCATTCAATAATGTTGTTATAGTTATGTGCTGTCGAGTCGGACCTGACCCATAGCGACCCCTCCTTGGGTTTCCAAGGAAATATCAGTACGGAAGTAGATTGCCCCATCTTCCTTCCGAGGAGTGGCTGGTGGGTTTGAACAGCCAACCTTCTGGTTAGCAGTCAAGTGCCATAGGCACTATGCTACCAGAGCTCCCAACACCCACTGCCATCGAGTCAGTTCTGACTCATAGCAACCCCCACTGGGTTTCCGAGGCAGTAAATTTTTGCGGAAGTAGATTATCCAGTCTTGCTTCCATGGAGTGGCTGATGGGTTTGAACCACCAACCTGCTGGTTAGCAGCCAGATGCCTTAGTCATTGTGCTACCAGAGCTCCTTGCATTCAATAATAGAGAATGAAATAGGATTTAAGGCAATTTACCTTTCTAAGACATAAGACATTTTCCATCACCAAACCATAATGAACAGAAGAATTTCATTTTTAACTTTTTAAATATTTATAAAAAAATAACAAATGGAGAATTTGAGAAAAATGGCTAAATAGGCAGACAAGTTATACAGACCTTCTACAACAAAACAATGAGAAACCAATTGAAACCAATACAGAAGACAATACTGGAGCCCTGAGCTTTGAAGGCAAGGATAAAGAAGTGGATTAAATACTAACTAGTAGAAGAATCTGAATGAAAATAGTGAGTAATGAGACAAAAGGAGGTGCAGATGCTGGCTATTCCGAGAGCATGTTGTTGTTGCTAAGTGTTGTCCAGTCATCTCTGACTCATAATGACCCCATGTACAGTAGAACAAAACACTGCCCGGTCCTGTGCCAGCTCCATGATCCCTGCTATACCTGAGCCCATCATTGCAGCCACTGTGTCAATCCATCTTGTTGAGTGCCTTCCCCTCTTTCATTGACCTTCCATTTTACTAAGCATGATACTCTTCTCCAGGGAATGGCTTCTCTTTACAACATGACCAAAGTAGGTGAGCCAAAGTCTGTCCATTCTCAATTCCAAGGAGCACTGTGGCTGCACTTCTTCCAGGACAGATTTGTTAGTTCTTTTAGCAGTCCATGGTATTTTCAGTATTCTTCTCCACCACCACAACTCAAAAGCATTGACTCTTCTTCAGTCTTTCTTATTCATTGTCCAGCTCTCACATGCATATGAGACAATTAAAAATATCATTGCTTGTGTCAGGCGCATCTTAGTCCTCAAGGAGAAATCTTTGCTCTTCATCACTTGAAAGGTCTTTTGCAGCTGATTTACCCAGCGCTATATGTCATCTGATATCTTGATTACTGCTTCAATTGACAATGATTGTAGAACCAAGTAATATGAAGTCTTTGACAACTTCAAACTTTTCTCTATTTATCTTGATGCTGCTTATTGTTCCAGTTGCTAGGGATTTTTGTTTTCTTTATATTGAAGTGTAATCCATACTGCAGACTGTGTTCAATTTTCATCACTAATTGTTTCAAGTCTTCCTCACTCTCAGCAAGCAAAGTTGTGTTGTCAGCAAATCACAGGTTGTTAATGATTTTTCCTCCAATCCTGATGCAGTGTCCTTCTTCATACAGTCCAGATTCTCAGAATATTTGTTCAGCATACAGATGACTAAGTATGGTGAAAGGATACCACCCTGACGCACTCCTGTCTTGATTTTAAACCATGCAGTTTCCCCCTTGTTCTGTTCAAATGACAGCATCCTGGTCTATGTAATTTTTTTCATGAGTACAATTAAGTGTTCTGGAATTCTCATTCTTCTCAATGTTATCCATAATTTGTTATGATCCACACAATCAAATGCTTTTGCATAGTCGGCAACACACAAGCAAACATCTTTCTGGTATTCTTTGTTTGAGCCAAGACCCATCTGACATCAGTAATGATATCCCTTGTTCCACGTCGTCTTCTGAATCCAGCTTGCATTTCTGGAAGTTCTCTGTCAATACACAGCTGCAACCATTTTTTGAATTATCTTCAGTAATATTTGACTTGTGTGTGATAATAATGATAATGTTTGATAATTTCCACATTCTGTGGGTTCACCTTTCTTTGGGATGGGTACAAATACGGATCGCTTCCAGTCAGTTGGCCAGGTAGCTGTCTTCAAAATCTCCTGACACAGCCAAGTGAGTGTCCCTAGTGCAGCATCCATTTCTTGACATATCTTAATGGGTATTCCCTGGAGTCTTGTTTTTCACCACTTCCTTCAGTACAGCTTCAACTTCTTCCTTCAATACCATTGGTTCTTGATCTTATGCCACCTCCTGAAGTGGATGAAGATCTACCAATTCTTTTTGGTACAGTGTCTCTGTGGATTCCTTCCATCTTCTTTTGATGTTTCCTGCATCATTCAATATGTTGCCCAAAGAATTTTTCAAAATGGCAACTCAGAGCTTTAATTTTTTATTCAGTTTCTTCAGCTTGAGAAATGTCAAGTGTGTTCTTCCCTTTTGGTTTTCTAACTCCAGGTCTTCGCACATTTCATTATAATAACTGACTTTGTCTTTCAAGCTGCCCTTTGAAATCTTCTGTTCAGCTCTTTTATCTTGTCACTTCTTCAATTTGCTTTAGCCACTCTTCATTCATGTAGCAGTATATTGACAGAGAACTTCCAGAGGTTCAAGCCGGATTCATAAGAGGACGTGGAACAAGGGATATCATAGCTGTTGTCAGATGGATCTTGGCTCAAGGCAAAGAATACCAGAAAGATGTTGACTTGTGTTTTATTGACT
>NW_006921787.1:1860308-1864914 GCF_000298275.1 Orycteropus afer afer | reverse complement strand
AATGCCTAGGATATCTATCTTTATGCATTCTATTTCATTTTTGACAATTCTAATTTTCCTAGATTCATACTTAATACATTCCATGTTCTGATTATCAATGGATATTTCCAGCTGTTTCTTCTCATTTTGAGTTGTGCCACCCCAGTACATGGAGGTCCTGAAGCTCTATTCTATCCATATCATTAATGTCAGCTTTACCCTGATGAAGGAGCTCTTTTCCAGTTGTATCTTGAGTGCCTTCTGACATGAAGGGCTCATTTTCTATCACTTTATCAGACAGTGTTTCAGGCCTATTCATAAAGTTGTCTGACAATATATCAGGCAGTGTTTCACTGCTATTCATAATGTTTTCATCTGGCCAATTCTTTGAGGAGTAGATGGGCTCTTCCTTCTTCTGAGTCTGTCTCAGTCTGAACATTTTCAATATTTCCTAGTAGCAATGTAATAATCAACTAATCTCACCAAGGATTACATGAGCAAGGACTCCGTTGGTGCCTGACAATGAGAAAGGAAAACAGTGATGAAGGAGATGGACAGACCCGTGGACTGCCATTGCCTATCATGAAGGCATAGTCCTTTTGAAAATATGCAAGTGGCATTCTTTCCTGGACAGTGACCTAAGAATAGGCTCTGTTTGCCAAGGAAAGCATGGGCAACCACACTAGAAGCTGATAACTAGAAAGGTGTGATATTCCCCTTGTTACTCTTATACCCCACACCCTCTTGGTGAGCAGAGAAGTAGCTGTACATACCTCCACCCAATGGAAGACACAATTAATGAAATTGAAGACAAATACCTCAATACTATTTTCTTAAGGGATCAATAAGAAAAAAAGATCAAAATAAAATGAAGAAAGCCTAAGATTCATGGGAGTTACTCCAAAACAAAAAGAGATAGAGATATCTTTTGAAGATTTGTTGGGAGAGAATTTGTTGGGAGAGAATTTCCCTAATATGATGAAAGACTAGAATGTATCCTTTCAAGAAGTACAATGTACCCAAACATGATAGAACCCACCCCCCAAAAAAAGATATATCATAATCAAACTCACCAAAACCAAGACAAAGAAAGAAACCTGAAAGCAGCACAGGAAAAACAAAAAGTTCCCTACAAAGGGCAATGCATAAGACTAAGCTGTAATTTCTCAGCAGAAACCACACAGGTTAGAGGTAATGGGATGATATTTATAAAATACTGAAAGGAAAAAAAATGGCAACCAAGAATTATATAGCCAGCAAAATTGTCCCTCAGATATGAGGAGTGAAATTAGGATATTTTCAGATAAGCTGAAATTAAAGGAATTTGTTAAAAAACAGACCAAACTTACAAGGGGCATTAAAAGGATTCCTTTAGACAGAGAACCAACAACAGCAAACAGTAGCTGATGATTAACACACATGGTGAAATAACCCAGAAACCAACCCAGTTAGAGAAGTATCCAGAGTAAAATAAGATTACAAGACCGCAAATAGGAAACCAGGCATATCAATTGCTAAATGAGGACAACTACACTCTGGTGGGAGAGCTCTGGTAGCGTAGTGCCTAAGACAGTTCACTGCTAACCAAAAGGCTGGTGGTTCGAACCCACCAGCCACGCCTCGGAAGGAAGATAAGCAATCTACTTCCGTAGTGATACTGCCTTGGAAACCCAAGGAGGGATCGCTATGAGTCAGGTCCAACTCGATGGCACATAACAACAACAAAAACAAACTCTGGTGGTGTAGTGCCTAAAGCATTTGACTGCTAACCAGAAGGCTGGCAGTGCAAACCCACCAGCCACTCCTTAGAAGAAAGGTTGGGCAATCTATTTCTGTAGTGATACTGTCTCAGAAACCCAAAGAGGGGTCACTATGAGTCGGATCTGACTCCATGGCAGTGGGAGGGTAGTGGGTACAAACCAAAAGAAGGAATAAATAGTGTAGCCACAGAACTTCTAAATGGTGAGGAAGTCAAGACAATTGTGAGATAGAAGAGACTGTTACAAAATTGGGAAGAAAATAATAAATCACAGGGTAACCTAAAAAAATATAATAATCTTCACCTCAAAAAGGAAGACAAGCAAAAATATTTAGCAAATACTAAGCAAATACTAAAACAATAGCAATGAAGAGATGATAACATGATTCACAAACCAAATGAGCTTAGCACAGAAAACTATATGGAACAAAGAAACCACCAACACCATGAAAAAACACATAACAAAATGACATTGAAAAATCCATACTTGATAATTACACTGACTATCAATGGATTAAATGTACCACTCAAGAGACAGAGAGTTACAGCTGGATAAGAAAACATGACCCATAAATATGCTATCTACAAGAAGCTCACCTTAACATAAAGACAAACATAGACTAAAAATTAAGGGTTGGAAAAAGATACATTAAGCAAATGGCAACAAATAAAGGGCAGGATTGGCAATATTAATTTCTGATAAAATAGACAAAAACAACCATAAGAGAAAAGGAAGCACATTATATAATGATTAAAGAATCAATTGAACAAGAGGACATAATCATAATAAATATCTATGCACCCAATGAAAGAGACCCAGAATACATAAATCAAACTTTAATGGAACTGAAAAGACAAATAGATGACTCCACAGTAATCATAGGAGATTTTAATGTATTACTTTCAATAAGAGATATAATAACTGGAAAGAAACTCAACAAAGATACAGAAGAACAAAACAATACTATCAACCAAATTGACTTTATAGGTATTTACAGAACAATTCAGCCAACAACAGCAAAATACACATTCTTGTGGTAGATAAGGTTGTGTGTAAACGTGACTGGGCCTGATTAACTGGCTGAGCAGGTGGTGGTAGTTATTCCTCATGATGAGAGTGGCAATCAACTCCATGGGGGAATCTACCACAAGCAGCTGAGTGGCTGCTTTAGGGATGTGATCTGCTTCCCGTATATAAGCAGCAGCTTTGGTAATAGAAGGGAAATTCCTCATCATAATAAAGGACATATATGTAAAACCAACAGCTAACATTACTCTCAATTGAGAGCGACTGAAACCATTCCCCTTGTGAACAGAAATGAGAAAAGGATGCCCTGTATCTCCACTTCTATTCAACATTATATCAGAAGTCCTAGCCAGGACAATAAGGCAAAAAAGGGAAATTAAAGGCATCCAAATTGGTAAGTAAACTAAAGTAAAACTATTCATATTTGCAGATGATATGATCCTATACATAGAAAACCCAACAGGCTCAGCAAGAAAACTACTGGAACTTATTTAAAATTTGAGCATAGTGGCAGGATATAAGATCAACATGAAAATCAGTTGGATTCCTCTACATCAGCAAGGAGATCTCTGAAAAAGAAATAAGGAAATCAATAACATTTACAATAACTACCAAAAAGATAAAACACTTGGGAATAAATCTTACCAAGAACACAAAAGACCCATACAAAGAAAACTACAAAATATTACTTCAAGAAAATATAAGAGATCTATGTAAATGGAAGAACATACCATGTTCATAGATAGGAAGATTGAACATTGTGAAAATATCAATACTACCTAAAGCAATTTATACATTCAATGAAATCCTGATCCACATACCATCAAATTCTTTAGAGACATGTAAAAATCAATCACAAATTTTACATGGAAAGGAAAGAGACCTTGGATAAGCAAAGCACTACTGAAAAAGAACAAAGTAGGTCTTATGCTCCTGGATCTCAAAACCTACTATACAGCCACAGTTGTCAAAATAGCCTGATATTTGTTCAATGACAGGCACATAGACCAGTGGAACAGAATTGAAAACCCAGAAATTGATCCATCAACTTATCATCTGCTGACCTTTGACAAAGAGCCAAAATCCATTAAACGGGGGAAAGATAGTCTCCTTAACAAATGGTGCCGGGAAGGCTGGCTATTCATTTGCAGAAAAATTAAACAAGATCCTTACCTCATGTCATACACAAAAACTAACTCCAGATGGATCAGACTTAAATGTGAAACCTAACACTATAAAGTTCACTAAAGAAAAAATAAGAGGTATATTCTTGTCAGAGTGGCACTAGATAACCAGAACAGTGTCCATCAACCAAGGAATGGATAAACAAACTATGGTACATACATACAATGAAATACTATACAACCCGAAAGAAAAATGTGGAATCTGCAAAACATGGCATAGTGTGGATGAACTTGGAGGACATTATGCTGAGTGAAATAACTCAATCAGAGAAGGACAAATATTTTATTAGTCCACTATTGGAAAAAGTTAAGGAAAGGTTTATACATACAAGGAAATTTTCTTTGTTGGTTACTAAGTATGGGAGGGGAGAGGAGGGAAAATTTCTAGACAGGTTGGAAAAAAAAAAAAGAAGAAGATTATATATATGTATGCATGTATATGTATGTTGTTGTTGTTGTTAGGTGCTGTCAAGTTGTTTCCGACTCATAGTAACCCCTATGCACAGCAGAAAGAAACAATGCCCGATCCCATACCAGCTCCATGATCCCTGCTATACTTGAGCCCATCATCTCAGCCACCGTGTCAATCCATCTCCTTGAAGGCCTTCCCCTCTTTTGTCGACCCTCCACCCTACCAAGCATGACATCCTTCTCCAG
>NW_006921787.1:1859591-1860156 GCF_000298275.1 Orycteropus afer afer | reverse complement strand
CTCCTCAGCACTTGAAACAGTTCTTTCTTGGTTTACCTCCCCAGTGCTACAGATCATCTAATGTCCTGACTGGTGCTTCCATTGGAATCGATTGTAGTACCAAGTAACGTGAATTCTTTGACAACCTCAATCTTCTCTCCATTTATTGTGATGGTGCTTACTAGTCCATTTGTGATGATTTTTGTTTTCTTTATATTGAGACGTAATCCATACTGCAGACTATACTCTTCAACCTTCATCAGTAAGTGCCTCAAGTCATCCTCACTTTCATCAAGCAAAGTTGTATTGTCTGCATATCTCAGGTAGTTAATGATTCTTCCTCCAATCTTGATGCTACGTTTTTCTTCATATAGTCCAGCTTCTTGGATAATTTGCTCAGCATATAGATTGAATAAGCATGGGGAAAGGATACAACCCTGATGCACTCCTTTCTTGATTTTAAACTATGTAGTGTCCCCGTGTTCTATTCAAACGACAGTCAAGGTACAGATTCCTCATGAGTACAATCAAGTGCTCGGGAATTCCCATTCTTCTCAATGTTATCCATAATTTGTCATGATCCACA
>NW_006921787.1:1855798-1859086 GCF_000298275.1 Orycteropus afer afer | reverse complement strand
AGAGAGAGAGAGAGAGAGATTATTAGTGGTTACCAGGTGTGGTAGTTAAGGTTGTGTGTCAACTTGGCTGGGCCTGGTTAAGTGGCTGGGCAGCTGGATGTAGCCCCATGATGAGACTGGTAATCAACTCCATGGTGAAATCTACTGTGAGCAGCTGAGTAGCTGCCTTAGGAGTGTAATCTGCTTCTTGTATATAAGGTGAAGCCTTGGGAATGATCTCCAGCTTATGACATGTTTGAACTTGGATGTAGCCATGTTGTTGTTCAGCAGCTTGCCATGCTTTGCCAACTTTAGGTCTTTCAATGGACTTGAATTAATGGCCTGTTGTGTAATTTGATAACATCAAGACTGTGCCTTTTTACTTGTCAACCTTGAGCTCGTCAGCCTCAGCAGCCAGCAGCTGTCTGAGTGAAGAAAAGCCTCTAGCTTCAGTGGGTTGGGAGCAGGAGGCAGAGCTAAAACCCAAGGTTGAGGAGCTTTCACCTAGCCCTTAGAACCTGGTATTTTGAACTTGGACTTAAAGCCTCAAAATTGTAAGAATAAACTAATGTTTGTTAAAGCCATCCCATTTGTGATATATTTCTGTCAGAGCAGCACTAGGTAACCAGAACACCAGGGATAGGAGAGAGAGAGAAAGGGGAAGGTTTTATTTGTGGGCCATTGAGTTGATGATGGGATATTTTGGGAAAGGATAATAATAATGGTGGCACAACATGAAAAATGCCATCAATGTCCCTGAGATGTAAATGTGGAAGTTGTTATGTTGGAGCATGTTTTGTTGTGTATATTTTCATGACAATAAAGGTAAAATAAACAAGTAAATAAAGCTACATTTAAAAAATAAGTAAATATGCAAAAAATAGTAAATATGCAAAAAATACTGAAAATAATACAACAGCAGCAGCATATGCATGTCTTATATTTGTTGTTGTTGTTGTTATGTGCCATCGAGTTGGACCCAACTCATAGTGAACCCTCCTTGGGTTGCCGAGACAGTATCACTACGGAAGTAGATTGCCCAACCTTCCTTCCAAGGAGTGGCTGATGGGTTTGAACCACCAGCCTTCCGGTTCACAGTCAAGTGCCTTAGGCACTATGCTACCAGAGCTCCTATCTTATATTTAGTAATTGTTAAATTTTTGTTCTATATTTCAGATATTTCTAATACTTTTAATGAAATATTATAGATAGTGCAAATTACTCCCATGTATCTATCCCATTATATTCCTTCATTCTCCAAAGATAACTACTAATTGAAATTTTATATTTATTATGCTTTTATACATAATTTTACAAATTCTTTATACACATATATCACTATAAATAGTGATGTATATGTTTTAATTTATATAAATATACATATTCACATTTAGGATTATTTTCATTGGAAAATCCTAAATGGTTTGCTTTAGGATAATTTTTCAAATGTATCAAGAAACCCAATCACTTGACATTCATCCTCAAAATGCTTCCAAAGGTAGATTATAACTGTGTAGTCCTCTACTTTCTGTGATTTTGTTTCTTAAACTACCTACATGTGAATCCAATCTGAGTCTATATTTATAATTAATTAGATCCTTAAATAGAAATGGCAGCCAAGAATACAAATTTTTTGTTGTTGAAAATATCAAGGTAGGTTGAAGTTTCTGAATGATTCCTTAAATTCTATTCAGTCATTTTCTGCCTCCTCAATAAGAAAGAAAATCTCAATAAGAAAGAGAATGATTTTCTATTCCTTAACTTCAACAAGATGGCCCTTATTCTTTTATTGAGTAACTTTGCTCCCATTCTTAAAAGTTTTGACTTGTTTCCTTTATATTATCTCTGTTCTTTTGTCAGAACTTACATTTTTTTCTCTGAGTCATTCTTGGCATCTCCCCGACTTGTCTTCCATCTCCAACTCAGTCTCATCTTATTATAGCCTAAATAGTATTGCCCAATAACATTTCTCCATTCTTCTCTATCATCATTGCTACCCTATCAACACAAGACACTATCTTGTTCCATCATGCTCACTTGGTTCATTCTAATCTGTTTTAATTTCCCCCTAGTTTGTTCTCAAAGGAGCTCTGGTGATACAGTGGTTAAGGCATTTGGCTGCTAACCAAGAAGTTGGTGGTTTAAACCCACTAGCTGCTCCATGGAAGAAAGATGAAGCAATCTGCTTCCGTAAAGATTACAGAGTTGAAAACCCAATGGGGGTCACTATGAGTCAGAACCAACTTTCAGAGTCCCTCAATGGTCCAAATGCTTAATGTGCTTACCTGCTAATTGAAAGGTTGTAAGTTTGAGTCCATCGAAAAGCATCTTGGAAAAAAGGCCTGACAATCTACTTTCGAAAAATCAGCCATTAAAAACCCTGTAGCACACAGTTCTACTCCGACACACATGGGGTCACCATAAGTAAAAACTGACTACCCAGCAACTGGTTTTTAATTTGTTCACATTATAAGCATCTTAAGAAGAACAAGAAAGTACAAACTCTTAACATTTTTCAAAGCCCTGGATTATCTGGATTTCGTCACATCATCAATTTCATCAAAAACTTATGTCCTCCCAATCTTTACTTTTGAATTTTAATGTACTCTTTGAGTTACTTTTTCATCTATCCTCAGCACTTTGGCATAAGCCAGGCCCTCTGTTCAGGATTCTGTCCTCCACTCCACAAGACTGTTCTTTGCCCAAGAAAGTTTTCTTTTCCACCCCTCATTACCTTTTCCATAGTAACCTGTTCTTTTCCTTCACAATCTTATGGGTATGTGTGTGTGTCTTTGTGTTTGTGATGATGATTAGTTATCTATGTTTATCTTCCTCACTAAATTATAAGATCTATTTGAGCAGAAACCATGTCTGTTTTATTCAGCATTGAACTGTGGCACTTGGCAAATGCTTGTCTTATTATAGGTGTTGAATATATATTGTTAAACTGTAAAAATGGGCATTTGTACCATCTGACTAATAGATAACCTACTTAAGAGTAATATGCCAGATATCTAATAGTATTTGTTTACAAAATATAAACCAAAATATATATCTCAAGGTAGCACCAACCTTACAAACAAAAGAGTTGGTGGCTGTCATCCTGGTATAATGTGACCCACTGCTCAAAATGGCTGCCCTACCAGATTACCTCAGTTGGTGATTGTCCACCATTGTAGCTCTCTCCTTACAAATGTAACTATGTTCCCTCAGAAATCTCCATCATGCCCAAAGTATTCTCATGGTTAGGTTATGCTAGCTAACAAAAACCCTAAGTGCAGTTTCCTTACAGAGATGAAAACACATAAG
>NW_006921787.1:1853443-1854528 GCF_000298275.1 Orycteropus afer afer | reverse complement strand
TGGGTAGAAAAGCCATACTAAGTAATTTACTACACTGCAGCATCCCACTAAATATTAGAAATCTAAGAAGCAAGGATCCCAAAACTTTGGAAATTTTTGCTTTTCTAGGGCTCTAAAGTACTTTTTCTACATTTAAAGCTAATTACAAAGCACTACTAGAGGCCACTTGGACACTTTGAAACTGAACAAATTTCACAGCCATCATTCTAGAGGTGAAACCCTTCTTGCTTGGGGCACAGATGTGTGATAGCAGATGGTGCAAAGAATGGGCCCAGATCATGCAAAAGCTCAGGGGAAAAAAAAAAAAAAAAAAACTAAAGCAAGTCACACTCCTTTAGAATTCATATCTTTGTAATTCTCTAGTATATATAGGCAGTCTCCAGATTATGAATGAGTTCTGTTCCTACATCTATCTTTAAGCATAATTTGTACATAAGCCCAACCAGTTAGATACAGTTCATATCTAACATCAGTCAAATGTTTGTCTTACTATACAGTATACAGTGTACCTTCTATGCATTAAAAAAAAAAAGAAAGACACACTTCCAGATACACTAAAACATGTTTAAAATAATAGTATAGTAATAATAATAATAATAATGTTTTTATGTGCCGCTTTAATTTGTTGTTGTTGTTAGGTGCTGTTGAGTTGCTCCCGACTCATAGTGACCCCATGCACAGAAGAACGAAACACTTCCCGATCCTGTGCCAGCTCCATGATCCTTACTGTACTTGAGCCCATTGTCGCAGCCACCATGTCAATCCATCTCTTTGAAGGCCTTCCCTTCTTTCGTCGACCCTCCACCCTACCAAGCATGACATCCTTCTCCAGGGAATGGTTCCCTCTGACAACATGACAAAGTAGGTGAGATGAAGTCTGGCCATCCTCACTCTGGAGGAGCATCTCAGCTGCACTTCCTCCCGGACAGATCTGTTAGTTCTTTTGGCAGTCCATGGTACCTTCAGCATTCTTAGCCAGCACAACTCAAAAGCATCAACTCTTCTTCAGTCTTCCTTATTCATTGTCCAGCTCTCACATGCATATGAGATATGAGGTGATTGGAAATATCATGACCTTTGTCAGG
>NW_006921787.1:1848942-1850369 GCF_000298275.1 Orycteropus afer afer | reverse complement strand
ATAAATACAATAATTAAATTGTGAGAATAATTTATTTTATAACCTTTGAAATTATGTCTTCTTACAAAGACACAGACTCCTTCACACACACTTATAAATACCTACATAAATGGAAGAAACAGAAGGAAAGAAGAAAAGGAGATGAAGTAAAAGGAAGCAGAGAGAGAGAAGAAAGCAGAAAGAAAGGGAAAGAACAGAATATTTGATTTCATAAAGGTTAACTTTTTACCCAAAACTATGGGAATTTATTGAGAGAAAAAAAATTTGCTCAGAAATTGAATAAATTTTTCATATATTAACACACTAAGGAACTAAAACTTTGCTGCGAAATGTTCATATAAGTGGATACCTTTTCCTAAGATGTCTGAACTTTTAATAGATCCAAAGAACATTTAGGGAGATGCTTTAATACATATTAATCTATTTAATTCAAAACAAGATATCAAAATTGCAATTCAAAGAAATAAGTTTTTCATGGGTAAATGAACCTGAATAAATTCAGGTCAGGGTCTGAATATGTACCCAGGTCTCAGACTCTTAATATATTTCTCATTCCACTAGACTATAGTTGCATTGAGAGAGATAGACAGAGAAAGAAAGAGAGAATAGATAGAGTAACCTAAAGAAACGATGGCAGGATAGCTTCTAATTTGCAAGTGTATCGACATAATTAAAAGTAGAGACTCATGTTTTTAATGTTAGATCTCACACAGAAGTAAAATCACTAGCTTTCCACTAATAACCTTTATTCTTTCAGGTAATGTAAAAAGATGTTAAATATTCTCTTTATCCTTTCTATTCTACATTTTCTGTTTAGAAGAGGCAAATTGTTAACCACTATTCAAGAAAGTGGTAGAGTGAACATGAACTCCCCAAATGTCTGGAACAACCAGAATTACACTTGAAAAATCAAACGTATTACTTTGGGACAGGTGCTCTCTTTCAATTAGCTTAAAACTTGGCTAATTCTGTGTAAAACTGAATGATGGTTATGATTAAAATCATCAGATGGGCATTTGATTATGTACTGCAAGCAGGATCCAAAACTAACTAAAAAGGGCTTAATGGCTTGGAACGCAATGGGCATTTCTCTCAGCACTCTAAGAGACTGCAGAGCTTTCACTGGCTTTACAGCTTGGCCCTCCCTAGCAAGATGCCCAGCCCTCTCAGTCAATTGCATGCAATCCAGCAACAAGACGAAAAGTCTTTGCTTTACAAAATTCTGTAATTCAGTTTGCACAATTACAAAATGGATGATATATAAGAACTTTTATGAGTTACAAAACCTATGAATTTTTTGGTAGTAAGTAATCACCATCAAATACCAAAAAAAAAAAAAAAAAAAACAACCAAACCCACTGCCATTGAGTCGATTCTGACTCAGAGTGACCCGCATTGGGTTTCTGATGTGGTAAATCTTTAAGGAA
>NW_006921787.1:1842842-1848569 GCF_000298275.1 Orycteropus afer afer | reverse complement strand
CCAGGCTCTGCTTACTGGTCTGATAGAGACTGGTGCAACTCCTGAGATTATGGCTCCTAGTCATCATTTAAGCCTGGAATTGAACTCACTCCCTTGGCTTAGCACCAAACTATACCCCCCCCCTAAAAAAAAATAAATAAACCCTCACTGCCATCGAGTCAGAACCAACTCATAGCACCTCTTCCTTGGGTTTCCCAGATGGTATCACTATGGTAGTAAATCACCCAATCTTCTTTCCAAGGAGTGGCTGGTGGGTTTGAACCACCAGCCTTCTGGTTAGCAGTCAAATGCTTTAGGCACTATGCCACCAGATCTCCAAGCCAAACAGCTGTATAATGTGAACATTTACACCAAGTAGATACACTCCTTAGAACCATCAACCATGGGAGGTCAGAAGGGCAGTATTTTCACAGGGAGATAGCTCAGAGGGCAGGAACACATAGGAAAGAAGGACACAGGGAAAAGGTAACCACAGAGAAAAAGTAGGAAGATAGCAATTACATTATGCGGATTGTAATCAAGGTCATAAACAAAATATGTATGAAGTGTTGTATGGAAAATAAATTTGCTCTGTAAATCTTCACCCAAATCACAATAAAAAAAAAATTAACAAGTAATAATAATAATACAAGAGGTATTGGTTTCTGGTTCCAGGGCACTAATAGAACTGTGGCTTCATAGTCACTACCATCCTCAGTGAAATGCTTTGTGTGTGTGTGTGTGTGTGTGTGTGAATGACCTGCTATAAACAGGATTATTCCAAACAAAATATACATCAGTACTTGTTGATTATTCACATCCACTATCATATCCACAGGAGCTCTGGTAGCATAGTGAATCGGGGCCGACTCGATGGCAAATAACAACAACAACAACAATCATATACACACTATTTTTTTTCCTAATCACTGTACTAAACTTCATTAGTGTAGCTCTCACAACTTCCATGCAATCTTCACTTTGTGCTCATTTGAGGGAAAAATTTGTACTTCAGAGTTTTCAGTTGACCAGAACCTTGCTGCATTCCCCAAAATACATGAGCAATGGCCGTTTCATGTGCTAGTTGTCATCTTCGGCAATCCCCTTCTATCTTTATCACATTGTTATGCTACTTCTTATGTTGGCCAGGATCCAGGCCTATAGGAATTGCCTGGCAAAAGCAGTCCGAAGGCAGTGTGCTGCTACATAAAGTGCATCTGTCACACCAATTTATGCAAATTGAAATGCTGGCAAGGACCATTTCTATGTCAAAAACAAAATAAGAGCTGCTTTTTAAGGTACAGGGAAGAAAATAAAAATTCAAAAGAAGAAACTGGCAGAAAGGACGTAGGGTATGGAATCTTGAACATCAAATTTTGAAAAGATATTTAACTTTTTTGCAGTAAAAGGAAGACTGGTCAAAGGATTGCACTTAAATGCCAAAGAAAGGAAACCTGTGGCTCTAACTGTCCCCTAGTGGAAATAAACAATTATTGCATTGCTTAAATGCCTCATCTTTGTGCCTTTTTTCTGTTTCTTACAGGGAAAAAAAAAACTTTAGGAAAAGCCAAAGACAATGTTATTGAGTAACTTAAATACGACTTGTCAAGCAGGAAACCTGAAGTTTTCTGTCAGTTTCCTGACCATGCAATAAATTCTATCTCTATTCCTTCCTTTTAAATGAAAAGTGCTCTTTATTATGTAACATCTGAAGAGCAAATGTAGGGCTGGGAGTCTCTATTTCTGGCCACTTAAGATGTGAATGTTTTGGAGAAGCATCCAAAAAAACCAAACTCACTGCTGTCGAGTCGGATCCAACTCATAATGACTCCTCTTTGGGTTTCTGTGTAGGTATCACTACAGAAGTAGATTGCCCAATCTTCCTTCTGAGGAGTGGCTGGTGAGTTTGAACCGCCAGCCTTCTGGTTAGCAGTCAAATGCCTTAGACACTACACCACCAAACATTTCTAATAAGCTGAAAGCTACATGAGGCTTAAAAAACAGGTAAAAAAGATAAAAACTTAATTCCTTCATATTAAGAATGAAGACCTGATTTAAAAAAAAAAAAATTAAGTGTTGATGAATTGTTCTCATGGTTTAAAAACGTATTCTCTATTACTATAAATTTTGATATTTCCCTTTGAATAATTTTTACATCGTTTCATCCTCCATGATATAATTTGACGGGATCAGCCAATCAGTTGTAAGAGGATTAGGGTGGGATAAAACACCATTATTCAGGTCACAACGATGATCCACCCTAACGGAAATTTCGCTGGGATTTGTCCTGCATCACCTTTTATCTTACAAGAGATATAATGAGAGAGAAGAGAGCAGAGAAGGGACCTACTACCAACAAGAAAGAACTTTGGCTCAGGGTTCTGCACTGAGAAAGCCCTAGACACAAGTGAGGATTGATGCCAAGACACATGGAGATCTCCAAGAACAACTAGGTTCATGGTGGTGGGAAGGACATAAAGAATATCCATAAAAGCTGATAAGAGAGTCGGCAGCCTGAATTCAGACTTTCATCCTTCTAAATTGTGAGGGAATAAATTTCTGTTAATTAAAGCCATCCACTTAAGGTCTTTCTATTGTAGCAACAGTAGACAACTAAGACAGAATTTTGTACCAGAAGAGTGGATTGCTGTTCTAACCAATACCAAAGATATAGAAGCAATTTTGGAATTGAATAATGAGTTGATGCTGGAAGGGTTTTAAACTGCCTAACAGTAAGGTGCTCATATGCAAGTTCAACATGAAGTTGAAGATAATTAAAATAAGTCCATGAGAGCCAAAATATGACCTTGAGTATATTCCTCCTGAATTTAGAGACCATCTAAAGAATAGATGTGATGCATTTAACACCATTGACTGAAAACTAGAACTGTGGGATGACATCAAGAACATCATCCATGAAGAAAGCAAGAGGTCACTGAAAAGACAAGAGAAGAAGAAATGACCAAAATAGATGTCAGAGGAGACTCTGACACTTGCCCTTGAGTGGAAAGTACCTAAAGGAAATGGAAGAAATGACAAGATAAAAGAGCTGAACAGAAGATTGCAAAGGGTATCTTGAGCAGACAAAGCCAATTACTATAATGAAATGTGCAAAGACCTGCAGTTGTAAGAGGATTAAAGTGGGATAAAACACCCTAGAAAACCAAAAGGGAAGAACACCCTCAGATTTCTTAAGCTGAAAGAACTGAGGAAAAAAAAAAAATAAGCCTCGAGTTGCAATATTGAAAAATTCTTTAGGCAAAATATTGAACGGCACAGGAAGCATGAAAAAAAGATGGAAGAATCACTGTACAAAAAAGAAATAGTCAATCTTCATCCATTTCAGAAGGTTGCATATGTTCAAGAACCAATGGTATTGAAGGAACAAGTCAAAACTGTACTGAAGGAATTGGTGAAGAATACATCTCCAAGAACTGACGGAATATTCATTGAGATGTTTCAACAAATGGATGCCCCATGGGAGGCACTCACTCAGTTATGCCAAGAGATTTGGAAGACACGACCTAGCCAACTGACTGGAAGAGATCTGTATTTGTACCAATTCCAAAGAAATGCGATCCCACAGAATGTGGAAATTATCAAACAATATCATTAATATTGCATGCAAGTAAAATCTTACTGAAGATAATTCAAAAACGTTTGCAGCAGTATATTGACAGAGAACCTCCAGAAATGCAAGCTGGATTCAGAAGAGGACGTGGAACAAGAGATATCATTGCTGATGTCAGATGGATCTTGGCTGAAAGCAAAGAATACCAGAAAGATATTTACTTGTGTTTCATTGACAATGGAAAATCATTTGATTGTGTGGATCATAACAAATTGTGGGTAACACTGAGAAAAATAGAAATTCCAGAACACTAATTGTACTCATGAGGAACCTGTATATAGACCAGGAGGCTATCATTCGAAGAGAACAAGGGGACACTGCATGGTTTAAAATCAAGAAGGGAGTGTGTCAGGATTGTATCCTTTCACCATAGTTATTCAATCTCTATGCTGAGCAAATAATCTGAGAACCTGGACTATATGAAGAAGAATGTGGCATCAAGATTGGAGGAAGGATCATTAACAACTTGCGATATGCTGACAACCCAACTTTGCTTGCTGAAAGTGAGGGTGACTTGAAGCACTTACTGATGAAAATTGAAGAATACAGTCTACAGTATGGAATACACCTCAATAGAAAGAAAACAAAAATCCTCACAACTGGACCTATAAACAGCATCACAATAAATGGAGAGAAGATTGAGGTTGTCAAAGAATTCACATTGCTTGATTCTACAATTGATGCCAATGGGAGCAGCAATCAGGACATCAGATGATGTACAGCACTGGGCAAATCAGCTGCAAAAGACCTCTTTCAAGTGCTGAAGAGCAAAGATGCCTCCTTGAGGACTAAGGTGCTCCTGAAACAAGCCATGATATTTTCAATCGTCACATATGCATGTGACAGCTGGACAATGAATAAGGAAGAATGAATAAGAATTGATGCTTTTGAGTTTTGGTGCTGGCAAAGAATGCTGAAAGTACCATAGACTGCTAAAAGAACTAACAAATCTGACCTGGAGCAAGTGCAGCCGGAATGTTCCTTGTGCAAGCAAGAATGGCCAGACTTCATCTCACCTACTTTGGTCATGTTATCAGAAGAGACCATTCCCTGGAGAAGGATGTCATGCTTGGTAAGGTGGAGGGTCAACAAAACAGGAGAAGGCCCTCAACAAGACAGACTGTGGTGATGGGCTGAAGTACAGCAAGGATCATGGAGTTGGCATGGGACTGGGGGGTGTTTTGTTCTGCTGTGCATAGGGTCACTATGAGTCAGAGATGACTCGATGGCACCTAACAACAATAGCAATAGTAAGCTTCACCAATTGTCAGTTTGTTGTACTGTGGTGTCTTATATGTTGCTATGAGGCTGGAGGCTATGCCACCAGTATTTCAAATTTGAGCATGGTCACTCATGGTGGACAAGTTTCAATGAAGGATCCAGACTAAGACAGACTGGGAAGAAGGAGGGGGTCATCTATTTCTGTAAACCCCGGCCATGGAAAATCTTATGAATAGCAGTGAAACATTGTCTGATGTATTACTGAAAAACTTTATGAGTAGTCATGAAACATTGTCTGCTAGTGCCCTAAGATGAGCCACTCTGCTTACGAGGCACTCAAAATAAAACTGGGGAAGAACTGCCTCCTCAAAGTAGAGTCAACCTTAATGATATGATTGGAGTACAGCTTTCTGGATCTTCATTTGCTGATGGGGCATGACTCAAATTGGGAAGAAACAGCCGCAAACATCATTAATAATTGGAACATGGAATGTAAAATTTATGAATCCAGGAAAATTAGAAATTGAAAAAATTAAATGGAATACATAAAGATCAATTTCCTAGGCATTAGTGGTATTGGCCATTTTGAATCTGACAATCATATATTCTACTATGATGAGAATAGTAGATTGAAGAGGAATAGTGTCACGTTCGGCATCAAAAAGAATGTTTCAAGATCTATCCTGAAATACATTCTGTCACTGATAGGATAATATGCATATGAGTAAAAGGAAGACCAATTAACCCTACTAGTATTCAAATATATTCAGCAACTTCTAAAGCCAACAATGAAGAAATTTAAGATCTTACAAACTTCTGCAGTCTGTAATTGACCAAACTTGCAGTCAAGATTTATTGATTGTTACTGGTGATTGGAATGCAAAAGTTGGAAAAAA
>NW_006921787.1:1833189-1842027 GCF_000298275.1 Orycteropus afer afer | reverse complement strand
AAATACACAGAGTCACTGTATCAGAAATAATTGGTCAATGTTCAACTATTTCAGGAAGTATCATATAATAAAGAACTAATGGTATTGAAGAAGAAGTCAATATGCATTGAAGGAATTGGTAGAAAACAAGGTTCCAGGAATTGATGGAATATCAGTTGAGATGTTTCAACAAACAGATGCAGCACTTGAGGTGCTTACTCGTTTATGCCAAGAAATTTTGAAGATAGTGACCTGACCAACTGACTGGAAAAGATCAATATCTGTGCCCATTCCAAAGAAAGGTAATCCAACAGAATGTGGAAATTTTCAAACAATACCAGTAATAGCACATGCAAGTAAAATTCAGAAACAGTTGCACCAGTATATTGACCAGGAAACTTCCAGAAATCCAAGCTGAATTCAGAAGAGGATATGGAATGATGAATATCATTGCTGATATTAGTTGGATCTTGAATGAAAACGAAGAATATCAGAAAGATGTTTACCTGTCTTTTATTTACTATGCAAAGGCATTTGACTCGGTGGATCATAACAAATTATGGATAACATTGTGAAGAATGGGAATTTCAAAACACTTAATTTTGCTCATGAAGAATCTGAACATAGACCAAAAGGCTATTGTTTGAACAGAATAAGAGGACACTTCATGGTTTAAAATCAAGATAGTCATGTGTCAGGATTGTATTTTTTTCAACATAATTATTCAATCTGGATGCTGAGCAAACAATCTGAGAACGTGGATTCTATGAAAAAGAATGGAGCATCAGGATTGGAGGAAGACTTATTAACAACTTGCAATATGCAGATGACACAACCTGGCTTGCTGAAAATGAAGATCACTTGAAGCTTTTACTTATGAACATCAAAGACTTCAGCTTGGATTACACCTCAAAGTAATGAAAACACAAATCCTTATAACTGGACCAATAAACACCATAATGATCAATGGAGAAAAGATTGAAGTTCTCCAAGATTTCATTTTACTTGGATCCACAATCAACAGCCAAGGAAACAGCAGTCAGAAAATAAAACATATTGCACTGGGAAAAACTTCTGAGCAAGCTACCTCTTGGAAGTGTTAAAGAACAAAGATGTCACTTTGAAGACTAAGGTGTGGCTGACCCAAGGCCATGATATTTTCAATCACCTTATATGCGTGTGAAAGCTGGACAATGAATAAGGTAGACAGTTTAAGAATTGATTGCCTTTGAATTGCTGTGTTGATGAAGAATACTGTGATTACCATGGACTGCCAGAAGAAGGAACAAATTGATCCTGGAAGAAGTACAGCCAGAATGCTCCTTAGAAACGATAATGGCCAGATTTCATGTCACTGAATTTGGTCATGTTGTCAAAAAGGACCGGTCCTGGAGAAGGATATCACACTCAGTAAAGTGGAGTATCAGAAAAAATGTGGAAGGCCCTCAACAAGATGGATTCGTACAGTGTCTGTGATGATGAGCTCAAGCATAACAAGGATTGTAAGGATGGCTCAGAGCCAGACAGTGTTTTGCTCTGTTGTGCCTTAGGTCACTATCGGTTGGAGCCAACTTGACAGCACCTTATAATAGTAAAAGCCTAGATTGCCTTGAAGAGACTGTTGGTAGAATTGTGGAATTATAGATTTAAAAGGCAATTCTGGTAAGGACTCAGAAGAAAATGAGGAAAGCTGTAACACCAGAGACGGCACAGATGGTGAGACACAGCAGCAGAAACCAGTGCAAGATGGTGCAGGAGCCAACCCACAGAGAAAAAGAGCTGAGTGCCTCTGGACAGGAGGCTTTCTGGTGGGATAGGTCCAGGCTTGCCAACCTAGTGAGAGAGGTAAGCACCCTCTTACTAATGGAGTGTTGTGCCTTCATGCCCTTATCGGTAGAGGTAAAGAGTTTTGTAACATTTGTCCAAGCAGGACAGGACCAAGGAGTCCAGGGACCATGAGGCCTAGGGACAAGGAAGCAGAAGCTGATGGACAAGTGGCACAGGAGGCAGGGTTTCCTCCATCTCAAAGGGTGGGGCCAAGACCTCTAGGATTTTAAAGTGTGGGGACACAGCCTCCTACCTTTCAGAAAATAGTCAGATCTTCACCAGCTGGGTTCTGGGGTGTGGGACTGTCATTAATGAGTGCCAGGGGATTGGGACAGGATCTGATGCCCAAAACTGAAGCAGCAAGTCTGTCATGTTCAAAGGGCAAAAGAATAGGGTCTATCTGGGCTGAAGGAGTAGGGTGGCCACACAGATGTACTTGGAGAATGGGACTGCCCCAAACTGAGGGAACAGAGTTGCCATCTCAAGAGAACTGGAAAGTAGGACTGAAGCCCAGGGCCAAGTGGCCTCCATCTAGAATCCAGAGACCATGGCCAATATCCAGAGTCCAGAGGGCAAGACCATTACCCAGATGGTCTCAGAGAACAAGATTATTTTCAAGACTTGAGAGCTAATGTAAATCGTTCTGTTGGGTTTTGGACTTTCCTGAAACCTGTTATCCCTTCTTTTCCTCCAATTTCTCCCATTTGTAGTGGAAATGTCCACCTTATGCCAGTTCTACCATTGTACTTTGGAAGAAGATAGTTTGTATTCCAAATTTCACAGGTTTATAGATAAAAGGAACTTTCCCCTGGATGGAATTCAGACTTTAAGTTGATTTAAAACTTTTGGGATGATGTGATGGGGTGAAAGTGCTTTGCATGTGCCAAGGACATTCATTTTGAGGGGCCAAAGTGTGGCATGTCATGGAATGAACTGTGCTCCCAAAAAAATATACGTCAATTTGGCTGGGCATAATTTTCAGAGTTTGACAGTTAATAATGTGTTTTTGCAAATTTGTAATGATGTAATCATCCTTCATGATGTGATCTTATATGATCAGTGAAACAGTTGTAAGAGAATTAAAATTCTCATGGATATAAACTCCTTCTCCCACCATTTTTTTTTTTAATTTTTATTTTTATTTACTTTTATTGTGGTGAAAACATACACAAGAAGACATTAGCTAACATAAAAATTTCCACATTCAAAATGTCCATTTTCAGGGATATTGATTACATTGTTCATGTTGTGACACCATTATTGCTATCCTTTTCCAAAATATTCTACCACTTATTAGAATGAACTCAATGCCCCCCAAACAAAGCTTCCCCTTCCCCCTACTCTTTTCCCCTCCTTTCTACCCCTGGTGGTTTTATGTGTCTCTTCCTGTTCTGGATTTCCAATTACACATAGGTTATTCTTCTGGAAGGTATCCCACATGAATCTCAGGCTATCTATATTTTGTTTAGGTCTTTTATCTGAATGAACCCTTACCAAAGTGGTATTGAGGCATTTGTCTTCAATCTCATTAATTCTGTCTTCCATTGATTTGATTCTACTCCTTTGCCCCTTCAATACTTTTTCTGTTTCTGAAATCTTAATATTGATCTTCTGGATTTCTACTTGTTTTTGTATCATTCCTAATTTTTTGTTTGTCAATTTATTCTTGTATTGTTTCCCTAAATTGTTCTAAAGTTTATTCAGTGTTTTATTTGATTTTTTTTCAGTATTTCCCTCGATCTCTCAATCTATTGAAGGTAACTAAATATGATTCTTTTGAATTCCTTATCAGAGAGTTCCAATGCTGCTTCTTCTCTGGGATGTTTTCTGGTTTTATATCCTGGGCTATTGTTTGTACTACTTTATCTTGCTTCTTTGTGTGGACTGAGATGATCTGTGGTCTCTGAGACATTGTGTTATATTTATGTTTAATGTTTGAAAGAGAATGAGGGTGTACATAGATCTTTGTTAGTTGTTCAAAAGGAACAGGTTAGGATGCACTGAGCTGGTATTGGCCACTGTCTATCATTGGCCAGTTGGTGTAAAACCAAGTGGTGATCCTCCCTCAGTGGGTGGGGCTTCAGGAGATGCAGGTATGCCTGGGTTGTAGTGGAACATCACTATCTTCTACTCAGTTAGACAAAAAAAAAAAAAAAAAAAAAAAAAAAAAAAAAAAGGAAAAAAAAAAAAAAAAAAAAAAAAAAAAAAAAAAAAAAATCAAACCACCAAAACAAACAGGAACAATGACAAAAAGAAAGAAAAAGAAATGTAATAAGTGATAAGAAAAAATTTCCAAATATATTTAAAAAGGATCAAAGAACAATAATGAGGAAAAAAAAGAGAGAGAGAGAGAGAGGAAAAAGAAAAGACACAATATCTGGGGAAGGAAGAATGACAGAAAGAGCAAAAGTAAAAGAAGAATAAAGGAAAAATGAGAAATCTGAAAAAGGAAAAATATGGGGTGAGAAGAACCCAAAGGGGTGGGGAGGCAACCAGGAGAAAGGAAGAAAAGAAAACCAAGAACCAGGGATGTGAAAGGTGAAAGAGAAAATGTAAAGAAAAAAAAAAAAAAAGGAAGAAAGGAGGAAGATAAAAAGAGTAATTTAAGAACAATCAAAAACAAAACTGTGGGGGTTGGGCATGGCACCCAGGCTCTGTCAGAGAACAGACTGAGATGGAATTTCTGCTGGTCAAGAGTGTGGTTGGAATGTTCATCGCAGCACAATCCACTATAGCAGAGAGATGGAAACAACCTAAATGCTCATCAACAGATGAATGAATAACCAAACTGTGGTACATTCACACAATGGAATACTATGCAACATTAAAGAATAATGAAGAAGACACAAATCATTTCACAATGTGGATCAGTTTGGAGGACATGATGCTGAGTAAAATAAGTCAATCGCAGAAGGACAAATATTGTATGAGCCTATTATGGTAAAAAGTCAAGGAAAGATTTATTTAGGGGAGGAAATTCACTTTGTTGTTACGGGGGATGGGAGGGAAGGGGAAGGAATATCTAAGACTAGTTGGGTGTCACATGTTGATTTGGGGGTGAGAAAAGGGATGGTATGGAAAGAGTCTGTGACTAGCATGATGACATTGGGGAAAGGAAGGACACTGAAACATGCACATAAGATATAGACAACAGAGGCAAAAATACCACTAACACCAAACACCAGGGTATGGATAAATGCATAGACAGGTGAGATCATGTGGGGGTGGGTGAACAGGACTATACCCTAGACCAAGGATAGATTTAGTTGAAGATAATCTTACATATGCACTTGTGCTACAAAACTAGCTACATACTTTACAGAAACAACAGAAGGCAGAGTGAGAGTAACTTCTCAGAGACAACCAAACACCCTGAGAGAGAGAATCACTGGGCCTGCCAACGTGGGACCATAGTCTCAGGGGACATCATGCTCAAATGACACAACATAGTACATAAAAATCTTGTTCTACAATCTACGTTGGTGAGTAGCAACTGGGGTCTTAAAATCTTTAAACCAGCCATCTAAAATGCAACTACTGATCTCCTCTCATCTGAAGCAAAGAGGAGGGAAGAAAATCAAAGACATCTGGAATCAATTAGTGCCAGGATAAGATGGACCACAAGGACTTCAGCCTTCATGACCCCAACACCAGAAGAACTAGATGATGCCCAGCTACCAAGGCCAACCATTCAGAAAGGGATCAAAACTGGAGGTCCTGGATAGAGTTTGTGTGTGTGTGGTGAAGGAGGGAATGTAGGACAAAATCCAGACACACAAAAATGACCAGAATTACTGGTCAGATAGAGTCTGGTGGAACCCCTGAGACTATGGCCCTGGGTTACCCTTTGGGCCTAGAAATGGACTCACTCCCATGGATTGCCTCTTACCCCAACAGTAGAAGGACCTCCATGCAGAATACCTACACTAGCGTGATACACCCACCTGCCCTAGGGAGATGTACCCCTGAGATCAATCAGCCATGAGACACCAGAGGGGCAACGTTCACATAGAGGGAAAGCTGGACAGACAGGAGTGCAAGTTAAGAAGGGCACAATAAGCAGGTAGTCACAGATAGGAGGGGAGGAGAGTTTGTTATAGTTGGGATGGTAATTAGGGGGGGACATCAAATGTGCATGAACTGTTGAATGTAAAACAAATTTGCATTTAAATTTGCACCCAAACACAATAAAATTAAAAAAAAAAAAAAAAAAGAGAGAGTGTCAGTGGAGGTGGGGGATGGCCACAACTCTATTCACTAAGTATGTGGGGGGTATAAGTGTAACAAGGGGAATATTGCATCTTTCCATTCCTCAGCCTCCAGTGCTGCACTTGGTGTACTTGGAAAGCAGAGTCTATTCTTATGTCTCTGTCCAGGTAAGAATGCCACTTGCATATATTCAAACAATCATGCCTGCTGCTTGCAAATATTCAAGATGGCTACTCCCTCAGGACAGCTGCTGGCAGTCAACAGGGCTATTTGTCTCCTTACTCACTGTTTTCCTTTCTGGTTGTCAGGCACCAATGCAGTCTTTGCTCATGAAGTGAGCACTACCGATTCTTAGGTTGCTACCAGGAAATATTCAAAATGGCTATGCCCTCAGGACAGCCAGAGGTCCACAGCTCCATTTGTCTCTTTACTTGCTCTTTTCATTCAGGTTATTCTACTGAAAAAAAAAAAAAAATGAATTTTAGTTGGTATTTAATCCACTTCTTTATACTTACCTACAAAGCTCAGGGTTCCACGATCATCTTCTGTGTCACTTTCAATTGATTTCTCATTACTTTGTTGAAGAGGGTCTGTGTACTTATCTGCCTATTCTGCCATCTTACTGGCACTCACCCCAACCATTTTTTTTTTCTAATGTGTACATATAGCATAGTGACTAAAAGCACTTGACTGCTATCCAGAAGGCTGGCGGTTCAAACCCACCAGTCACTCCTTGGAAGGAAGGTTGGGCAATCCTACTTCGTAGTGATACTGCCTCGGAAACCCAAGGAGGGGTCGCTATGAGGCGGGGCCGACTCGACGGCACATAACAACAACAACAACAACAACAACATACTATTGAAGACTTATCTAACACTCTAATAAAATATTTTTCTATTGAAAAATTCTAATATTACTAAGCCATTACTCACTGCATTTTTAAAATTTGCATTCCATATAACACTCATTTAATGTATCTTCACCTTATTCAAGTGAAAGCGGGTTGGCTCTATTAGATTTGTCTAGAAATTCTGTAATATTTTAATAGATATATAATCATATTAAGACCTTATATTTGTAGGGCATATTGCAATTAATTACACAATCAGTGTCTTCATTCTATGTTGATTCCCACAACAGCTTTTAATATACTTAGAGAGCATATTAATGACCACCCCGATGTATGAAGTGGATAAGTTGGCTGATGTAGTGTTGCACAGGTAAAACCTAGCATGGCCACATATAAAGCATCTAATGCTAAGTTCAGTGTTCTTTCCTTTCAAAGTAGCCCTCTTCAAACTTGTACACTTATTCAGGTTTATATTACTCAAGCCATTTTTAGACCTTTCTTTGAATCTGCCTGTAGAGCCAGTCAATTATTCTTTAAGATTCTAGCACAAAGATTGAAATTTATAATCCTTGACATAAAAACAAAGGCCCAGAGATGACTCGAAATCTCCATTACTAAAAGTTGCCAGTGTATAATTCCTTAAAATGTTGGAATTAAAAATACTATTTGACCTAGCAATTCTATTTATTAGGTATATATCCTAAAGAAGTGAGAGCCAGGACAAGAACAGATACATGCATACTCATGTTCATCATTGCACTATTTACAATAGCAAAAAATGGAAACAACCTAGGTGCCCATCAACAGAAGAATGGATAAACAAACTGTGGTGCATAAACAAAATGGAATATTATGCAACCCTAAAGAATAATGTAGAATCTGCAAAATACCACAAAACGTGGATGAACTTGGAGGACAAAAGACCAGATTGAAATAAATCAATCACAGAAGAACAAGTATTATATTAGTCCATTATTGTAAAAGGTCAATATGAAAATAAACTTTCTTTTTTGGTTACCTGGGGTGGAAGGGGAGGTGAGGGAACACTCCTAGATAGGTAGAGACAAGTATTGATTTGGATGAAGGGAAGGGCACTGTACCAAATGTGAGTGATCAACATGGTGGCACTGAAGAAGAAGAAGACAGAGAGAGGTACATGGGAGATACAGATAACAAAGTTGAACCCTTTTGCACATGCAGTCTTGCATTGTCAGTGTTTGGAAACATTGATCTACAGGTGGATAGATGGGTGGACAGGCTGGATGATCAAGTTTGTCTAGGCAGGGGGGATTGTGCCCATGACCATGTATAGGGTTGGCAGATGATGTTTCTACAAGTATATTTGTATGTGCTGAAAGAATGGCCAGGTATATAGTAGAGCTGACAAGGAAAAAGGTTTTGGTGACTTCTTAGTCACAGCCAGCTACCTGAAGGAAATGAATAATTGGACCTGTGGGCTCAGGACCATGGTCACAGAGGACATCAAGCTCATTGGCATAACATACTGGACAAAAACTCTGCTCCACATCCTACTTTGGGAGCTCTGGTGGCACAGTGCCTAAGGCATTTGACTGCTAACTAGAAGGCTGGTGGTTCAAACCCACAAGCCACTCCTTGGAAGGAAGGTTGGGCAACCTATTTCTGTAGTGATACCACCTCAGAACCCCAGAGAAGTGGCTATGAGTTGGATCTGACTCACAGGCAGCACACTTCACTACACATCCTACTTTGGTGAGCAGCAACTGGGATCTTAAAAGCTTGCAAGCAGCCATCTTGATGCAATGATGGGTCTCTCCTCATCCAGAGCAAAGAAGAATGAAGAAAACCAAAGACACATGGAAACAATTAGTCCAGGGGATGGACTGGTACACCATGTGATCCTCAGCCTTCATGACCATGAGACCAGAAAAACCAGATGGTGCCTAGCTACCACTGTCAACCACTCGGAGGGGGATCTATGGAGGAGATCCTGG
>NW_006921787.1:1831036-1832389 GCF_000298275.1 Orycteropus afer afer | reverse complement strand
AAAAAAAAAAAAAATCAGTGCCTTCAAGTAGCTTTGACTCATACTGATCCCTCCTTGGGTTTCTGAGACAGTATCTCTACCGAAGTAGATTATTCAATCTTCCTTCTGAGAAGTGGCTGATGGGTTTGAACCACCAGCCTTCTGGTTAGCAGTCAAATGCCTTAGGCATTATGCCACCAGAGCTCCAATAGTTCATATGTATTTTGTTTCATGACATTGGCTGCAATGCCCATAATGTAACAATTCTCTTCCTACTTCCTCCCTGTGGTAACCTTTTCCCTGTGTCCTTCTTTCCCATGCATCTCTGCCCTCTGAGCTATCTCACTGTGCAAAAACTGCCCTTCTGATCTCCTGTGATTAATTGTTCTAAGGCATGTGCCTACCTGGTGTAAAAGTTCACTTTATACACCTGTCTATTGTATGGGAGTGAGTTCAATTCCTGGCCCAAAGTTTGACTAGGGGCCATAGTCTCTGGGATTCACCAATCTCTATCAAACCAGTAAGCCTGGTCTTTATATATGGTTTTGAGTTTTGTTCCACTTTTTTCTCCCACGCTATCCAAGATCTCCTGGACTGATCCTTTTCCGAAGGGTTGACAGTCATCAATAAGAAGTATTAATAACTTCTTAAAAATTTACTATACAAGGTTCTATATAAGGTGAGAAACAAAAACAGAATTTATAATCTGTGTTTCCATTTCTGATAGACAAGACTGCAGGTTTTACAACATTGCATCTATTGTCTTAGAACAACTCAACCTTTGAGAGTCACCTGGGAATTTAGACTAATTCTCAACTGTGTTTAATAAGAGCACTGGTTTAGTATAGTTAGTAGTTTCATTTCTTGGACACTCTCTGTGTTTATGCTCTCTCCCTCTCTCCCTCTCTCTCTCTTGCTCTTTCTTTCTCTCTCTCTCTCTCACACACACACACACACACACAGACACACATACATAGTTACACACACATTTCCAGTCCCTTCCCTACACAGTGTGCTCATGGCTTATCATCCTTGGTAGTGGCTGAGTATTTGTTTTATGTTTTGTTTCATTTTGTTTTGTTTTGTTTTTTACTGTTGTATCTATTGTTGCATCCTATCAGCACCATTTCCTGGTCTTTGTTTCCTGCCTTCATCACTACTGTTGTCCTTCGATAGTTCTCTGATTACATTTACCTTATGATAATCCTAAAATGGAGATAAGTATTCTTTCCAGATGAGTCCCAGTTGCCTTCAAGTTGACTCTGACTCATGGTGACACCCTGTCTGTCAGAGCAGAACTGGACTCAGTAGAGTTTTCCATGGTTGATTTTTAAGAAGTAGATCACCAAGTTTTCCTTCCAAGGCACCTTTGGT
>NW_006921787.1:1828954-1830341 GCF_000298275.1 Orycteropus afer afer | reverse complement strand
TGTCACTGAGGCAGATCTTTACAATCTCTACTGTGGCAAGAAAATACAGTACAGCGAATTTTTGTTTATAGAGTCATCAACAAATTTGAAACAAAAAGCTTTGAAGGGTGGAATAGATGTAGATAGTTAAAGGGAGCAGGAAGCAGAAAGAAGAAAATGAACATGGCATACAGAGGGGTGGAAATGTCTGCTGAATAATAATAATATTTATGAATAGTAAAAATTTAGACTGGATTTGCTGAGCCTGAAAATTTGTAGAACAAATTATTGGTCGAGATGGGGAGGCGGGGAGTAGTAATAATGAATTCCAGGGAAAGAATGCAATGTAATAAAGTAGTATTATAAAAACTTTGGCCCAGAAGGACCATCTAGAATGAATTGGAAGCAAGAAGAACTTTCAGGAAACCACTAAAATATTTCAAACTTGAGAAGAAGCTAAGCCTAGATGGTAAAAGCAAGAATGGCCAGAAGAAAATGAATCATGAAGAAAGTCTAAAAAGAACCTTTCCAACTAATCTGTAATGAAATAATTACAAGATAGAAAATACTATTATCATTTAAGTTTGGAGAAATAGCAAAGAACAGTTTTGAATTCATTATACAGCTAATGGAAGAAAGTACTATATTTTGAATGTTTTCTTCACTGGCCAGACATAAGAAAAGATCAGTTTTGTAGCTCTTAATATTGCCTACAGTTTTAATGTTTCTGGCATTTTAATATTTCATCAGAATTTCTCTTGGTTATATGTTATCTAGAAAAAGTTTATTTTTCTGCAACTTATCTACCAACAATGAGCCTATTGTATTTATATCTTCACTCCTAGTTTGCCTTCAAGACGTTGCACCTGAGTATTCATGACTATTCAATCAACACAGGCTGGTGGGTGGGAAATTTAATGTCATTTTATGATACACTTGAAAATATAATTCTCTCCCTTGAAAACTGAATAAACAGCATACAAGGACATCCGACCATAATTTTACATTCAAATTATATACCTGCTGCAATGTGAATATTGCAAAAGAATGTGTCCTATTCAAATATAACTTACATTATTTCTTTTTCTTCATTTCACACCTTTCTTCCAACTCACAAAACCATAGTACAGTATTCTTCATATGACAACTTAGCAGAATCTTTCAATTTCAAAGTCAATGGAAATTATCATGCAAAATATCTCTGATTGTAAAGATTGCTCTAAAATATTCTTTGGTTATATGTCCACCTGGCCAATAAATCCCTAGAGAACATGACCATTAGAATATTTCACTTCTAAGATGCTTAATATAATAATATCTGTTGTTGTTGTTGTTGTTATGTGCCGTCGAGTCGGACCCAACTCATAGCGACCCCTCCTTGGGTTTCTGAGGCAGTATCACTACAGAA
>NW_006921787.1:1826463-1828354 GCF_000298275.1 Orycteropus afer afer | reverse complement strand
CTATGGGGCAGTTTTACTCTGTCCTATTGGGTCACTATGACTCAGAATTGACTCAATGGCACTGGGTGGGATAGGTGCTCCAAGAGAGAAGATAATAAAAGCAATGCTCAGGTTGACATCCCAGACTTAGTGATATTTGAGCCAAGTTGTAATAGACTTTGAAAGCATAACAGTAGTCTATATTCTTACCCTCTATAGTCTAACCCTTACAAATAGTTAACATCAGGCATATTTAAACTGACACTTCCATGGCTGAGTGTTGAAATCCCAATCCCTTGAGAAAACTTATCTCTCATCTCCACTGTGTTTCACAGTCACCCTCTCTCTCTTTCTTCTCTCTATCCCATTTCACAGTGGCTACTCCAACCTTTCAATATTTCTAGATCCCAAATCTTGCCCCTTTCCTTTCAGCAGTTTTCTTTGCCTCCTAATTCACTGCACATAGAAATGACATCTACCTAGAAAACCTTTTTGCTCCTCATCTTTGGGAAAGAAAAAAAGAAGAGGCCTCTGTATATAAAGGAAGAGCATCTGTAATTGCATTACAACCCAAGAAAATGAGCAATCAGACATATTAATGGTTTACACCACCTATGGACACCATCCAAAAATTTGCTATCTTTTAAACAAGAAGATTTTCCTTCTATTTTTCCCAATGTTATATTTTCCATGTTTTAAGGACTACCACCTGGTCCTACAAATCAGAAAACCCAATAATTTTGCAAAAATTGCTGTTATAGGATTTAAAAAATATCCTCCATCATATTTTCAAACTGTTGTTGTTGTTGGTAAGTGTCGTCGAGTCGTCTCTGACTCCTAGTGACCCTATGCACAGCAGAATGAAACACTGCCCAGTCCTGTATCGGCCTCATGATCTTTGCTATACCTGAGCCCATCATTGCAGCCACTGTGTTAATCCATCTCATTGAGGGCCTTCCCCTTCTTCGTTGACCCTCCACTTTAGCAAGCATGATATCTTTCTTCAGGGAATGGTCTCTTCTTACAACATGACCAAAGTAGTTGAGACAAAGTCTGGCCATTCTCACCTCCAAGGAGCATTCTGGGTGCACTTCCTCCAGGATAGATTTATTAGTCCTTTCAGCAGACCATGGTACTTTTAGCATTCTTCTCCAACACCACAACTCAAAAGCATCAACTGTTCTTCAGTCTTCCTTATTCATTGTCCAGCTCTCACATGCATAAAAGGCAATTGAAAATACCATGGCTTGGGTTAGGCACAACTTAGTCTTCAAAGAGACATCTTTGATCTTTATCACTTGAAAGACGTCTTCTGCAGCAGATTTGCCCAATGCAATATGTCATCTGAGGCCTTGATTGCTGCTTCTATGGTGTTGATTGTAGAACCAATTAGTATGAAATCCTTTACAACTTCAAGCTTTTCTCCATCCATTATGAAGCTATTTATTGCACCAGTTGTCAGAATTTATGTTTTATTCATATTGAGATGTAATCCATACTGCAGACTATAGTCTTCAATCTTCATCAGTAAGTGTTCCAAGGCATCCGCACTTTCAGCAAGCAAAGTTGTGTCATCTGCGTATCACAGCTCATTAATTAGTCTTCCTCCAAGCCTGATGACACATTCTTTCTCATATAATCCAGCTTCTCAGATTATTTGTCAGCATACAAATTGAATAAGTATGGTGAAAGGATACAATGTTGACTCACTCCCTTCTTGATTTTGAACCATGTTCTGTTTGAATAACAGCCTCCCAATCTATGTACAAAGTCCTCATGAGTACAATCAAAGTGTTCTGGAATTCCCATTCTTCTCAAAATTATCCATAATTTGTTATGATGCACACAATTGAATGTTTTTCTATAGTCAATAAAATACAAGTAGACATCTTTCTGGTATTCTTTGTTTTGA
>NW_006921787.1:1824226-1826001 GCF_000298275.1 Orycteropus afer afer | reverse complement strand
TTGACCATTTCTTTTTGGTACAGTGACTTTATGCATACCTTCCACCTTTTTTTGGTGTTTCCTGCATCATTCAATATTTTGCTCATAGAAATTTCAATATTGCAACTCGTGGCTTAAATTTTTTCCTCAGTTCTTTCAGCTTGAGAAATGCTGACCATGTTCTTTTCTTTTGGTTTTCTAACTCCAGATCTTTGCACATTTCACTATAGTAATTGGCTTTGTCTACTCGAGCTGCTCTTTGAAATCTTATGTTCAGCTCTTTTATCTTGTTATTTCTTCCATTTGCTTTAGTTAGTCTTTGCTCAAGGGCAAGTTTCAGAGTCTCCTCTGACATCCATGTTGGTCTTTTTTTCCTTTCCTGTCTTTTTAATGACCTCTTGCTTTCTTCATGATGTCATCCTGCAATTTCTCTGGCTTTCAGTCATGGGTGTCCAATGCATCAAATCAAATTCTTTAAATGGTGTCTAAATTCAGGAGGGATACTATCAAGGTCATATTTTGTCTCTCGTGGACTTGTGTTAATTGTCTTCAACTTCAAGTTGAACTTGCATACAAGCACTTGATGGTCTATTCCACAATCAGCTCCTGGCCTTGTTTTGGGTAAAGATATTATACTTAACTCCATTGCCTCTTGCCACAGATGTGGTCAATCTGATTCCTGTGTATTCCATCTAGTGAAGTCCACATGTATAGTTCTTGTTTATGTTGTTGAAAAACTGTACTTGCAATGAATAAGTGGTTGGTCACACAACATTCTATCATGTGATCTCCAGTGTTATTTCCATTACCAAGGCTGTATTTTCCAACTACTGGTAACTCTTCTTTGTTTCCAACTTTTCCATTCCAGTCACCACTGATAATCAACACATCCTGATTGCAAGTTTGGTCATTTTTAGACTGCAGAAGTTGGTAGAAATCAATTTCTTTATCTTTGGCTTTGGTGGTTAGTGCATAGATTTGAATAATAGTAGTATTAACTGATTTTCCCTGTAGACATGTGGATATTATCCTATCACTGACAGCATTGTACCTTAGGCAGATCTTAAAACAATCTTTGTGATGATGAATGCCATGCCATTCCTCTTTAATTTGTCATTCCTGGCATAATAGATCACATGGTCATCTGATTCAAAGTGGCCCAAAGCAATCCATTTCAGCTCACTAATCCCTAAGATATTGAGCTTCATGTGTTCCATTTCATTTTTGACAACTTCCAATTTTCCTAGATTCGTACTTTGTACATTCTACATTCCAAATATTAATGGATGTTTGCATCTGTTTCTACTCATTTTGAGTCGTGCCACATCAGCCAATGGAGGTCCCCAAAGTTTTACCCTATCCATATCATTAAGGTCATCTGTACTCTGAGGAGTCAGCTCTTCCCAAGTCAAATTTTGAGTGCCTTCCAAACTGATGGGCTCATCTTCTGGCACTGTATCAGACAGTATTTCAGGGCTGTTCATAAAGTTTTCCAGTAATATATCAGACAGTGTTTCATTGCTATTCATAAAGTTTTCACTGGCCAATTGTTTGAGAAATGGATGGCCTTTTCCTTCTTCCATGTCTGCCTTAGCCTGGAAGCTGCACTGAAACCTGTCCACCATGGGTAAATCTTCCTGCATTTTGAAACACTGGTGTCATAGCTTTGAGCTTCACAATAACACTTAAGTTACCACATTTCAAACTAAAGATCGCTAACTATATCTTCATATGAGTACCTCTCCCTTAAAAACTTAAACACTTACATTTGTCTTTCCTGTAATACCTGAAGGGAC
>NW_006921787.1:1819883-1823256 GCF_000298275.1 Orycteropus afer afer | reverse complement strand
TTCTATACAATTCTTTTTTTTAAGCTTCCTGAGATTCCATTACTGCTGATCTGATCCAGGACATTGCCTTATACTTGGTATCTCTGCCTCCATTCTGCTTCCTTCAATCCACTTTATACATTGACAGCCAAATATCTTCCCAAAGCATCATTCTAATCCAGTTATTTTCCTGACCAAAAAACTTTAATGGGTCCCTTTTGGATATAGAATAAAATTTCAGTATATCATTAAGCATATTCCATAATATGGGCCTAATATACATTTTCGGTTTTATGCTCTATTTCATTTTTAAACTATCTGTGCAATGTAGATACCAACATGAATATACCCATCATTTCTTGTCCTTATAATTTCACTCACACAATTCTTTGAATCTACTATGTGTTCAGTAGGTTTATCTGTGAAAACTGCAGCACAGTTCAAAGCCCCATTCAAATTCAGACACCTCCATAAAGCCTGCCCTTAAGATTGTACTTAATCTGCCCAAAAGGACATGTCATCATTTTTATGGTGGCATTTATATCCTGAATTATATATAGTTACTTGTATACATGTCTGTAAATCATAAAGAGCTTGAGACTGTGTCATAAACTGTGTCTAACTTGTAACATTTGCTCAAGAAATGTTTTTTAATTTAATTCTATCTAATGTTGAACTTCAGAATTCTCTGTTGGATTGTCACAGGCTTTTTTTGGTCAATCACACTTTTCTAATCAATGGGAATAGTCTTTGAGAAAAAAGTCCATCTATTGTCTTGTTGGCAGGCCACATACCAGCCCATCTGTGTGTGATGCCATGGACAGCTTGAATAACATCTGTTAGCTACATACATTAATGAGATTTCTATACCCACCTATCCATCAGAATCAGTAAGGCAATGAAACTAATTTAATACACTAGCTTCTCTGTTCAAGGGCCCAGTAATATGATATCCAAATATATATTATAAGTTAACTCCTTTCAGTTAACTTTGAAACTTCGAAACAATCTATTCCAATTGTTTCATAAAACGAAAGTAGTCTGAAGTATATGTATGGAGATGATTAATGATATACATACATAACTTTTTTACAATGGCCCAAACACACATTTAGTTTTATCTTTAAACAGCCTTCTAAATCTATATATTTGACTGCCTCTTTGTTTCTTCTCTTCTAAGAACTTACTTTAATTTTCAACTTTCGTCTGTAGTTTGAACAACCACTCCCATGTTTTTACCATTGAATTTTTTTTTACTGCAGCACTTTTTTTATGCTAGTCTTGATGGGGGAAAATTGTTGAAGAAAATATTCTTATAATATGGCTTGATAAATTTACAAATAATTTTCTATCACTGACAGCATTCTTATTGATAGATGGGATAATATTGCAGCAGGCAGCATACTGCATCTATCAACACATGAAATGGAAATCTAAACACTGGTCTAATATCTGAGACTGGAGATCATTTGATGAGAAGCTCATACATATATGTATAATTTCAGAATAAAGAATTTTTAGTCTGTGTATGCTTCTTGTGTTAGACAATCCTCATGAAAGTCTCAAGCAGAAATGTGAGTAGTGATTCCATGAACTTTAATCAGTTTTTAATGTTACTCATACTATATAAATGTTTTGTTGTCTGCTTTGCATATATATAAAATTTAAGGAAAATATAATATAATAAGCAAAATATAGCTAAAGAGTAAAAAATAACCAAAAATTCAGGATAAAAACAATTTCAGTTGAATGAACGAGTTATGTACAGGGCCATTCAAAGTTAGTTAATATTTAAACAATAATTAATTGGATGATTAAAAATTAAAAATCTTTGGAAATATATACTGGCCTATTTATGTGAAGTACTGGAAAATATTTTTTCAGAAAAGAATTTATTCTAGATTCTCAAGCCCTGATAGCTTAACTATTTCCACAAGTCCAAAACAATCAAATTCATTAGGATAGTATCAAAATCAAAACTAGATATAATACCTTACTATAAGCTAATTTTAAATAAATTTTGTTACATACACTAGTTTTTAGTTATTCCATTGGGGAATGACACACACTAGTTTTTAGTTATTCCATTGGGGAATGGCGGTAATATTCTAATTTTTCCTCAGATAGACAATGATGAATCACATTTGGCATAAAATAAAATATATAAAATATTATTATATTTATTAATCAACATTTCACAAAAAAGTCATTATTTCTCTTATTAATGAAAGCATATTTTATCATTTTTTATAATAATCATTCCAAATATTCTCAATAGAGGGTTTAAAATTATCCATAAGCTAATATAAAACCATCATATAAAAATAATATTATACATGTTCTCATTAGATGTAAAACAAAGTTCAAGGAAATTAGAAAATAGTTGGTTAGATTAAATTCATATAAAACTTCAATTTAAAAAATGAGAATTATTAAGTTTAAGTTGAAAGGAAATTGACACATGACCAACTTTAGTATTTTGTGCAACATATAAGTTCCCTAAGTACTATTTCCATATTGTTAATTGTCCATATATATGGACTATACCTGTCCACATAGAATTCTCCATATACTTCTGAAAATTGCATCATTTCTCTTTTCATTATCAATAACAGAGTCATAAAAATAAAATGATTCTGCATTATCAGACTGAAAGCCAATTTTATAGCCTCTCCTGAACTATTATGTCAGAGAGTACTGAGGCATAATGGTGAAATTTAAAATTTTAAAGGATTTGCTATGACAGTACAGCTATTTCATTGTCTACTTCACTTCATTTTAAATGAATCACAGCTTTTTTGAAGATATTCACTCCTGTGTACTTGACTTTTTAAAACAAAAATAGTTTTCTATGTTTCTTCCTTAACTTTTAGTTATCTAGTGCTACTATTAGAGGAATACCACAAATGGATGGCTTTAACAAACAGAAATTTGTTCTCTCACACTTTAAGAAGTTAGAAGTCCAAATTCAGAGTGCTACCTCTAGGGGAAGGCTTTCCTTCTCTGTCAACTCTGGTAAAATGTTCTTGTTTCCTTTCAATATCTGTTAGCCCAGTGTTACTTGGAGATCCCCTTGTGTCTTGGCATTAGTCTTTCCTGGGCATTGAATGTTTTCAATGCAGTGACCCTGGGGCCAAAGGATGCTCTCCTTTCTTGGTGGTAAGAGGTCTTTCTCTCTCTAGTCTTTCTCTCTCTTACTCTCTGACAACTTCTCTCTCCTTTTATCTCTTGTAAGATACCAGGTGATACAAGCCACACCCCAGGGATTCCCTTTATCTCAGATCAGGGTTGTAACCAGAGTAAATGTGTCGGATCCCACCCTAATTGTGCTTCATTATCATAACAAACATGACTTAGTCATCATTAACATAACTAAATTTTGCATCATTAACAT
>NW_006921787.1:1799420-1815398 GCF_000298275.1 Orycteropus afer afer | reverse complement strand
CACTTGACTGCTAACCAGAAGGGTGGCAGTTCAAACCCACCAGCCACTCCTTGGAAGGAAGATGGGGCAATCTACTCCTGTAGTGATACTGCCTCGGAAACCCAAGGAGGGGTCACTATGAGTGGGGTCCGACTCGACAGCACATAACAACAACAACAACAACACAAAGAAGACCAATCAATGATATTATTATTCAAATTTATGTGCCAAGAACTAAAGCCAAAGATGAAGAAATTGAAGATTTTTACCAACTTCTGCAGTCTGAAATTGACCAAACATGCAACTATAATGTATTGATAATTTCTAGTGATTGGAATGTGAGTTGGAAACAACAAAGAAGCATTGGTAGTTGGAAAATACAGCCTTGGTGACAGAAAGAAGGCTGAAGATCATGAGGAGCTCTGGTGGTGTAGTGCCTAAGGCATCTGACTGCTAACCAGAAGGCTGGTGGTTCAAACCCACGAGCCACTCTTCGGAAGGAAGGTTGGGCAATCCTACTTCCATAGTGATACTGCCTCAGAAACTCAAGGAGGGGTAGCTATGAGTCGGGCTGACTCAACGGCAAATAACAACAACAAGGACTTATTCATTGCAAACACCTTTACTAAGCAACATAAACAGTGAACATACATATGTACCTTGCCAGATGGAATACACAGTAATCAAATCAACTAAATCTGTGGAAGATATAATAGAAAAACTCAACATCATCAGTCAAAATAGGACCAAGAGTTGACTGTGGGACAAACCATCAATTGTTCATGTGCACATTCAAGTTGAAGCTGAAGAAAATTAAAATGAGATCACAAAAGCCAAAATATAAATTTGATTATATCCCACCTAAATTTAGAGACTGTGTGAAGAATAAATTTGATACATTAAACACCAGTGACAAAAGACCAGACAAGTTGTGGGATGACATTAAGAACATCATACATAAAGAAAGCAAAAGTTCATTTAAAAGACAGGAAAGGAAGAAAAGACCAAAATGGATGTCAGAAGAGACTCTGAACCTTGCTCTTGAATGGAGAATCTGAAAAACAAACAGAATTCACTGCCATCAAGTCTGTTCTGACTCATAGTGACCCCCATTGGGTTTCCAAGGTGGTAAATCCTTATGAAAGTAGATTGCCCTATCTTCCTTCTATGGAGTGGATGGTGGGTTTGAACTGCCAACCTTCTAGTGAGCAGTCAAATGCCTTAAGCACTGGACCACCATGGAAGAAATGATGAAATAAAAGAACTGAACAAAGGATTCAAAGGGTGGCTCAAGAAGAAAAAGTAAAGAACAAAATGAAAATGTGCAAAGACCTGGAATTAGAAAACAAAAAGGGGAGAATATGCTCAGCATTTTTCAAGCTAAAAGAACTAAAGAATAAATTCAAGCATCAAGTTGAAATACTGAAGGATTCTATGGTCAACATAGATGCAGGAAGGATTAATAGAAGACAGAGGAATTCAAAGAGTCACTGTGTCAAAAAGAATTGGTCAATGTTCAACTATTTCAGGAGGCAGCCTATGATCAAGAACCAATGGTATTGAAGGAAGAAGTTCAAGCTGCACTGAAGGAACTGGTCAAAACAAGGTTTCAGGAATTGATGGAATACCCATTGAGATGTTTCCCAAATAGATGAAATGCTGAAGGCACTCACTGGTTTATGCCAAGCAATTTGGAACATCTGGCCAACCTACTGGAAGAGGTCCATATTTGTGTCCATGCCAAAGAAAGGTGATCCAGCAGAATGTGGAAGTTATTGAACAACATTATTAATATCACACAAAGTAAAATTTTGCTGAAGACAATTCGAAAAGGATTGCTGCAGTATGTTGACAGGGAGCTTCCAGATATTTAAGCTGGACTTAGAAGGGGATGTGGAATGAGGAATATTATTGCTAATGTCAGATGGATCTTGACTTGAAAGCAAAGAATAAATAGAAAGATGTTTACATGTGTTTTATTGACTTTGCAAAGGCATTTGATGTGTAGATCAATAACAAATTATAGATAACACTGCAAAGAATGGGAATTCACTTGATTTTGCTCACATGGAATTGGTACACAGACGGATAGGCTGTCGTTCGAACAGAACAAGGTGATACTGCATGGTTTAAAATTAGGAAGGATGTGCATCTCTGTTGTGTCCTTTCACTACACTTATTCAATCTGCATGCTGAGCAAACAATCTGAGAAGGTGGATTATATGAAGAAGAATGTGTCATCAGGATTAGAGGAAGACTTATTAACCAACTGTGATATATGCAGATGACATAACTTTGCTTACTCAACGTGACAATGACTTGAAGCATTTACTCAAGTGCTTGATGAAGGTCAAAGACTACAGTCTTCAGTAAGGATTACACCTCAAAATGAAACAAAAATCCTCACAACTGGACCAATAACCAACATCACAATAAATGGAGAAAAGACTGAAATTTTTAAAGATTTCATTTTACTTGGACCCACAATCATCACCCATGGAAGCAGTAGTCAAGAAATCAGATGACGTGTTACACTGTGCAAATCTGCTGAAAAAGACCTCTTTAAAGTGTTAAAGAACAAAAATATCACTTTGAAGACCAAAATGTGCCTAACATATGCATGTGAAAGCTGGACAATGAATAAGAAATACTGAAGAAGAACTGATGCCTTTGAAGTGTGGTGTTGGCAAAAAAATACTGAAATATCTATGGACTGACAGAAGAACGAACAAATCTGTCCTGGAAGAAATATAGCCAGATTGCTCCTTAGAAGTAAGAATGGCCGGACTTCATATCATCAGCTTTTGTCATGTTGTCAGAAGCAAGCATTCCCTGGAGAAACATTCCCTGGAGAAGGATATCATGCTTGTCATGGGTGGTAGTTCAGTTTTGGTGTCAACTTGCCTGGGCCTGGTTGAATGGCTGGGCAACTGGATGTAGAATTCCCCATGATGAGACTGGTGGTAATCAACTCCATGGTGGAATCTACTGTGAGCAGCTGAGTAGCCACCTTAGGGAATGTGGTCTACTTCCTGTATATAAGCAGAAGCCTTGGGGAATGGTCTCTAGCTTATGGCACCTTGAACTATGCATGTAGCTGTGTTGTTGTTCAGCTGCCTGCCATGCTCTACCTACCTTGGAACTTACAATGGACTTGAATTAAGGGCCTGCCGTGTGGTCTGGTCACATCAGGACTGTGCCTTTTTACTATTCAAACTTGGGCTTGGCAGCCTCAGCAGCCAGCAGCTGTCTGAGCGAAGAAAAGCCTCTAGCTTTAGTGGGCCAGAAGCTGGAGGCAGAGCTGAAGCCCAAGACTGAGGGGCTTTCACCCAGCCCCTAGAGCCTGTCACTTTGAACTTCGACTTAAAATCTCTGAACTGTAAGAGAATAAACTCCTGTTTGTTAAGGCCATCCCATTTGTAGTATATTCTTGTCAGAGAGGCACTAGGTAACCAGAACATCATGACTGTTAGCGAAAAAGGGAAAGACCCTCAATGAAATGGATTGACTCAGTGGCTGCAATGATGGGCTCATGCCTAGCAAAGATTGTGAGAATGGCACATGACTGGGCAGTGTTTCATTCTGTTGTCAGAGCCAACTCAGTGGCACCTAAAACAACAAAAATAACATATTTTTAGGTCTCTGTGAATTGTACAGTCCAGAAGACAAAACAGAATTAAAATTGGAACTGTGTGTTATATTAACGGGTCTGAAAAAAGTCAGCTAACATGTTGTTAGAAAAAAAAAAAAAAAAAGAATATAACATTTTAAAGTAGATATACATAAAAAAATATCTAATAAGTACTACAATAAATATAATGTTTTGCCAAATAGAAAAATCTGACCAAAAAAGGACATGACAAGATTTTTATTTGTCTGAGTCTGTGCTCTTTTATCTGTAAAGCAGATTCGAAGAAGTAAGGTAACTGCTAGTAGCAGAGTAGAAAATGAACCCAAATCCTTGCATCTTATTAATTTATGACACTTTCTAAGATTTCAAATGTTAAAGCAGTTGATCTGTGGTTTCTTGTTGCATTAATTTCCTGAAAAAAATTGTCACAAACTTGGTGACTTAAAATAATAGAACTTAATTCTCCCACAGTTCCAGATCAGAAAATCAGTATCACAAGGCCAAAATTAAGGTGTTAAAAGGGTCACACTCCCTCTGGAGAATCTGAGGATGTATTCCTTGACTCCTCTAGTTTCTGGTGGTTGCCAATCTTCTTGGGCTTGTGGCTGTATTACTCCAATCTTCAAATCTCTCTCAGATTGCTCTCTCTTCACATTGCCTTCTCTTTGGGATGTCTGTGAAATCTCACTGCTTCTCTATTATAAGAACATGTGTGATGGAATATAGAGCCCACTCAGATAATCCAGGATAAACTCTTTGTCTCAAATCCTTAATTTAATCACACCTACAAAGATTTTTTTTCCAAAAAAACTATGGCATTTACAGGAGCTCTGGTAGCATAGTGCCTAAGGCATGACTGTGAATCAGAAGGCTGGCGGTTCAAACCCACCAGCCACTCCTTGGAAAGAAGGTTGGACAATCTACTTCCGTAGTGATAATGTCTTGGAAACCCAAGGAGGGGTTGCTATGAGTCCAATCTGACTCAATGACACATAACAACAACAACAACATGGCATTTACAGGTTCCAAGGATTCAGTTCTGATGTTGTTTTTTTATTTGGGGGGGAAAGGGGGCGGAGGTGATAAGGGCACATTTTTCTGTATACCACACTTCTATAAATAAAGTAGATCAATATAATGTTTAATTAAACTAGATATTGAACCATGTGTAAAAAAAAAAGTCAATTGGATATTTACTGCCCATTTTCTATTTTAACATCATTAGACAAATCTGAAAGGACATGAAATGCATAAAGAGAACCATAAAAATAGTGATTGCTTTTGCCTGACCAACATCCTTTAACCCTTTTGTCTGAAACAGAGAAGACAGTTATCTAACAGCAGCCCAAATGATTTGAACTGAACTACACATCAAATATGGATGGTGTAGTCTCCATACTCTTTGTAGAGCTACTGTCCTTGCAGTGAGAGACTTAGAGTCTATTGAAGAACCTTGTCAATGCACATAAATAGTATATAATGTTCACAATCTCTTGCTTTGAGAATTATGCTCTTGTGGTTTAAGCAGGGCTTGGAAAGGTCTTATTCCAATTCAAGCCCCTGCTGAGAATTTGCATATTCACCCCAGGTACATAGAACCAGAATCTACATTTTAACAAGATCCCCAAGTGATTCTTACAGATCCCCAGGTGAATCTTACATACATAAGTCTCACCTGAGGATCTTGTTAAACTGTAGGTTCTGATACTGTATATCTGGGAGAAAAATGCAACTCTCAGCAGGGAATTGAACCAGAATTAATTGGCTTGAAGCCTTGGCTTTAAGTCAAAGTTTAAAAGAAGAGAAAACCTACAAGTGTTGATATCTCCTGTAATTGCATTTTTCAAAATTCTAAATAGAAACAGTAGTTCCACTCAAGTCAGCATGTGAACAAGGCAGGATTTTGTTTGCATGAATGGTGTCTCAAAAAATCAATAAGATTGTTTTAAGTAATATCAATTTTATATGGCTTCCCAATCCTGGAAAAATCCGTGCCAAAATATTTTTACATGAACTAAAGAGACAAAGAAATATTATCTTGCCAATAGCTACATAAAATGTTGAAGGTTAGTACTGTATTCATTTTAAAAGAACACAGGTTTGCTTCTTTGAACATTTATTCCATCTCTACCTCCTCTATTATGAGCAATTATTTTTTGCATATGCTTTTATGTCTACTAGAAAATTTGTCTACAATTAACTTAAGGAAACCAAACTAAATAATATCACAGCCCGTATTTCTCAATCATAATTTACATTATTATGTCTTAGATAATAAGCCATAATAGCATAGTGCCTTCTACACAGACTGTATTCAATTTAGTAATTATTAATAATAAGTTCACAGTACATGATTCAAAAATCAGAAGCTCAAGGAAGTTTTTTCTCTGAAAATTTAGGAAAATCAGCTCACAATAGTTTAGATTAGCCATCTTCAGAAACCACTTTTACAGCTAGTATGTCTCCTAGGTCAAAAGCAGAAAAGGCAGGTCTAGCTATTTCAAATGAAGACTTGATAGTGAAAATGATGCTTAGTACATATTGAATCCTTTCCCCCTCCCCTTGAGGAAAAACAACTCTAATAATTAGGTAATAGCATGGAGTCTAGAAAAGGAATCAACTAAGAAGAAAATATCTTGTTGGTTGTCTACATGACCATTAATGGAAAAGACACGTCTATTGACTGGCCCAGTTAACATGAATTTTTCAGTTCCCATGACAATTGCTGTCCCAGAATAGTGAAACAAGTCCTTCAAATCATGCCTTACTGCTATTCCATAATCTCTTATCATTCTTATAGTGTCCGTTTGTCTCCTTATGTTGATTTATGCTTAAAGAATAAGTATAGTAAATGGGCTTTGACCCAACCACCTAACCAACATGACAAATGTATTTGTTATGATCAATTCAAAAATCATCATTTTGGTTTAATACGTAGTCTCCTATGAGTTTGTGTGTATTGATCAATCATTGAGACCTGACAGATAAACTCTTCAAGTTTATAGACTAACAAAATAAAGAATCAGGAGTTTCCAGGTCCAAGATAGAGGACTTGGCAAGTATGATATCCATACCCTCTACAACAAAGACTCGAAAAAACAAAGGAAACAGCTATGGATGACAATCCTGGATCCCAGAATTTCAAAGGAAAGGATAAAGAAGTACACTGAATACCAGTGAGATGAAGAGACTAAATGAAAACAGGGAATAAGGAGCAGTAAACTGCTAATTAACACAGTGCAACCATTTTGAATTATTACAAGCAGAGTTCTGTTTGGAGCAGGATCCAGATAACTGGCTCCACTTCCTCAGAACTGCATCAGCAAACACATCAGTGATCAGGTCACCAGAGAGGTATGTCCTCCCCTGCTTACCTTGCCCAACAGCCCAGTGACCAGAAATTTGACCTTTCCCACCCCTACCCACCAGTGGCCAATCAACCCCCTCCACTGCCAGTGCTGGGCTGCATTTTTTTTTTTTTTTTTTTTTGCCTTATTCTTTCTGCTTAGTTCTTCCATCTTTCCATCTTTCCTGAAGCAAGGGAACCACTTCTCCACTGATTACACACTTAGCAGCACTTGTCCCCCACACTCCCTGATCACAAGTGCACTCTGGTGGAATGAGCACTGCATTCCTGTGTAGCCATGGTTGGTGGTTGGCACTTTCAATGGTACTGTACTACTTTTCTTTCTTTCTTTCCTCCCCCTCCCTTTTTCCTCCTTATTTCTTCCTCTCGTTTTCTTCTTTATTTTCTTTTGTTTCTTCCTCATCATTCCTTTTATTTCTTTTCTCTTTCTTTTAGTTCCCACCTCCTGGCTCCATGGTCAGCAGCACCTGCCCCCACCCTTCCAAGATGTCAGTGTCAGCTCTCCCAGAGTAAACTCCATGTTCCTATTGTAGCTGCAACTAACACTTACACTATATTTTTCTCTTTCTTCTATTTTATTTTTCTTTCTTTCCTTCTTATCAATTCTTTCCCTGTTTCCCACACTTAGTTTTTCTTTTCTTTATCTCCCACTTCCACTCACCATTTTTCTTTTCCTCCTCCCTCTTTTTCTTTTTTTTTAAATCCAGCTGAGTGAGTCCATTGCACCCCATCATCTCCACATTCAGTAGTGCTGCCCTTAAACCTCCATATTCAGTGGTGTGTGCTCCCAGAGAGTGAGTACCACATTTGCACTGTAGCCAAATTTGCTATCTATGACTTATGCTAGTAATGCACCACAATTGTTTCTTTCTTTTGCTGTTATTATTTGTTTTTCTTCCTTTTATCTTTTTTTTTTCTTTTTCTTCTTTTTCTTTCTTCTTAGATCTACCCACATTCTCCTTGTTTTTTTTTTTTCTTTTCCTTTTTCTTTCTTTTTATTTCCTCTCCCCTCTACCATCTCCCCTTCCCCTTTTTCCCCCTATCTTTCTCTAGCAGTTGGGAGCCAGTGTCACTACCCAACCATAATCAACCATATTGCTGCCCCATTCACTGGATGAAGAATACTACTATCTACTCCAGTACTGGTGGACAAACAACAGATAGCAGCCAATACCTGTCCAATGAGCCCCCACTACTCTGCATGCTCAGTAATCAGAGACATGTACCTACACTCCCAGCTGTTACCAAATCTACCCAGAGACAGGTGATGAATATACCAATGCTGTCAAACAAGCAACCAGAGTAATAAGACTGCTTTGTTGCCCAGATATATTAAAACAGAACCAAAAAAAAAAAAAAAAAAAAAATCAAGATGACGCAAACCAACACACAATCAACAAATTAATACAATATTACTATATTGTCTCAGAGGCAACAAACAACATCAAACCATACACACACACACACACACACACACACACACACACAAAAGGACAAAATGTCTCAAAATAAATGAACAAAATACAGGGCCAGAAAATCTAATGAAAGAAGTTCTAGTGGAATTATATGACAAGGAATTCAAAAGAATTATATTTAGATACCTTCAATGGATTGAGAGAAAGTCTAAGGACGTTTCACCTGAATCAAGGAAAACACAGACAAAACTGTAGATGAATTCAAAAAAAGCAATACAAAAACAAGTAGACAAAATAAATGGAAAATTAGAAGGCATACAAAGAGACCAAATAGAAATCCATTAGATTAATACTAAAATTTGATAAATGGATAATGGATTTCATTGGAAGAACAAAGGTGTAGAAATGAATCAAAAGAAATTAGAATGAGCAAGATTGAAGATAAATCTCTCAACATCAATCTGTAGGAGGAACAATCAGAAAAAAGAAAGAAAAGAAATGAAGAAAGTTTAAGATTCATTTGAGACAACATCAAGAGGAATAATTTACATGTGACTGGAATTCTAAAATAAGAAGACACAAAAGAAAGCACCATGAAAATTGTCAAAGATTTGTTGGAAGAAAATTTCTAATACCACGAAAGACAAAAAGATGTACATTCAGGAAACGTAATGAACCCCAAATAGAATGGACCCCCCCCCAAAAAAAATCACCAAGACATATTGAAATCAAACTTTCCAAATCCAAAGACAAAGAAAGCATGATGGGAGTTGCTCAGGAAAAACAAAAGTCAGCTACAAAGGAGAACCAATAAGACTAAGCTCTGATTTCTCAGCAGAAGCCAAGTAGGCAAGAAAGCAATGGGATGGCATACATAAAACGCTGAAAGAAAAAAAAAAAAAATGGCCAACCAAGAATTATATATCCAGAAAATTGTCTCTCAAACATGATGATAAATTTAGTTCATTTCCAGATAAACAGAAGTTAAGATTTAAAAAAAAATAGACCAAACTTACAAGAAATTCTAACGAGATTCCTCCAGACAGAGAACCACCAACAGCAGATAATAAACAGAGATTAAGACATACAAGAACATCAGTTGAAAATCAACACAGATATAGAAGTATCAAAAATAAAATAAGCCTATAAGACAGATAATAGGGACCCAGAGACACCAATTTCTAAATGATGATGAATGCAAAGCAAAATGAAGGAATAAATGATATACTTAAAGAATTTCAAAATAGAGAAGAAGACAAGATGATATCAAGATAGAATACACTGCTTTAAACTTGGGAAGATAACAATAAATTTCAGTGTAACATCAAAGAAAATTAATAAACTTTAACACCAAAATAAAAAAAAAGAAGAAAATCATTAAGTCTCAATAAAGACTAAACTAATAGCAACAAAGGAAATGATAAGAAAATTCATAAACAAAAATAGCTCAGCACAGAAAAATATATGGAACAAAAAACTATAGATACCAAAACATACAAAAAACACATCATCAATAAATGCACACTTACCAACAATTAGATTGAATATAAATGGATTGGGTGCACTCATCAAGATACAGAGACTAACAGAATGAATAAGAAAACATGACCAATCTATGTTCTATGTACAAGAGACACACATTTAACCCAAAGACAAACATAAGCTTGAAATAAAGAATAAAAAAATATATATCAAGAAATTGGCAACCAAAAAATAGCAGTCATAGCAATATAAATTTCTGATAAAGTAGACTTTAAGGCAAAAGCTAGCAAAAGAGACAAGAAAGGATATTATAATTAAAGGGTCAGTTGAACAATAAGATATAATCATAATAAATATCTACGCACCCAATGAAAGAGCCCCAAAATACATGAATCAAACTTAAACAGTCTGAAAGAAGAAATAGATAAATCCACAATAATAGGAGACTTTAATTCAATACTATCGATTAAGGCCTGAATAATTAGAAGGAAACTTAACAAAGATACAGATCTAAACAATTCAATCAACCAAATAGACCTCATAGATATATACAGCATGCTCCAACCAACAACAACACAATACACATTCTTTTCCAGTGTGCTTGAAACTTTCTCCAAAATAAACAATAAGTTAGGCCACAGAAAAAGCCTTAACATACTTTAAAACATCCAAATACCACAAAACATCTTCTCAGGTTGTAATGCTATAAAATTAGAAATCAACAAAAGGAAGACCAAGGATAAAAGTCAAATAGATGGAAACTGAATAACACTCTGCTTAAGAATACCAAGTAATAGAAGAAATAAAAAATGAAATAAAAAAAGTCCTTTAATCAAATGAGAATGAAAAGACACAATTCCAAAATCTTTGAGACCAAACAAAAGCAGTACTCAGAGGACAATTTATAGCAATAAACACATAAAAAAGAAGAAAGAGTCAAAATAAACATCCTAACCTAAAATTTCCAACTATAAGAACAAGAAAAAAAAAGCTACAGTTATTAGAAGAAAGGAAATAATAAAGATTCAAAAAGAAATGAACGAACCAAAAAAAAACAACAGAAGTTTGCTCTTTGAAATGATTAATAACATTGACAAGCCAGTGTCAAATTTAACAAAAGAAAAGAAACAGCAAATGACATGAACAAGAAATGTAATAAGTGATGTCACAACAGAACCTACTGAAATAAAAAGGGTAGTAACAGAACTATGACAAATTATACTCCAACAAATATGGTAACCTACAAGAAATGGACAAATTTCTATAAACATACTACCTACCACAACTAAAACAATCTGAGGTAGAAAATTTGAACAGACCCATTATAAAAGAAGAAATTGAAGAAGTCATAAAAATAACTCCCAACAACAGCAACAACAAAAAGTCCTGGACCAGATGTCTTCACTGGTGAATTCTACCAAACATTCAGAGAAGAGTTGACACCAATATTATCCAAACTATTGCAGAACACAGAAAATGAAGGAATACAACCAAACTCATTACATGAAGAAAGGATAACCCTAATACCAAAACCAAGCAAAGACATCAAGAAAAAAGAAAATGACACCAATGTCCTTCATGAACATCAACGTAAAAATTCTCAGCAAAATACTACCAAATAGACTCCAATGTCTTATCAAAGAAATAATACTTTGTGACCAAATGAGATTCTTCCCAGGTATGCAACTATGGTTCAACGTTACAAAAACAATCAAGATAACCCACCATGTAAATAAAGCAAAGGGAAAAAAAAAAATGATTATATTAATTGGTACAGAAAAGACATTTAATAAAATCCAACACCAATTACTGATAAAAATGCTCAGCAAAATAGAAATAGAAGAGAAATATTTCAGCATAATTAAGGGTATATACATAAAACCAAAGACCAAAACTTTTCTCCACAGAGATTGAAAATTTCTCCTTGCAAACAGGGACAAGACAATAATGCCTTTATTAACACTCCTATTCAATATTGTAAGAAGCTCTGGTGATGCTGTGGCTAGGCATTTGGCTGATAATCAGAAAGTAAACTGTTCAAACCGACCAACTGCCTTATGGGAGGAAGATGAGGCAATCTACTTCCATAAAGATTTACAACCTTGGAAAGCCAATGGAGGTCTCTATGAGTTGGAAATGACTCAAATGCAGTGGGTTATTCAATGTTGTATTGCAGGCCTAGCCAGAGCAATAAGACAAGAAAGGAAAATTAAAGGAATGTAAATTGGCAAAGAATTGAAATTATTTCTACTTTCAGATGATATTATGCTATTAAATCCTAAAATCTCAACAAGAAAACTGCTGGAACTAATACAAGACATCAGCAAAGTGTCAAGATAAATCAACATTCAAAACTGTAGGATTCTTTTACATTAACAAAGAGAACTTTGAAGAGGAAATCATGAAAACAATACCATTTTTAATAGTCACCTAAAAGATGAAGTACTTAGGAATAAATCTAACCAGAGACACAAAAATACATATACAAAGAAAACTACAAAACACTACACAAAACCAAAAGAGACCTATATAAATGGATCATCATTCTTAAAGTGATGGAAAAATTAGTTACCAGTTTTATATGGAAAGAAAGGAGACCCTGATTAAGCAAAACACTACTAAAGTAGAATAGAATAGGAGTCTTCACATTCCCTAATCTTAGACTTCTGATAAAATGGAGGAATAGGCATACAAGCAACACAAACCCTCTTCAACAAAGAAAAGAAAAAACAATTGACAGAGATACAGAAGATAATCCTGGAGCCCTGAGCTTTGAAGGAATTATACAGAAGTGAATTAGGTACCAACTAGTGGAAAAACCTGAACGAAAACAGTGAGTACAGAGACAGTCAGAGCTGCAGACTGTCAGCAACTCTGACAGGACCAACAACCTGAATATTTCCAAGGGGTGTTGGGACCTGAGAATTGACCTAAAGATCAGCCCTGGTCACCAAGGGCTGCAGGGACAACAGTGTTGGTGGCCTATAACTAGGACAGGAAACAGCAAGGAGGGAGACAACCTGAGCTGTTGACTTTCCACAGTCTAGAGGACACAGCCATTTTGATTGTTTACTCATGGCAGTAATTTTGGATATTTAAAGTGACCAAGGGCACAGCCATTTTAAATCTTTACAAGCAGTGGCCATTTTGGATATTTAAAGTGACACTGAGCCATTTTAAATGTTTACAAGTGGTGGCCATTTTGGATATTTACAGTGACCAAAGGCACAGCCATTTTGAATCTTCACAAGTGACAACCATTTTGGATTTTAAAGTGATAACATTCTCATTTGGATTCCATGGACCATAGAATGGGCTCTATTTGCCAAGGTCAGCAGGGACATATGAGAGGCTGACAACAGGAAAGGAGACAGGTGGTGAGTGTATAAGTGTTGCCAACTAGTGAATAGAGGAGCACAGTACCTTGCTTGCATAGATAACATACAAAGAAAACAAAAATTGTGGGCAGATCACTCCAACATATAATCACCAGTTAAAAAACACAAAAACTTCACAATGCCTTGGAAACAACAGAGCATCACTGTCCATACAAAGAAGCAAGATAAAGCAGGAGAAACAAGGGACCAGATACAGACTCAAAACTCCTCCCTGAGGAAGACACAGCATTGAAACTCCCTTATAAGGAATTCAAAAGAATTATATTTAGGTATCTTCAACGAATTGAGAGACAGATCAAGGAAAACACAGAGAAAACCCTAGAACAATTTTGAAAGACAATACAACAAGAACAAAATGACAAAATAAATGAAACATTAGAAATGATACAAAATCTACACACAGATATCCAGAAGATTAGTACTAAATTTTCAGAAATAGATAAGACACTAAATGGGCAAAGGATCAGAATTGAATCGATAGAAGACAGAATTAGTGAGATTGAAGGCAAATACCTGAGTACTTCTTTGGAAAAGGATCAATCACAAAAAAAGATCAAAACAAAATGAAGAAAGCCTAAGGTTCATGTTGGATACCATCAAAAGGAAAAACCTATGTGCAATCAGAATTCCAGAACAGGAAGAGACAAATAAAACCACAGAGAAAGTTGTCTAAGATTTGTTGGAAGAGAATTTTCCTGGTATGATGAAAGATGAGAATGTATCCATTCAGGAAGTCCAATGAACCACATTCCCCAATCTTAAAGCCCATTATACAGCCACAGTAGTCAACAGACACATAGACCAATGGAACAGAATTCAGAACTCAGAAATAAATCCATCCACCTATGGACAGCTGATATTTGACAGAGGAATGAAATCCATTAAATGGGAAAGAGATAGTCTTTTTAACTGCTGGCAAAACTGGACATCCATTTAAAGAAAAATGAAACAGGATTCATAAATCACACCATATACAAAAACTAACTCAAGATGGATCAAAGACCTAAATGTAAAACGTAAAATTATCAAAATCATCAAAGAAAAAATAGGGGAAGTTTTAGGGGACATAATACATAGCAGAAATGCACTATCAAGCATAATAAAAAATACACAGAAGATAAACTAGACAAGTGGTCCTCCTAAAAAATAAATTTTTACATACATCAAAAGAGTGAAAAGAGAAACTACAGACTACAAACTACAGTGGAAAAAAAAAAATTAGTAATGATATATCAGACAAGGGGCTAGTCTCTAAAATGTATAAAAATTTCAACATCTCAACAAAAAAAAAAAAGCAATCCAATTTTAAAAATGGGCAGAAGATATTAACAGACAATTCACCAAAAAAGACATTCAGGTGGCTAACAAACACATAAAGAAATGCTTACTATCATTAGCCACAAAAAAAAAAAAAAAATGTCATCGAGTCTATTCTAACTCATTGTCACCCTGTAGGACAGCATAGAACTGGCCCATAAGGTTTCTGTGGTAGTTAAGCTTGTGTGAACAGTTTCCAAGGCTATAAATCTTTATGGAACCACATTTTCTCATTTTTCTCTAGCAGAGCAGCTGGTGGGTTTGAACCACTGACCTTTAGATTAGTAGCAGAATATCTTAACTGAACCACAAGAATTCCTTACTTAACCATTAGATAAAAAACTAAACACAATGATATTTTATCTCACCCCAGCATTAACAACAAAGTTCAAAATGAGGCAATGGTATGGAGAGATTGGAATACTCACACACTGCTGATGGGATTGTAAAATTGTACAATCACTGTGAAAAGTAGTACAGGACTTCATTAAGAAGTTGGAAACAGAAATACCATTACTAAGTATTTCCACTACTAAGTATATATCCTAGAATAATTGGAGCTGTGACATGAACAACCATATATGCACACCCATGTTCATTGATGCATTATTCACAGTAGCAAAAAATGGAAACAACTTAACTGCCCTTCAGTGGACGAATGGATCAACAAACTATGGTACATACACATAATGGAATATTATTCAATGTTAAAGAATAATGATGAAGCTATGAAACACTTCATAGCATGGATGAACCTAGAGGATATTATGCTGAGTGAAATCAGTCAATCACAAAAGGATAATCATTGTATTAGGTCACTATTGTGAAAAATTAAGAAAATATTCACACAGAAGAATCATTCTTGGAAGATTATGAGGGGTGGGATGGAAGGCAGCAACATCACCAACTAGAGGGTAGCCATTTATTAACTTGGGTGAAGGGAAAGGAAATATACAATAAAGGGAAGTCAACACAAAATGATCAAGGTAATGGAAGAGACAGAGAGGAGCACAAAACTCAAAAGCAACAAAGGTATACCTACTATTACATACACAATCTTGCAATAACAGTAATAACAATAATTTACAAGTGGATACATAGATAGACACTCAATCTGAACAGGGGTAGGAAGGGAAATGCGACTACATCCATGAATATATACAGATTTGACAGAGGATATTTCTACTTACGTATTTATATATGCTGTAACTATATCAATGAATATAGTAGAGCATGTTGTTGTGTTGTTGTTATGTGCCATCGAGTCGGATCTGACTCATAGAGACCTCTCTTTGGGTTTCCAAGGCAGTATCACTACGGAAGTAGATTGCCCAACCTTCCTTCTGAGGAGTAGCTGGTGGGTTTGAACTGCCAGCCTTCTGGTTAGCA
>NW_006921787.1:1733965-1799320 GCF_000298275.1 Orycteropus afer afer | reverse complement strand
AGGCAGTATCACTATGGAAGTAGATTGTCCAACCTTCCTTCTGAGGAGTAGCTGGTGGGTTTGAACTGCCAGCCTTCTGGTTAGCAGTCAAGTGCCTTAGGCACTATGCTACCAGAGTTCCTGAAGTTGAGCATACAGGGGTCAAAATTATGAACACTTCTTAGTCATAACAAAATACTTTGAGAGAATGAGTCACTGGGTATGGAGGCTCAGGATCATGGTCTCAAGGGACACTAAGGTCAATTGGCATAACATAATCCACAAAGACAATGTTCTTCATCCTACTTTGGTGAGTAGCAATTGGGGCCTTAAAAGCTTGTGAGTGGCTATCTAAGGGGCAACCATTAGTCTTTCCAAGTTGAGAGCAAAGAAGAGTAAAGAAAATCAAAATCACAAGGAAACAGTTAACCCAAAGGACTAATATACCATATGAACCCCAGCCTCCATGACCCTGAGACCAGAAGAACTAGATGGTACCCAGATATTATTGCTGAGTACTCTGAAAGGGATCACATTAAGAAGTTCTGGATAGAGTGTGGAAAAATGTGGAATAAAACTCAAAAGCATAAAAAAAGACCAGGCTTACTGGTGTGATGAAGACTGGTAGAACCCAAAGTCTATGACCATTAGACATCCTTCAAGCTAAGACCTGAACTTAACCTCCGTGAACTTAACCCTGGAGAGTAGACACTCATTAGAACAACCTAGCATATGAGATTAAGGGGACAGCATTTACCCAGCGGTAGAACTAACTTGTCCGTCAGTTTGTCACACAGTGGTGACATGCATGTTGCTGTGAGGCTGGAGGCTATGATATTTCAAATACCAGCAGGGTCTCCCATGCTGTACAGGTTTCACCTGAGCTTCTAGATGAACACAGACAAGGAAGAAGGACCGGGCCATCCACTTCTGAAAACACTGGCCACTGAAAACCTCATGAATAGTGAAACACTGTTTGAAACAGTGCCTGAAAATGAGCTCCAGACTGGAAGGCACTCAAAATAACATTGGAGAAAAGCTTCCTTGCCAAAGTTAAATCGATCTTAATGACATGGATGGAATAAAGCTTTCTGGACCTTTATTTGTTGATGGGGCACAGCTCAAAATAGAAAGAAATAGCTGCAAACATTCATTAATAATTGGAACATGGAACGTACAAAGTACAAATATAGGAAAATTGGAAGTTGTTAAAAATGAAATGGAATGAATAAAGATTGATATCCTGGGTATTAAAAAAAGAAAAAAAAACCTCACTGCCTTAGAGTCAATTTCTACTCGTAGCATGCCCTCTTTTGGTTTTTGAGGCAGTATCTCTATGGAAGTAGATTGCCCAATCTGAAATGGACTGGTTTTGGCCATTTTGAATCAGACAGTCATAGGGTATATTACTCTGGGAAAAACAAATAGAAGAGGAATGGCATCACATTTTTCATCAAAAAGAAATCTCAGGATCTATCCTGAAGTACAATGCTGTCAGTGATAAGATATTATCCACATGCTTACAATGAAGACCAGTTAATACTACTATTTTTCAAATTTACACATCAACCACTCAAGTGAAAGATAACGAATTTGAAGATTTATACCAACTTCTGAAGTCTGAAATTGACAAAACATGCAATCAAATTGTATTGATAATTATTTGTGATTAAAATAAAACATTTGGAAATGAAGAAGTAATGGGAAAATATGGCCTCAGTGATAGAAGTGATACTGGAGATTGTATGATAGAAATTTGCAAAACCAACGACTTACTCATTGCAAATACCTTTTCTCAACAACGTAAACAGTATCTATAAACATGAACCTCACCAGATGGAATACACAGAAATCAAATCAACTACACTGTGGAAATACACATTAGAGGAGCTCAACATCATCAGTCAAACCAAGACCAAGAGCTGACTGTGGAACAGACTATCAAGTGCTCATATGCAAGTTTGAGTTGAAATTGAAGAAAATTAAAATAAGTCCACAAAATATGACCTTGATTATATTCCTCCTGAATTTAGAGACCGTCTAAAGAGTAGGTTTGATGCATTGCACACCAGTGACTGAAGACAAGACGGGCTATGGGATGATATCAAGAGCCTTATACATGAAGAAAGCAAATGGTCATTAAAAAGACAGGAAAAGACCAAAATGGATGTCAAAAGACACTCTGTGCTTGTCTTCAAAGTAGAGTAGCTATAGTGAATGGAAAAAATGCTGAAACGAAAGAACTGAACAGATTTCAAAGGGTGGCTTGAGAAGTCAAAGTAAAGTATTAAAATGAAATGTGCAAAGACCTGGTGTTTTGGTTACCTAGTGCTGATATTACAGGAATATACCATAAATGGATGGCTTTAACAAACTGGAGTTTATTCTTTGGAGTTTTGGAGGATAGAAGTCCTAGTTCAAAGTGCCAGGCTCTAGGTACTAGGTGAAAGCCCCTCAACCTCAGGCATCAACTCTGCCCCTTGCTCCTGACCCAATGAAGCTGGAGGTGTCTCTTAGCTCAGGCAGCTGCTGGCTGTAAGCCTAACAAGCCCAAGGTCAATAAATAAAATGGCACAGTCCCAATATTACCAAACAACACAGCAGGATACTACTTCAAGTCAAGATAGTACAAGATTTGCAGAGAACATGGCAGGTTGTTAAATGAAGACTTAGTTACATGCAGGGTCCCAGCATGCTAAAAAGCTGCAGAGACCCTTGCTCAAAACTCCTCCTTATATAGCAGAAGCAGACCACATCCCTAAGGCAGCTACTCAGCTGCTTCAGTACATCCCACCATGGACTTGATTACCAATCTCATCATGGGGAATGACTATACCCAGCTGCTCAGCCACTCAAAATCAGGCCCAGTCAAGTTGACATGTAACTTTAACTACCACCCCTTGAGTTAGAAAAACAAAATGAAAGAACATTCTCAGCATCTCTGAAGTAGAAAAACTTCAAGTTGCAATATTGAATGATTCTATAGTCAAAATATTGAACCACAAAGGAAGCATTAAAGGAAGGTGGAAGGAATACACAGTGTCACTGTATCAGAATGAATTGGTAAATGTCCAACTATTTCAAGAGGTAGCATATGACCAAGAACCAATGTTATTGAAGGAAAAAGTCCAAGCTGCACTGAAGTAATTGGTGAAAAACAAGGCTCCAGGAATTGACAGAAAATCCAGTGAGATGTTTCATAAATGAATGCAGCACTGGAGACACTTACTTGTTTATACCAAGAAATTTGAAAGACAGCTACCAGGCCAATTGACTGGAAGAGATTGATATTTGTGTGCATTTTAAAGAAAGGTGATCCAGCAGAATGTGGAAATTATCAAACAATATCATTAATATCACACACAAGTAAAATTCTGCTGAAGATAATCCAAAAATAGTTGCAGTTGTATATTAATAGGGAACTTCCAGAAATGCAAGATGGATTCAGAAGGGGACATGGAATGTGAGATACCATTTACTGATGTCAAATGAATCTTGGCTGAAAGTAAAGAATACCAGAAAGATGTCTTACTTGTGTTTTATTGACTATGAAAAGTTATTTGACTGTGTGGATCATAACAAATTATTGATAAGGTTTCTAAGAATTGGAATTCCCACACCCTTAATTGTCCTCTTGAGGATCCTGTATATAGACCAAGAGACTGCCACTCAAATAGAACGAGGAAATACTTCATAATTCAGTATCAGGAAGGGTATGTGTCAAGACTGTATCCTTTCATGATACTTACTCTATCTGTATGCTGAGGAAATGATCTGACAAGCTGGACTTCATATATGAAGAAGAACAGGCCATCAGGATTAGAGGAAGACTCATTAACCACCTGTGATATACACATGACACAACCTTGCTGGCTGAATGTGAAGAGAACTTGAAGCACTTGTTGAAGACCAGAGACTACAGTCTTCAGGATAGATTACACCTCAACATAAAGAAAATGAAAATCCTCACAGCTGGACTGATAAACAACATCATGACAGATGGAGAAAAGTTTGAAATTGCCAGGGATTTTATTGTACTGCAATCCCTAATCATCACCCATGGAAGCAGTAGTCAAGAAAATAGACATCATATTAAACAGGGCAAATCTCCTGCAGAAGACCTCTTTAAAGTTTTGATAAGCAAAGATGTCACTTTGAAGACTAAGGTGGGCCCAACCCAAGCCATGATATTTTCAACTGCTTCATATGCATGTGGGAGCTCTAGTGGCATAGTTCCTAAGACATTTGAATGCTAACCAGAAGGCTGGCAGTTCAAACCCACCAGCTGCTCCTGGGAAGGAAGACTGGGCAATCTACTTTCATAGAGATACCACCTCGGAAACCCAAGGAATGGTTGCTATGAGTCAGAAATGACCCAACAGCAGTGAGTTTTGTTGTGGTTTTGGTTCACATGCAAGTGAAAGCTGGACTATGAACAAAGAAGACTGAAGAAGAGTTGATGCCTTTGAATTGTGGTGTTGTCAAAGAATATTGAATATACCATGGAATGCCAAAGAATGAACACTGTCCTGGAAGAAGTGCAGCTGGAATTCTCCTTGGAAACAGGAATGATCACTCTTCATCTCACCTCCTTTGGTCATACTGTCAGAAAGCATTATTCCCTGGAGAGTGATATCATGCTTGGTAAAGTAGAGCATAAGTGAGTAAGGCGAAGATCCTCAACAAGATGGATTGATACAGTGACTGTAATTATGGGATCAAGCATAGCAAGCATTGTGAGGATGGCGCAGGACCAGACAGTGTTTGTTGTTGTTGTTGTTGCACATAAAGTCATTATGAATTGGAGCCAACTTTATGGCACCTAACAACAACACTCATGAATATATTTGCAGAACATATATGGGTAGAGATAGCCTCTGTCATACCCATATATATTCATGGGTATAATTCTATTCTCCACCCTACCCCTGTTTAGCTTGAGTGTCTACACATCCTCTTGTAAATTATTATTGTCGCTATTATTGCAGGATTGTGTATATAATACTACTAACCTTTGTGGCCTTTAACTCTTGTGCTCCTCCCTATGTCTTCCACAGCCTTGATCATTTTGTGCTGACTTCTCCTTATTATATATTGCATCTTCTTTCACTAAAGTTAATAAATGTCTTTGGTAGCATAGTGCCTAAGGCACTTGACTGCTAACCAGAAGGCTGGTGGTTCAAATCCAACAGCCACTCCTCAGAAGGAAGATTGGGCAATCTCCTTCTATAGTGATACCTCCTCAGAAACCCAAGGAGGGGTCACAATGAGTCAGGTCTGACTCAACAGCACATAACAACAACAACCCTCTAGTTTATGATGTCGCTCCCTTCCCTCCACCCCTGGTAACCTTCAAAGAATAATTCTTTCTGTGTGTAAACCTTTTCTTAAGTTTTTACAGTAGTGGTCTCATACAATAATTGTCCTTTTTTGACTGATTAATGTCACTCAGCATAATGTCCTCTAAGTTCATCCATGTTGTGAGCTGTTTTGCAGATTCATCATTATTCTTTAATGTTACATAGTGTTTTGGTCCTCTAGTGCTGCTCTAACAGAAAATACCATAAATGTAGATGGCTTTTAAAAACAGGGATATATTCTCTTACACTTTAGGAGGCTAGAAGTCTGACTTTGAAGTGCCATCTCTAGGGACTGGGCGAAAGCCCCTTGATCTTGGGCTGAAGCTGTGCCTCTTGCTCCTGGCCTACTGAAGCTGGAGGCTTCTCTTAACTCAGACAGCTGCTGACTGCTGGTGATGACATACCCAGGAGCAGCAAGTAAAATGGCACAGTCACAAGATTATCAAGCAACATGGCAGGGCACTTGTTCAAGTCCAGAAACAGTCCCAAGATTGGCAGACAACATGGCAGGCCACTGAGATAAAGACTCAACCAAATGCATGATCCAAACATGTCAAGAAGCTCAAGACCTTTCTCAAAGCATCTTCTTTTATACTGGCAGCAGGCCACATTCCTATGGCACCTACTCAGCTGCTCACAGTAGATTCCACCGTGGAGCTGATTACCAGTCTCATCATAGGGAATAACAACATCTAAGCTACCCAGCCACTCAAAACCAGGCCCAGGCAAGTTGACACATAATCTTAACTGTTACACATAGTATTCCATTATGTGTATGTACAATAGTTTATCTATTTATTTAGTGCTCATAGGCACTAAAGTTGTTTCCATCATTTTGCTATTGTGAATAATATTGCCATGAAGATGGATATGCCTGTATCTGTTTATGTTATGGCTCTTATTTCTCTAGGATATATACCAGTAGTGATATTGCTGGATCATATGGTATTTCTATTTCCAGTTTCTTGGGGAAGTGCCGTACTGCTTTCCCCGGTGGTTGTACCACTTTACAATCCCACCAGCAGTTTATGAGTGTTCCAGCCTCTCCACACCCTAGTCAGATCTGTTGTTTTCTGAACTTTGCTATTAATGCTGGAGTAAAATGATATCTCCTTTTTTTTATTCACATCTCTCTAATGTCTGACACTCATTTTACCTGCCTACCTGCTAAAGCCTTTTGATTTTGCAGTCCATATGTAAGTTGTCAGTCTGCAAAAGATATTAATCTAATTTCACTGATGGAACCAAGCTGAATAGCAACACAAATGGAGTAAAGAGGTAATCAATAACATTCCTTATATTCTAGAATCCTCTGACAACATGATGAAAAATGTCTACTCTCTCGCTCAGAAAACTCTGTGCATACACACATTTTTGTCTTACAATTTCAGCAAAGTACACATAACCTCAAACACCATTTAAGAAACCAATTGAGAAACCTCAGAAACTCAGCAAGTGAAAACAACTGAAGAGGAAGGAGGAGGCAAGGAATCAGAAGGAAACAGTAATTGGGCTACTGAAGTGGGGGATTTCCCCATAGAATAGATGAGGGCAGTTATGCAATTTGTATTTTTTAAAATGGATTTAAAAAAAAAAAAAAAAGACAGGCTATTTGTATTAGTTCTCACAAAGAACTTTTTCAGAAAGCTCATGTACCCTAGAAATAGTTACATAGGCTTTCCAGTCTCAAACAATCAGATTTCATATGTTACTAATCGATGACAGAAAGGTTTTCCAGGAGAAGAAAAAAGCAGTAGCGAATCTAAGGATAAAAGCATTGTTGCTCTTTTTGCAATCTGCATTTTGCCCACTCTAAGTATGATATAGTTCACCTTCTCTTTCTCTTACTCCTTCTTACTATCTCTAGCTCTCGTGACTTTTAAAAAGAAGATTCAAAGAATTTGGGAAGTTTTCCAGCTAACTGTGTAAATGAATTTGTAGCTGTCATACTCCTGCTGAAAAAGTGAATGTATATCGAGTGCTAGCTTATCTCAAATGTTGCAATCTTAAGCACCAGGATTCTCTACTAAAAATCACCCTTCCAATATTTTTAACACAATTTGGCCATGAGATTTAGAAAGTTTAGAGAAAATATATTTAATGCAGGTAAGGCGGGTGGGGGACAACTCTCAGGAGGCAGGAAGCAGCAGAAGACAGGGCCAGCAGCCAGAACAGGTAAGGCAGATGGGGGATATCCCCCAAGGCAGCAGGGAGCAGCATCAGACAGTGACAGCATAAACAGGTAGAGGGTAGTCCAGGAAGTGAGTGGAGCTGTTGGAATAGCTGAGGGAGATGAACTTGTCTTTTGGTTTGTCATACTGTGGTGGCTTTCATGTTGCTGTGAGGCTGGAGGCTGTGCCAGCAGTGGTGCCTATGGTGGATTGGTTTTGTTGGAGCTTCCAGACTGAGACAGACTTGGAAGACCATCCACTTCTCAAAGAATTGGCCAGTAAAAACCTTATGAACAGTAGTGAAAGAAACACAATGATGTATTACTGGAAATTTTATGACTAGCCCTAAAACATTGTCCAATACAGTGCCAGAAGGTGAGTTCCTCAGGTTAGAAGGCTCTCAAAATATGACTGAGAAAGAGCTGCCTCATCAGAGTAGAGCCTACCTTAATGATGTAGATAAAGTAGAGCTTTGGGGGCCTCCATTTGCTGAGGTGGCATGATTCAATATAAGAAGAAACAGCTGCAAATATTCATCGATAAACAGAACATGGAATGTACAAAGTATGAATCTAGAAAAATTGAAAGTTGTCAAAATGAAATGGAATGCATAAAGATTGATATCCTAGGCATTAGTGAGCTGAAATGGACTGGTTTTGGCCATTTTGAATCAGATAACCATATGATCTACTATGCTGGGAATGACCATTTGAAAAGGAATGGCATGGCATTCATCATCACAAAGAATGTTTCAAGATCTGTCCTGAAGTACAATGCTGTCAGTGATAGAATAATTTTCATATGCCTACAAGGAAAGCCAGTTAATACTACTATTATTCAACTTTATGCCCCAACCACCAAAGCCACACATGAGGAAATTTAAAATTTTTACCAACATTTGAAGTCTGAAATTGATGAAACATGAAATCAAGAAGTGCTGATTATCACTGGTGACTGGAATGCAAAAGTTGGAAACAACAAAAAATCACCAGTAGTTGGAAAATTTGGCCTTGAAGATAGAAATTAATGCTGGAGATCCCATGATAGAATTTTGCAAGACCAATGACTTATTCATTGCAAATACCTTTTTTTGACAATACAAATGGCAGCTATACACATGGATTTCATCAGATGGAGTATACAGGAATCAGACTGACTACATCTGTGGCAAGAGGCAATGGAGAAGTTCAATATCTTTAGCCAAAACCAGGCTAGGAGCTGATTGTGGAACTGAACATCAACTGCTCATTTGCAAGTTCAACTTGAAGTTGAAGACAATTAAAACAAGTCCACAAGAACCAAAATATGACCTTGATTGCGTCCCCCCCCTGAATTTAGAAACCATTTAAAGAATAGATTTGATGCATTGAACACCAATGACTGAAAATCAGAGGAATTGTAGGATAACATCAAGAACCTCATCTTGAAGAAAACAAAAGGTCATTAAAAAGCAAGAAAGGAAGAAAAGACCAAAATGGATGCCAGAAGACACTCTGAAACTTGCTCTTGAATGGAGAGTTGCTAAAGCAAAAGGAAGAAATGAGAAGATAAAAGAGCTAAACAGAAGATATGAAAGAGCAGTTCGAGAAGACAAACTCAATCACTATAAAGAAATGTACAAAGACATGAAATTGGAAAGCCAAAAGGGAAGAAAAGATTCAGCATCTCCCAAGCTGAAATAAGTGAAGAGGAAATTTAAGCCTCACATTGCAATATTAGAAGATTCTATGGGCAATATATTAAATGATGCAGGAAACATCAGAAGAAGATGGAAGAAATACACAGAGTCACTGTACCAAAAAGAATTGGTTGATCATCCATTTCAGGAAGTGTCATATGATCAAGAACCAATGGTATTCAAGGAAGAAGTCAAAGCTGCACTGAGGGAAGTGGCAAAAAACAAGGCTCCAGAAATTGACAGAATACCCACTGATATGTTTCAACAAATGGATGCCACACTAGAGGCACTCCCTCAGATATGCCAAGAAATTTGGAAGACAAATACCTGGCCAAGTGTCTGGAAAAGATCCATATTTGTACCCATTCCAAAGAAAGGTGATCCCACAGAATATGGAAATTATCAAACAATATCATTAATATTGCACACAAGTAAAATCTTACTGAAGATAATTCAAAAACAATTAAAGCAGTATATTGACAAAGAACTTTCAGAAATGCAAGCTGGATTCAGTAAAGGACATGGAATGAAGGATATTATTGTTGGTGTCAGATGGATCTTGGCTCAAAGTAAAGAATACCAGAAAGATGTTTGTGTTTTATTGACTATGCAAAGTCATTTTCTTGTGTGGATCATTAAAATTATTGATTAAATGGAGAAGAAAGGGAATTCCTGAACACTTAATTATGCTCATGAGGAACTTGTACATAGACCAATAGGCTGTTGTTCAAACAGAACAAGGGGACACTGCATGGTTTAAAATCAAGAAGGGAGTGTATCAGGATTGTATCATTTCACCATACTTATTCAATCTGTATGCTGAACAAATAATCCAAGAAACTGGACTATATGAAGAACATGGCATCAGGATTGGAGGAAGACTCATTAACAACTTGTGATACACTGACGATACAACTTTGCTTGCTGAAAGTGAAAATGACTTGAAACACTTACTATTAAAGTTTGAAGACTACAGTCTGCAATATGAATTATACCTCAATATAAAGAAAATAAAAATCCTTACAACAGGACCAATAAGCAGAATCATGATAAATGGAGAAAAGATTAAAGTTGTCAAAGACTTCATATTACTTGGTTCTACAATCAACACCCATGGAAGCAGCAGTCAAGATATCAGATGTCACATAGCATTGGGTAAATCTGCTGCAAAGGACGTCTTTCAAGTGCTAAAGAGCAAAGATGTTGCCTTGAAGACTAAGGTGCACTTGACACAAGCCATGGTATTTTCAATCACCTCATATACACATGAGAGCTGGGCAATGAAAAAAGAAGACCAAAGAAGAGTCGATGCTTTTGAGTTGTATTGGCAAAGTATGCTGAAAGTACCATGGACTGCTAAAAGAACTAACAAATCTGTCTTGGAAGAAGTGCAGCCAGAATGCTCCTTGGAAGCAAGAATGATCAAACTTCGTCTCACCTAGTTTGGTCATGTTGTAAGAAGCAACCATTCCCTGGAGAAGGGACAATAAAAAAAAGGAAGGCACTCAATGAGATGGACTGACACGGTGGCTGCAACAATGAGTTCAGTTATAGCAAAGATCATGGGGCTGGCACAAGACCAGGCAGTGTTTTGTTCTGCGATACATGAGGTGGCTATGAGTTCAAGATGACACGATGGCACTTAAAGCAACAACATATATATATATAATTCTATCTAAATCACTGCAATGCAATGTACTTTAATATGGCTCTGCCAGCCAGTCTTTGCGACTAACTGAGAAAATGATTGGGTGAGATCATGCAAATAAGATGTATAGAACCTGTGATGTTTGAGGTCATGTGTCAACTTGCATAGGCCATGATTCCCAATATTGTGTGGTTGTCCTCCATTTTGTGATCTCATGTAATTATCCTCCATTATGCATTGTAAATCCTGACATCTATGTGTTAATGATGCAGGATTAGATTATGTTAATGACGATTAGGTTATATTTGCTGTGTTAATACGGCAGAACTAGGGTAGGATGTACTGAAGTCACCACTCTTGCTTGAGTCATATCTTTTATCTTACAAGAGATAAAATGAGAGAGAAATGAGCACACAGAATGGACTTGACTACCACCAAGAAAGAAGAGCCAGGACAGGAGCACATCTTTTGGACTCATGAGGCCTGTGCTGAGAATCTCCTAGAATAAGGAGGCAGAGAAAGAGAGCTGTAACATCATAGAAAGTGAGAGATAACAAGAAGCGGTGGTAGAGAAACAATGGCAATAAGGATATAGAATGGTGGGCTTCCCAGCTCATGGAGCAAGAAATCTGAGCGCTTTCAGATAGGAGGCTTGTTGGTAGTGTAGGGTGCATTCAGGCACTTGGCAGAGATAGGCTTACAAACCCATGAAGCAAGAGAAAGCTGAGTGCCTCAGGACCAAGTCTTCCTGACAGAGTGGTGTGCCTCTGGACACTTACTGATAGAGCTAAAAGAGCTCTGCACCACTTGCCTGAGCAGGAAAATGGCTGGGCCAAGGGGCCAGAGAAAGGCCTGTCTCTCCAGGCGTGGCTGAGAAGACACTGTCTTAACTGAAGAACTGTATCCTGATTTGTTCTGGATCCTTAATTGTAACCTATTACTTCCCTAATAAACCCCATAAATATGAGTATTGTCTAAGTTCTGTGTGGTCATTGCAATGAATTATCGAACCCACCAGAGAAGTAGAGAGTGCTCTAGAAAGGATGGCTACTGGGAAAATTGGTAAAAAGTTTGGAGAGGGGAGGTATGTCAGACTTCCACCTCATAGGAATCAGCTTTGGGCTGATGCTGAGGTTCCCTCCCCCTTGTGAAGTTAGAAAAGGTCAGATGCCCACTCCATTACATTTTTACAATCACAAAATTCATTCCCAGTAGAAATGTCACTCACCTCCCAGCATCCAAAGTGATACACACAAACACCTACACTGGTACAATCAAATTGGATAGTTAAGCAGGTGAATGCTTGACTCTACACTGAGTAATGTATAATTTTAAATATCTTTATTCCATTATTTCATTTCAATTCAGAATGCTGACAATGAATGAAGCAGTATGCAAAATACAGTTCTAGGGAATACACTAGTCATCTTAAGTACTTACACAAAGTAAGACAAGAAAAAAGCCAAACCCAAAGGTCCACCAAAAAAGTTTCTTACAAAGGTACACATTTTTTTCCTTGACTGTTGGGATTTTCTGTAGTCAGAAAAAAACTGAAACAGGCCATCTGTCACTGAAGGCTTCACTAGAGAAATACATTTTTCAGGAAAATATTAAGTTTTCAGAAATTATTGGCAGTGAGCATTGGAACAAGAAGAGTCTTACAGAGAAAACTTAGGAGTAGAGGACAGAAAAAGAATCTCAGCAAAGACTTAGGTAAGGAAAGAGTGATATGTTGCCCCCAGTTTGTAAGACTTAACATAAATTTAATATGAAAAGTTTGAGATGTAAGTAAATGTATTTTTAAAGCAACATTCCAAGGTTAAAATAGTTAGGGGAAAGGAAGAGATTCATCAAAGATCAAGACCATTACACCGTAGAGAAAATTCTTAAAGGTGCCAGATGACCAAAATTTAACTAGGATTTTTCAAACCCTTGATCATTACAAAGCCAAATAATTTAGGAATTATCCATGTACTTTGCTAAGCACTATACAAGAGACTGGAGCTCTGGTGGTGTAGTGCCTAAGGCATTTGACTGCTAAACAGAAGGCTGGCAGTTCAAACTCACCAGCCACTCCTCGGAAGAAAGGCTGGGCAATATACTTCCGTAGTGATATCACCTTGGAAACCCAAGGAGGGGTCCCTATGAGCTGGGTCCGAGTCAATGGCAGTGTATTTGGTTTTTTGGTTTATGCAAGAGACTTATGCAGGTAGATTTTCCCCTTTCAAAAAAATGGGTCTGGATATTGACAGAATAGAATGACTTTTAGGATGTGAAAGACCTAGGCAAAGGAATGAACTATAACTGTTCTACAGAGAATAGGGAAGAGAATTGTTGTTGTTGTTGTTATGTGCCGCCAAGTCAGACCGGACTCATAGTGACCCTTCCTTGGTTTTCCGAGGAGGTATCCCTATGGAAGTAGATTGCCCAACCTGCCTTCTGAGGAGTGGCTGTTGGGTTTGAACTACCAGCCTTCTGGTTAGCAGTCAAGTGCCTTAGGCAATAGGCTACCAGAGCTCCCAGGGAAGAGAGTCGGATTTAAAAATATTGTACTCTGCTAAGCAATGTGAATAGATAACAGTCCTAAAGATTATACAGGAAGAATGAGACAAAGGCATTAAAGAGAAAAATGATGATGTCCATAGTGACAAAATCATTTTGATTCTCCCGGAATTCAGATTTCTGGGTTCATGGAATTGGGTTGACCGCCCCCCCACCCAGGACATCCACCTTTAGCTGTCCTTTCGAAACTTGAAGGTTTATGTTCACCTTCAGATCAAACAATAGCTTAGTAAGCAGCCTAGGGGAGGCCATATGTCCTTAGGCATTGGATTCTTTGGAAAATTATCTACGCACAGCCAGCCAGCTTTGAGAGGCAAGAACTCCAGGAACTGAATGTTGTTGTTGTTGTCATGCGCCATCGAGTCAGACCCGACTCATAAGGACCCCTCCTTGGGTTTCCAAGGTGGTATCACTACGGAAGTAGATTGCCCAACCTTCCTTCCAAGGAGTGGCATAGTTACTCACAATAAAGATATTGTTACACTAATTTTTGGTGTTTCTCTAAGCATTTAGGTTTTTGAAAATAGACATGCAACAGACACTTATTTTGACACTTAAAGTTGCCTTTACAGAATGCTTAAAAGAAAATTCCATCATTTAACTCTACTTAGGTAACACAAGAGAACAGCAGCCCCTTTGAAACCATTCATCCACTGCAGTATCCCCTGCCTGTTTTGTGCTCACCTGTGTCTGCTGCAGCAGATGCAGATACCATGGTGACAGGGTCCTGGGAAGTGAGAATGATGCAAGCATGCCACAGCCCCTTGAGAGCAGATGCTTGAATAGAGAGACCCAGGAGCATGGAAAGAGCTGCCTAGTGATTCATCATAAATAGTAGGTGGCAGAGCCAGCATTTGAATCCTAGTCTACCCATTTCCAAGTCCTGTGTTCATTCCACTCTAACTCTCTCTCTCATCCAAATCACAGATTGTACACTGAAGGATCTCTATGTGTTCATCACTAAAGCTTTACCTATTTGTTTTATTTCTTAGGGATGCTGTGACAAATCATATCAACTCCTTGTGACAAAGAACTGCTCCATAGGGTTTTCTAGGCTGTAATCTTTACAAGGGGAGACTGTCCAGTGTTTTTACCATGGAGCCTCTGTGTGGGTTTGAACTGTTGACTTTTTGGTTAGCAGCTAAGTGCTTAACCATTGTGCCAGCAAGGCTCTAGGAGCTGAAATTGACTCAATATCACACAACAAAAACAACTGTATAAAATATCACAAAGCAGATGGATTCTAAGAATAAAAATTTATTGTCTCAGAGTTTTGGAACCTAGAAGTCCAAATCAGGGTAGCAGCTGTGTTGATTCCTTCTAAGGGCTGTGAGAGAATTGTTCTATGCCTCTCTCCTAGTTGCTGGTGGCTCCCAGCATTCCTTGGCATTACTCGGCTTGAGGTATATCATCACATGGCTGTCTTCCCAAACTGCATATCTGTTCTCTTTTTTAGGCATGACTCAGTTGGGATTACGACTGACTCTGTTGGGATTAGGACCTACCCTATTTCTGTATAACCTCATGTTTACTGATAAGATCTTCAAAGATCCTATTTCCAAACCAGATCTTAGTTTCCTAGTGCTGCCATAACTAAATACCACAAAGTAAGTGACTTTAAAGGATTGAAATTTATTTTCTCAAAGTTCTGGAGGCTAGAAGTCCAATTCAAGGCATTGGTAGGGATATGTGCTTTCTTTGTAGCCTTTAGGGGAAGGTCCTTCCTTGTCTCTTTTAGTTTCAGTGAACTTCAGCATTTCTTGGCTTATAGACAGATCCCTACATGCTGTCTTCCCTCATTTGTGTGACTCTTTCCATTTCTGTTCTTCACATTTACAAGACATCACTTAAAAGGGATTAGGATTGTCACCTACCCTACTCCTGTATGATTTAACTGGTAATGGCTAATGGCCACCAAGAATCCTTGCATTTGAAATGATGTAACAGATGTTTAGAGGTCATATAGTTGGTAGATAGCAGAGCCCGATTAGGCTCAAGCATTCTAAATTTGTATCCTCTCATGCCACCCTCTATAATATTGCATCAAGAGTCTGGGTCATTTAAAATAAGTAACAAGATTAACAGCAAAAAGATAAATATGTCATTTATGGTTTTGTTCTATACCTCTCCCCACCCCCCAAAAAAAAAAAAAAACTCACTGCCATCGAGTGGGAACTGACTCATAGCCATCCCTCCTTAGGTGATACTTCAAGCCAGTATCACTACGGAGGTAGATTGCCCAACCTTCATTCCAAGGAGTGGCTGGTGGGTTTGAACCACCAATCTTCTGGTTAGCAGTCAAATGCCTTTGGCACCACGCCAGCAGAGCTATTTTAAGTCAAAGGTCCCAGGGTGGTGCAAAGGGTTCTCACTCAACTGCTAATCTTAAATTTGGTGGAGTCACAGAAGAAAGGCTGGTGATTTGCTTACATAAAGATTAGAGCTACTAAAACTCTATGGAGAAATTCTATTCTGTAACAGGTGGGATACTATGAGTGGCATTCAACAGCAACCACTACCACCATTTTAAATCAACAGGAATTGCATCACAGTGTATATCTTAAAACTTCAAGGATGTCTTCTCCTTTCCTAGATATATTTAGGAAAACAATTGAAACAATTCCGTTTCAGATAAAAAAAAATGGAAAGAATTCTGTCCCAAAGTTAAAAGATAAAAAGAAAATAAAATTTAGAAATGCTCTAAAGCTCAGTAATATATTTTTCAACCAGTATCAGAAAATTTAACATGAAACCTTAAATTACTACTAAATCATTGTGATGATTACATTTTTTTACATTGTATACCCCGAAGGAGCAGATGATAAAAGAGAAACTTGGATTCCACTGTTTCACATTGGAATATTTGCTCAAACCTTCCTCTCCATCCACAGTGATAATATTTTGGTTCTTTGAAAACTACTGCTATTTATAAATGCTTATAATTAATAAGACTAGACTCAAAGTAATTGTTCTTCACTCTACCTTACCTTGAGAATTATAATTTTTTTTAATAAAATAACAGATAACAGTGATTGTGGTACATCATGAATGTAATTAATGTCACTGAATTGTACATTTTAAAATATCTAAAATGGAAAATTTTCTGTTGTACAGATAAATAGCTTTAATAAAAAATAAATAGCATAAAATTAGAAATAATTCTAAACAAGTTTCCTGAGATCATTCAAAGTTTAATTTCTTATAGCAGTGTTTTAAAATTCAATGCACTATAAATTCCAACTTCTTCTTGACCCTCCTACCTTCCCCACTGTTAACATGTTGAAGATAAAGAAAAATGCTCTCCACATAAACCATTTTTTTTATGCTTTGAAACAGCAACCACAGCAGGGGTTTGTGAGGACCTTAGGTCACCAGTTAGTGGAATTTGTTTTGTTCTTGTAAGGACCCAAAAGTGATTCAAATGAAAAATAGATGCTGGCCAGAGTGAGAAAATAATGGTACAAGTGTATCTCCTCCCAGATGCCTCTCTTGTCTTCCTTGTTGTTATTCTTGTATCAGTCAGCAGCCCAGCAGGAAACAGATGGCAAATTCAAATGAGGAAAGTTTAATAATAGGACTATTTGCAACCCTGGGCCTAAAGGGAAGAGGGGACGGGGACGAATGGTTATCAAAATCTAAAGAGATAAAAAGCTGAATCCCTTCAGAGGGTTGCACCCAGCCTATGGTAACCATCCAAGGAGGGAGTTTAGGAGTAGGGAGCATAGGAGTATGGAGCATGATAAATCCCCTAATCTCACTATCCTTGCTTCCCCTCTGTATTAGTTTGCTATTGCTGATATAGCAAATTGCCAAAAACTATAGTGGCTTAAAACAACACTATTTATCCTCTTAAAGTTCTGGAAGTCAGAAGTCTGAAATGAATCTTGTTGCTGCTATTGTTAATTGCTGTCAAGTTGGCTTTGACTCATGGCAACCTTATGAACAACAGCATCAAACATTGCCCAGTCCTGCACCATCCTTACAATCTTTGGTATGTTTGAACCCATTGTTGCAGCCACCTTGCCAATTCAGTTTATGGAGAGTTTTCTCTTGTTTTTGCTGACCCTCTACCAAATATGATGTCTCTCTCTAGTAACTGGTCTTTCTTGATGACCTGTCTTACCATCTTTTTTTCTAAAGACCATTCTGGCTATCCTTCCTCCAAGGTAGAATCTTATGAGGCTAAAATCAAAGTGTAAGCAGGGTTATGTTTTTGTTGTTTCTTGTTTGTTTTTGTTTTTGTAGTCTATGGAGGAGTCTTCAACAACTTTCTAGTTCCCTGCTTCTTCCAGCTTTGAGAGGCAGCCAGTATTCTTTAGCTCATGGCTACTCCAATCTCTGTTTTTATCATCATATCTATTAATATTGTTAGGTGTCAATTGTTGGTTCCAATTCATCCTGGCCCTGCGTATAACAGAACAAAACACTGTCTAGTCTTGTGCCATCCGCACACTTGTTGCTATGTTTGAGCCCATTGTTGCAGCCACTGTGTTGATCCATCTTGTTGAGATCTTCCTCTCTTTTCCTGGCCCTCTACTTTACCAAGTGTATACCCTTTTCCAAGGACTGGTTCCTTCTGATAAACATGTCCAAAGCATATAAATACGTAAGATGAAGTCTTAACATCTTTACTTCTAAGGAGCATTCTGTCTGTAATTCTTCCAATACAAATTCATTACTTAGCTCACGTTACCTTTTCTAAATTTGATTCTTCTGCCTCTTTAATAAGTACACTGTGATTACATTCGGTTTTCTCAGATAATCCCAAATAATCTCTCTATGACAAGATCCTTAATTTAATATCATCTGCAAAGTCCCTTTTGCCATATAAGGTAACTGTTCACAGATTTCATGGATTAGGATGTGGACACCTCTGTGTGTAAGGAGCACTGTTTAGTTTATCACACACTCTGATTTTCTGTGTACCACATCATCTGAACCGATCTGACACTAGAGGGCAAAGAAAACTCTTGATGTCTTCCATGATGTCTGCATCTCAGAATACAGAAAAGGATAAAGAAGGATGTATGATGACTCTAGAAGGACAAACAGATATTATCTGGGACATCCTTATCCCCATGTCTTCAGGAATAAAGCTAGAGATTATGTCTATCTACTTGTCAGTACAATTTAGCTGATTCAGAATGTGCTAAAGGCAATCTCCTAATAATTCCATTGGACTCCTAACCCATAAGGAGGTCTATATTCTAAACATGAATTTGAAAGTAAAAGAGGCTGTATATTTCCCAATATGAACCCCATCATGTGGTTTTTGATTCATTTACATTTCAAATAAATTCTTTTTGTACATATTTTACCAATTGAAATGTTGCACAAATTACAGTTTTCACATAAATACCATTCACTTCAATTATCATTATACTCCTAAAGTTTACACATGTGTTATAAAGATAGCATGGTCAATTTGAATCAGATGAATTTAGGACAACAACCAGCAACTCATCTCATCCAAGATATTTTCAAGTTAACTGACTATTATTGTTTACATTTGTTGAAGTTAACATTCTAATTATTGTGAATAATCTCCAATCTAAAAATGAATGAATGATTCAAAGTCATTCATTGAAATAAAGCATGAAATTAGTGATGTGAATGGTAAATTGAAATCCAAAATCCTGTATTCCAGATAAATTGTGAACAAGATTCCAGTGCAACACAGAAAATAGTGCTTACTGTGTACCTGCTATCTCCTAGGCTCTTGGAACAGAGCTGTACAAAAACTGATCTGCTTCACTTATGAACATACATTCTAGTGGGAAAATAGTAAATCTGTACGTGAATAAGCAAGGTCATTCTACGTTATAATAAGTGCTGTGACAGAAATAAACAGAGACCAGCTAAGTGAGACCACCTTAGAAAATGCCAGTCAATTATGTCCTCCCTGGGAAAGTGACATTTGAGGTGATGTCTAAAGATGAAAGAAAAGAGTTCATGTAAGATTGCAGAACAGACAGATAAGCTACAAAGACTCTCTGCAACAAAACAATGAGAAACAAACTGAAACCAATACAGAAGATGATCCGGGAATCATAAGCTTTGAATGCATGGATAAAGAAGTGGATTAAATATCAACTAGTAGAAGAACCTGAATGAAACAGTGAGTAAGGAGACAAATGGAGGTGCAGACTGACGGCTGTCTTGAGGGCACAGCCATTTTGAATATTTCCTGGTAGCAATCCAAGTATCAGCTATGCTCACTAAGGACTGCATGGGCAAGGACTGGATTGTTGCCTGAAAAGCAGAAAGGAAAGCAATGAAGAAGGAGACAAACAGACCTGTGGACTGCCAGTGGCTGTCCTGAGGGAGCAGCCATTTTGAATATTTGCAAGTGGTGGGCACAAATATTTTTAATATATACAACTGGAATTCTTACTCAGAGGGAAACACAGGAGTGGGTTTCACTTGCTGAGGACAGCACAGACAGCCTCACTGAAGCCTGATGACAGGAAAGGAGTGATATTCCCCTTGTTACTCTTATACTCCACACACTTTTGGTGAACAGAGGTGCAGCTATCCCCTGCCTCCACCCACTTTCTTGACTAGCAAAAATTTAATCACAGTCTGTGCTCTGACAGAGCTTGGATGCCATGACCCAACCCCCCACAGTTTTGTTTTCAATTTTTTGTTTTTATTCTTTTTATCTTCCTCCTTTCTTACTTTTTCTTTTTCTCTTCCCCCCCCCCTTTCACATCCCTGGTTCTTTTTTTTTTTTTTTCTCATCCTGCTTTCCTTTTTTTCCCCCTTTCTTTTGGTTCTTTGAATTCCTTGTTTTTCCTTTTGCAGTTCCTACTTTTTCTTTACTATCCTTTCACTCTTGCTCTTTTCTCTCATTCCCTCTTCACCAGATATTGTGACATCATTTTCCTCTTATTCTCATCATCTCTCTTTTTTCCTTTTTAAATCTATTTCAAAATTTTTCTTCTCATTATTGCTTTTTTTTTTTTTTGAGATTGTTCCTTTTCATTTATGTGGTTTGAGTTTTTGTTCTCTTTTTTATTTGATTTGGTGGTTTTATTTATTTATTTATTTGTCTAAATGAATGGAAGACAGCCATTGTCCCAACCCAACCATACCTGCACCTCCTACAGCCCCACCCCCTGAGTGAGGGCCATTTCTTGCTTTTGCACCAACTGACCCACAATAGATGGTGGTTAATACCAGCTAAACTCACCCTCAATTGCACCTTATGAACAGCTGACAGAGATCTGTGCACACACTCTCATTCTCTCTTTTTCTTCTTTTAATTTTTTTGCTGTTTAGTACTTTAAATTTATTTATTTATTTTTATTTTTGCAGTCAGGGAAAACACTGACAAGATCAAGGAAAAAACTGACAAAATTAAGGAAAAGACAGAAAAAAAAAAAAAAAAAAAAAACTAAAGAGCAATTTAGGAAAATAATGTAAGAACAAATTAGAAATGATATAAAAACTGCAAGTAGATATCCAGGAGATCACTACTAACATTTCAGAAATAGATAACATATTGACTGGGCAAAGGAGTAGAATCAATTCAATGCAAGATAGAATTAATGAGATTGAAGATAAATACCTCAATACTACATTACTGAGGGATCAATCAGACAAAAGATCAAAACAAAATGTAGAAAGCTAAGATTCTTCTGGGATACCATCAAGAGGAATAACCTACATGTAATTACAATTCTAGAACAGGAAGAGACAAATAAAACCACAGAGAAAATTGTCTGAGATTTGTTGGAAGGGAATTTCTCTAATATGACAAAAGATAACAATATATTCATTCAAGAAGGTAAAAAATACCCAAACAAGATAGACCCCAAAAGAAAATCACCAAGACATATATCATTATCAAGCTTACAAAAGCCAAAGATAAATATAGAATCCTGAAAGCAGCATGGGAAAAATGAAAAGTTACCTATAAAAGACAACCAACAATACTAAGTCCTGATTTCTCAGCAGAAACCATGCAGGCAAAAAGGCACAGGATGATACATATATAATTTTGAAAGGAAAAAATCTCCAACCAAAAATTATATATCCGGAAAAATTGTTCCTCAGATATGAGGATGAAATTAGGAGATTTCCAGATAAGCAGAAATCAAGGGAATTTGTCAAAAACACATTAATCTTACAAGAGATGCTATACAGAGTCCTGCAGATACTGAAGCAACAACAGCAAATAACAAGTGATAATTAACACCCATGATGACATAACCCAGAAACCAACCCAATTATAGAAGTGTCCAAAGTAAAATTAACTTACAAGACTGCAAACAGGGAACCAGAGACATCAATTGGTAAATGAGGACAACTACAAACCAAAAAGAGGGAACAAATAGCATAGTTATAGAACTTCTAAATGGTGAGTAAGTCAAGACAATTGTAAGATAGAACAGACTGTTTTAAACTTGGGAAGAAGATAATAAATCACAGACTAACCTCAAAGAAAAATAATGAACCTTCACAACAAAATAAAAAAGAGGACAAGCACAAACATTTAACAAATACTAAAACAATGGCCTCCAAAGGAAGATGGGGCAATCTACTTCCATAGTGATACTGCCTGGGAAATCCAAGGAGGGGTCACTATGAGTTGGGTCCAACTCAACAGCTCATACCAACCAACCAACCAAAACAATAGCAATGAAGTAGATGATAACATGATTAGTAAATAAAATGAACTCAGCAGAAACTTGTACAGAACAAAGAAATCAGCAACACCAAGAAAAAACACACAACAAAATGACATCAATAAATTCATACTTGTTGATAATTACACTGAACATGAATGGATTAAATGCACCACTCAAGAGATGTAGAGTTACTGGCTAAATAAGAAAACATAACCCAGCAATACACTGTCTACAAAAGACTCACTTTAGACACAAATATAAAAATAGACTAAAAATCAAAGATTAGAAAAAGATACACCAAGCAAAGGGCAACAAAAAAAGGGAAGGAGTGGCAATATTCATTTCTGGTAAAATAGGCTTAAAAAAATAAAATAAAATAAACCACCATAAGTGACAAGGAAGAACATTATATAATGATTAAAGGATCAATTGAACAAGAGAACATAACCATAATAAATATCTACACACCCAATGAAAGAGCCCCAAAATACATAAATCAGACTTTAACAGAATTGGAAAGGCAATCAGATGACTCCACAGTAATAGTAGGAGGCTTTAATACACCAGTTTCAATAAAAGAACAACTGGAAAGAAACTCAACAAAGATGCAGAAGAATTAACAATATGATCAACAAACTTGACCTTATAGACATCTGCAGAGCACTCCACCCAACAATAGCAAAATATACATTCTTTTCTAGCACACATGGAACATTCTCCAGGATAGATGATATTTTAAGCCACAAAGCAAGCCTCAATAAATTTAAAAACATTGAAATATTGAAAAGCATCTTCTCAGATCACAATGCTATAAAATTAGAAATCAACAATAGAAAGACCAATGGAAAAAGAGTAAATGGAAGGCAACTGAGTAACACCCACCTCAAAAATGACCAAGTAATAGAAGAGATAAAAAATGAAATAAAAAAATTTCTTGAATCAAACAAGAAAAAAATACAGCATACCAAAATCTTTGGGACATACCAATAGCAGTAACCAGAGGGTAATTTATAGCAATAGATGCACACATCAAAAAAGAAGAAAGAGCCAAAATCAACACCTTAACCCATCTCCAACAATTAGGAAAAAAAACAGCAAAAAAGAAAAAAGCCAACATCCTCCAGAGGAAAAGGAATAACAACAATTCAAGCAGAAATAAATGAAACAGAAAATAGAAAAAAATTCAACAAGACTAGAAGTTGGTTCTTTGAAAAGATTAATAAAATCAACAAACCACAGGCAAACTTAACAAAGGAAAAGAAGGAGAAGCTGCAAATAACAGAAATAAGAAGTGAAATGAGTGACATAACAGCAGACCAACAGAAATAAAAAGAATAGTATCAGGATACTGTGAAGAACTGTACTCCAACAAATTTGAAAACCTAGAAGAAACAGACAGATTTCTACAAACACACTCCTTACCTAAACTAACACAGAATGAGTCACAAAATTTGAACAGACCTATAACAAAAGAAAAAATTGAGCAGGTCATAAAAAAATTACCAACAAAAAAAGTCCTGGTTCGCAAGGTTTCATTGGAGAATTCTACCAGTCATTCAGAAAAGAGCTGACACCAATCCTACTCAAACTATTCTAGAGCACAGAAAAAGATGGAATCCTCACAAATACATTTTATGAAGCAAGCATAACCCTGATACCAAAACCAGGCACAGTACACTACTAGAAAGAAAAACTACAGACCAATATCCCTCATTGTTTTGGTTAGTTCATAGTGCTCTAACAGAAACACACCACAAATGAAAGAGTTTTAACAAATAGGAGTTTATTCTCTTATCAGTTTGAAGGCCAGATGTCCAAGTTCAAAGTGCCTGTTGACCTTGGGCTTCAGCTCTGCCTCTTGTTCTCAGTCCACTAAAGCTGGAGGTGTTCTTCAGTCAGGCAGCTGCTGGCTGCTGAGGCTGAAAAACTCAAGGTCCACAAGTAGAAAAACACAGTCCTGATATTACCAAACCACATGCCAAGCCATTGACTCAAGTTCATTAAGAGTCCCAAGATCAGCAGACAACATGGCAGGCTTCTGAATAACAACTTAGTTACATGCAGGATTCAAGCATGTCAAAAGCTAGAGACATTCCTAAAGCTTCTCCATTTATAGTGGAAGGAGACCAAATCTCTAAGGCACCTACTCAGCTGCTCACAGTAGATTCCACATGGAGCTGATTACCAGTCTCATCATGGGGAATACTATATCCAGCTGCCCAGCTGCTCAAAACCAGGCCCAGCCAAGTTGATCCATAACCTTAGCTACAATATTCATGAATGTAGATGCAAAAGTCTTCAACAAAATCCTAGTCAATTGACTGCAACAAGATATTTATAAAAATAATATATCATGACCAAGTGTGATTCATGCTTTTGAGTTGTGGTGTTGCGGAAGATTGCTGAAAGTATCATGGACTGCCAGAAAAACTAACAAATTTGTCCTGGAAGAAATGTAGCCAGAATGCTCCTTGGAAGTGAGAATGGCCAGACTTCATCTCACTTACTTGTTGTCAGAAGGGACAATTCCTTGGAAAAGAATATCATGCTTGGTAAAGTGAAGGGTCAACAAAAAAGGGGAAGGCCCTCAACTAGGTGGAGTGACACAGTGGCTGCAATGATGGGCACATATGTAGCAAGGATTATGAGGCTGGCACAGGATTGGGCAGTGTTTTGTTCTGTTGTACATAGTCTTGCTATGTGTCAGAGCCAACTCAATGGCACCTAAAAACAAATGAAAAGATGGTTCAACATTAGAAAAACAATCAACATAATCTAACACATAAGTAAAATAAAGAAACAGAATCACATGATCATATCAACAGATGCAGGAAAAAAAAAAAATTAATAAAATCCAACACCCATTCCTGACCAAAAAAAAGCTCTCAGAAATAGAGGAATAAAGGGAAATTCCTCAACATAATAAAGAGTGTGCAAGCAAAACCAATAGCTAACAGTATTCTCAATGGAGAGAGATTGAAACCATTCCCATTGTGAACAGGGATAAGACAAGAATGTCATCTATCTCCATTTCTATTCAAGATTGTGTTGGAAGTCCTAGGCAGGACAATAAAGGAAGAAAGGGAAATCAATGGCATCCAATTTGGGAAGGAAGAAGTAAACCTATCCCTATTTGCTTATGATATGATCCTACACATAGAAAAGCCAAGAGATTTAGCAAGGAAGCAAGGAAACTACTGAACTTTATTGAAAGATTTAGCATAGTGGGAGGATACAAAATCAATACACAAAATTCAGTTGGATTCATTTACACTAGCAAAGAAGTGTCGGAAAAGGAAATAAGGAAATCAATACCATTTACATTAGCTACCAAAAAGATAAGATACTTAGGAATAAATCTTACAAGGAACACAAAAGACCTACACAAAGGAAACTACAAAACATCATTTCAAGAAACTATGAGATCTACATAAATGGAAGAATGTACCATGAATGTTGTGAAAATGGCAATACTACCCAAAGCAATCTATACATTCAATGAAATCTCGATCCAGAATCCATCAACACTCTTTAAAGACATGGAAAAAATAATTACTAATTTTATATGGAAAGGAAAGATACCTCAGATAAGCAAAGCACTACTGAAGAAAAAGAACAATGTAGGAGATCTCACACTCCCAGTTCTCAAAACCTACTATACAGCCACAGTAGTCAAAACAAGCTGGTATTGGCACAATGACAGACACATAGGCAAGTGGAACCAGAAATAGATCCATCAACCTATGGTCATTGATCTTTGACAGAGGGCTGAAATCCACTAAATGTGAGAAAAATGGTCTCTTTAACAAGTGGTACTGGCAAAACTGGACATCAGTTTGCAGAAAAATGAAACACAATCCATGCCTCACACCATGCACAAAAACTAACTCTAGATGGATCAAAGACTTTAATGCAAAATCTAAAACTATAAAGTTCATCAAAGAAAAAATAGGGGCAAACTTAGGGGCCCTCATTTATCGCATAAATAGACTATCATATATAACCCACAATGCACAAACAGCAGAAGATAAACCAGATGAAATAGACCTTCTAAAAATTAAATGCTTATGTGCTTCAAAAGACTTCTTGAAAAGAGTATAAAGAGAACCTACAGAATGGGAAAAAAAATATTCAGTTATGACATATCAGACAAAGGACTTATCTCTAAAGTTTATAGAAAACGCCAACAGCTCAACATCAAAAAGACAAACAATCCAATTAAAAAGTGGGTAGAAGATATGAACAGACAGTTCACAAAGGAAGATATTCAGGCACCCAACAAACACATGAAGAAATGTTCACAATCATTAGCCATTGTGTTGTTGTTGTTGTTATTTGCCGTCGAGTCGGCCCCGACTCATAGCGACCCCTCCTTGGGTTTCCGAGGCAGTATCACTACAGAAGTAGGATTGCCCAAGCTTCCTTCCAAGTAGTGGCTGGTGGGTTTGAACCGCCAGCCTTCTGGTTAGCAGTCAAGTGCCTTAGCCACTATGCTACCAGAGAGAGATGTAAATCAAGAAAACAATGCGGTACCACCCTACCCCAACATTAATAGCAGAATTGAACAACACAGAAAATAACAAATGCTGGTGAGGATGTAGAGAGATTGGGACTCTCATAAACTGATGGTGCCACTTAAAAATTATACAACCACTGTGGAAATTGGTATGGCAATTCGTTTAAAAACTGGACATAGAAATACCATTTGATCCAGAAATTCCACTGCTAGTTATATATTTTAAAGAAGTGAGAGGCAAGACACAAATAGATATATGCACACCCATGTTCATCGCAGCACTATTCACAATAGCAGAGATGGAAACAACCAATGTGCCCATCAACCAAGGAATGGATAGAAAAACTGTGATACATACACAGAATGGAATACTATGCAACCCTAAAGAATAATATAGAATCTTCAAAACACTATATAATGTGGATGAACTTGGAAGACATTATGCTAACTCAAATAATAAATATTGTATTTATCCACTATTATAAAAAGTCAAGGAAAGGTTTATGGAAGGACATTTTCTTTGTTGGTTACCAGGGATGGAAGAGGAGAGCAGGGGAGGGAAAATTATTAGATAGGTTGGAAAAATTAAAAAATTAAATAAATAAATGTGTATAAATGTGTATAAATGTGTGTGTGTGTGTGTGTGTATATATATATATATATAAAACAAACCAAAGATTATTAGTGGTTACCAGGGGTAGGAGGGAGGGAGAAAGGGGAAGCTTTTGTTTGTGGGGCACTGAGTTTATGCTAACGGTGGTGGTATATTTTGGAAAAGGATAGTGACAATGGTGGCATGACACAAAAGATGTCATCAATGTCCCTGAGATGTAAATGTGGAAGTTGTTAAGTTGGTGAATGTATTGTATATATTTTTACCACAATACAAGTTAAAGAAAAATAAAAGATGAAGGAAAAAGAAAACCATGCAAAGAGTTAGAGGAAGAGCCTCTAGTCAGAGAAAACAAGTACAAAGTCCCAGATTGTAAGAAAGTACTCAGAATGTTTGATGACCAAAAAGGAGACCAATGTGGCGGCAGGCATGAGGCACTGGCCAATCACAAAGATCTTACCCACCAGATAAGGGGGAGCTCTGGTAGCATAGTGCCTAAGGCACTTGACTGCTAACCAGAAGGCTGACGGTTCAAACCCACCAGCTACTCCTCAAAAGGAAGATGGGGCAACCTACTTCCATAGCAATACTGCTTTGGAAACCCAAGGAGGGGTCGCTGTGAGTCGGGTCGGACTTGACGGCACATAACACCAACCAGACAAGGAGTGAAAATAGCTTTCTTTCCTAATTGAAGCAAATACGATAACCCCACCTTGGGTTTCCAAGGTGCTATCTCTATGGAAGTAGATTGCCCAGTCTTCTTTCTGAGGAGTGGCTGGTGGATTTGAACCACCAGCCTTCAGAATAGCAGTCAAATGTCTTAGGCACTATGCCACCAGAGCTCCCACATATTATGGAGCATACTATAAAATCATATTTCAGTACTTTAGCAGAACATGAGAAATGCTTTGAAAACCCACATGTAGTTGGAGTTTGAATTAAGGATTCATTCACTGCAATCTCACAAGTTGAAACATTCAGTGAGCTTTTGAGTTTGATATGTGTTCATTGATTTAGTGTCTTACAGTGTCTGAAAGTTTTCTTTGGTAAGAAAATACTCTATAATTTCTGGGAGATGTTTGATAAAATATCCAAAACTATAAAACAGAGGCACCAAACAATAGCTGCCATTCCTGACAACCTATAGTTAGGAGTAATGAGTTTTCATTCTGTTGAAATAAAAGGAAAGAAACTGAATACTTGTGGAATCTGACTTACTTTCTATCCAGTTCTGAGTCTGATTACAGATACTGAGGTGAAAGGCTACAATTATTTTCACTCATTTCAAAATAAACAATTATGAGTATTATCACTGTCACTTGAAATATCACTGTAGGTTTGTTATTTTATAAATTTATTTTACACCCTTAACTGGTCCACTAATTTTCATAGTTTGAGAGATAACATTCTAAATATAAACATGTTTTCCAATTAATTTTAAAATACCCTCTCTCTTTATTTTTTCCCATCACATACTACTAAGTTGAATCTCTTGAAGTATAAGAAATTATATGCTTCATGTCATGTCTTTCTCACTTGTCAAAGATCAAACAGTGCTAATAAGAAGAATGATGTTAGTTTTTAAATAAAACCAGTATGTTATATGCTGTCTAAGATATGTTTTGTACAAAAACACAAGATTAGAGAAAAAAGGCAAAACCCCTTTAAGAAGAGGTTTAATGAGGGTTGAATATAGATAACACGTTGAAAACCAAATACTTTCATACTTGCAAAAAGTTTCAAAGAGAGGAAGTAACTATTTGTGCTGGCATAGACAGGAAAGCTCTTTTAAAAATGTTTGATGAACCAAAGGATTCAAAGGATAAGAAGAAGATAGCACCTGTTTGCTTACAAATAAAATGAAACAATTCAAGCTAGGCTAAGCAGAAATGAGACATTATTTTAATAGATTTGGGGTGTCTCAAAGATCCCTGTAGAAGAGATTCAGCCAGAACACAGGCCTGGGTGGGAGCCAGCAGGGACCTAGGTTCAACGGTGGTGATTGCGCACTGTACCCAACTAAAGAAGCAAGTGATATACAGAAAACCATCCATTATCCTTTCTCTAAATTATTTACTCTTGGATGTAGCCACATTCATCTAGCTCAATGGGTCTCATGGGGTAGGTGAGAATTTTCACCTCCTGGAGACATTTTTTATTGTCATGACGGGAGGTAGGTGTTACAGCATCTAGTAGCATAGGGCCTAAGTCACTTGACTGTCAACCAGAAAGCTGGCGGTTCAAACCCACCAGCCACTCCTCTGAAAGAAGATTGGGCAATCTATTTCTGTAGTGATACTGTTTCCGAAACCCAAGGAGGGGTTGCTATGAGTCAAGTCTGACTTCACAGCACATAACAACAAGTGTACAGAAAGCCAAACCAGCTGCCTTCCACTCAACTCTGACTCAAAGCAACCCTATGTGTGTCAGAGTAGATATCTGCCCCATAGGGTTTTCAAGTCATGACCTTTTAGAAGCAGATAGTCAGCCTTTTTTTTTAAGATGGCTCTTTTCAAACTGCCAACCTTTTGGTTGTATGCCTACTGAATGCTTAACCAACATACCCCCCTGATATTCTCTCTAGTGTGTAGAAGAGAGAAATTCTGCTTATATAAACACCCTACCCTCAGGACAGCTTCCCACAACATTGAATTATGTTGCCAAATGTCATAATGCCAAGGTTGAGAATCTCCGATCTAAAGTAAAAGATGGCATTTCCTAATTCATACAAAGGTACAGTCCAGTGGCCAACTCATATACCCATAGGATGCACGTTTTGAGAAGGAAAATTCATACAAAGAGCTTTACAAGCTAGAAGCAACAATGGGGATCAGGGACTCACATCCACTCGCAATTATCTAATCCCTTCTTTCTTTCTTTCTTTCTCTCTTTCTCTCTTCTCTCTCTCTCTCTCTCTTTCTTTCTTCTCTCTCTCTCTGTCCTCTTCTCTCCTTCTGTTCCTTTGTACCTACCTTCAGCATTGAAATTTCCAGAAATAATGAGTAGTCCATCCCTAATCTAAATGGTGAAACTAGTATTAAAGGGAAAGATGATAGACTATTCAGATTTTCTAAAATAAAGACCCAAGAAAAAAAGTGTAATAGATACAGATGACAATATTGGAATCTAGAGCTTCAAAACAAAGGATAAAGAAGTAGATCAAATACTGATTAAAGGAAGAGACTGAATGAAAACAACAAACAAGCAGGCATATGCACCAGTGAATTACCAACAGGCTTGCCATGATACCATTTTGAATTACTGCAAGGAGTGATCTGATCAGAGGAGGAACCAGATAACTGATTCTACTCACCCTTGCCTGCACTGGCACTCACACGGGTGATCAGTAATCAGAGAGATGTGATCTCTCTCATTACCACACTCAAACTTCCAGTGACCAGAGGCACAACCTTCCCCCTAACCTCCACCTACTCAGTAACTGGTCAACCTAGCCCTCAGTGCCAGTGCTGTGCTACTTTTTTTTTTTTTTTTTTTTTTTCCCATTCATCTTAATTCTTCACTCTTCCTTCATTTTTAAAAATCTTTTTTCCGTTTGTTTTTGCCTCCAGTTCCCCTCCTTTGTTATTTATTTACTTATTTTGATCCTGTAGTAGGATTTGCATGCTCCTTGTGGTGTAGTAAATTACGTGGTATGGCTTTTCTAGCCATAAGTGTTTGGAAACTCTGTGGTGGAATTTTCCCGAGAAAATGAGTAAGAGCTTGATCATTAAAGTTATCTACCTGGGGTATTTCTGTTGCGAGTGGCACAAAGCAATGTTCTGGGAAGTTAGTTCTCTCTCAGGTGTTTAGAATTCTGATTGGTTAGTTTGGCCACTTGACCAGGCTCAAAAGGACCCCTCCAAGAAGCAGAAAGAGTCTCTCTGACTGCTGGCTGAAAAAGATGTGCTGCTGAGAAAAACATGCTCCTGGGAGATACATGCTCCTGAGAGACATGCACTGCTGAGAAAGAGACACACATTGCTGAGAGATATACCAAGAGACACAAACTGCTGAGAGAGAGACTGAGAGAGACTGTTGGCTGAGAGACAGCAGGCTGAGAGAGACTGAGTATTTTTCCTGAACTTGAATTGTAGCCTACTGCTTCCCTAATAAACCCTATAATCTGTGAGTTCTGTGTGGCCACTGCAGTGAATTATTGAACCCAGCAGAGAGGTGGTGGATGTGTGGGAGGAAGGTTGGTGTCAGAGCTAGAGGGAGGTGGCATGTCTGGCCTCGCAGGGATAGGCCTTGGGCTACTGATAGTGATTCTGTCTTCCTCTTGTGGGGTTAGAGGAGGTCAGAAGATGGCACCTCCCTGCCCCTTTGGCACTCCTCCAGAGCAAACACTGAGTTGCTGCCACAGGTGTGTTTGGCAGCTAGCACTGGCACCAGTACTGTGCCATTATTTTTTCTTTTTTTATATAATTGTTCTTTTTCTTAATTCTTCTCTATCCTTATCCCCTGACATTTTTTTATCTTTTCTTTTTTATTTTCCCTTTCCCCTCTTTTTCTTTTCCTTCCTTGATCCTGCAGAGTGGATGTTCTGCTCTGCACTGCCTCCATAGCCAGCAACACTTACCCACACCCCTCCACATTAGCCAGTGTGCACTCTCAGAATGAGTGCCATGTTTCCAATATAGATGTGTTTGGCAGCTACTACTTGCTCCACTACTGTGCCACTTTTTCTTATCTTTCTTTATAGTTCTTCCCTCTTCCTCCCATCACTGTTTGTTTCATTTTTCCCTTTTCTATTCTTTCTTCCTCTTCCTCCCCCCACTTGTTTTGTTTCTGGATTCTGTGTCTTGGGCACCTTGCACCCACCTTGCTGCAGTCAGCAGTGTGAACACCTGCACAGCAAGTGTCATGGTTCACTGTAGCCATGTTTGGCCGCTAGTGCTCGGGCCAGTGATTTGCCTTTTTTTTTTTTTTTTACTTTTTTCTGCTTTAATTTCTTCATAGTCTTCCCTTTTCATTCTCCTTGTTTTTTCTTCCTCTTTTTACTCCCTCTTTTTATTGCTACTAAGGAGTGGAATCCCTGACATTGCTGTCTCCACAGTGGCAGGGCTTACCTCTGCTGCCTATGGAGCCAGTGGTACATAATCCCACAGACCAGGCTCTTAGTCCTCTGTCATATCTTTGGTCAGCAGGGCTCATCCACATTCTGCAGTCAGTGGTGTGCATTCTCACATAGCACGTGTCACATTCCTCCTACAGCAGTATCTAATACTATGCCATTTTTGTTTTTGTTCTGCTTCTTTCTTTTTATTTTCTTCTTCCTTTAGTTTTTATTTTCTTCCTCCATTGTTCTTTTCTTCCTCTCAACAATTTTTTCCTTTCTCCTCATCACTTGGGAGCCAGTGGCCTACCCAGCCATTACCAGCACACCTGGTGCCCCATCCACTGGGTGAGTGTCATCACCCACTACAGCTCTACTGGCTCAATGATGCCCAACACCTAATCAGCTTGCCTTAATCTTTTCTATATGAGCAGTGATCAGAAATTCATGCACATATTCCCAACTGCTATCTAATTCACCAGAGACACATAATGAGCACTGAGAGCTACCAAGCTAGTAACCAGAACAGCACACTCGTTATGTTGCTCAAATATATTAAAATAAAATATACCTAAAATCTGGGTGAAGCAATCCATAATATAATCAACAAATTAACAAAATAACACCATAAGGTCAGAGACAATAGACAACTTCAAATGACACACACAATAATAATAATAATAATAATGATAATGATAATAAAATAAACAGGACAAGATAGCCTAAAGAAGTGACCAAAATATGGGGACAGAATTTTTTTTTTTATAAAGAAATGCTATTGGAACTACCTGACAAGGAACTCAAAAGATTTACGCTTAGGACCCTTCAGCAGATTAAGAAAGAGACCAAGGAAAACACACACACACACACACACACACAAAAAAAAAAAAAAAAAAAAACACCAAGGAAATTATAGATGAAAACAGGCAAAATTCTAGAAGATGTCAGGAAAACAACACAAGAACAAATTGATAAAATAAGTGAAAAACGATTACTAATTTTAAAAAACAACACATAAAAATACAGAAGATTAAAACTAAAATTTCAGAAAAAGATAATATATTGGAAGGGCAAAGAGTAGAAATGAATCAATGGAAGAGAGAATTAGTGAAATTGAAGACAAAGGTTCCCTATGGATCTGTTAGAGGAACAATCTGGAAAAAAAAAAAAAAAGAATGAAAAATATGAATAAAGACTAGGAATTATGTGAGACATCATCAAAATGAATAAATTCCACGTGATCAGAATTTCAGAACAACAGAGGCAAAGAAAATCGCAGAGAAAGTTGTTGAAGATTTGTGGGAAGAAACCTTCGCTAATATTATAAAATAAGAGAACATACATATTCAACAAGCTCAGTGAAACCCCACTAGGATAGATAACAAAAGAAAATCAAGAAAATACCTCATAATCAAATTTTCCAAAACCAAAGACAAAAAGACAATCTGGAAAGCAGTTCAGGAAAAACAAAAATTTACCTACAAATCAGACCAAATAAGACTAAGCACTGCTTTCTTAGAAGAAAGCATGCAAGGATAAAGGCAATAGTATGACATATATAAACCCTGAAAGAAAAAGAATTATCAACCAAGTATTATATATCCAGCAAACTTGTCAAATACAATCACAAAATTAGAACATTTCCAGATAAATAGATATTAAAGCAATTTGTAAAAATCAGACCAACCTTAAAAGATATGCTAAAGGGAGACTTTCAGACAGAGATGAAACAAGGGCACACAACAATCTAAGATTAAGACACATGAAAACATAAGCCAGGAATCAACTCAGATATAAAAGTATAAAAAATAATATCTACAAGACTAAAAATAGGGAACCAGAGATATCAATTTATGAATGAAGACAATGTCAAAGCAAAGAGGAAATAAATGATGTAGTTAGAAATTTTCCATACTGAGAAGAAGTTAAGACAATAACAAGACCTAACAGACTATTCTAAAATTGAGAAGATAATAATAAATTACAGAGTAACCTTGAAGAAAATTAATAAACCTCCTCCTAAAAATTAAATATGTATGTGCATTAAAAGACTTCACCCAAAGAGTGAGAAGAGAACTTCCAGTTTGGGGAAATTTTTTATTTTTTACTTGAATCATTTTAAACTTATTAAGACTTATTTTATGTGCCAGAATGTAGTCTATCTGGCAAATGTTCCATGTACTTTTATTATTATGTTTAAATTTTTTACTGTGATTTGGGTGCAAATTTACAAAGCATGTTTGTTTCACTCTCAACAGTTCACACACACTTAGTTTCACAGAACCAATTACAATTCTAAATAAACAGCTCTCCCTTCATCACCTCCCTGTAACTACCCCTTTGCTATGTCCTTCTCATGTACACATTCCTGTCTGTCCAAATTTCCCCCCTATGCAAATGCTGCCATTCTGATCTGTAAAGGTTGATTGATCTAAGGTATGCATCTCCTTGTGGTGGGTGTTCTGCTTGTAGGCCATTGTACTTTTTGGCTGAGAGCTAATCCATGAAAATGAGTCCAGATCCAGGCCTAAAGGATAACCTGGGACCAGAGTCTCTGGGCTTTCCCCAATCTCTATCTGACCAATAATTGTGGTCATTTTTGTGTTTTTGAATTTTGTTCCACATTTTTCTCCCACTCTATCCAAGATCTCCAATTTTGATCCCTTTCTGAGTGGTTGGCATTGGTAGCCAGGCACTATCTAGCTCTTCTTTTCTCAGGGCCATGAAGGATGATGTTCCTATGGTCAACCAGACCCATGGACTAATTGTTTCCCTATGACTGGTTTTCTTCACTCTTCTCTGCTCTAGATAATGGAGAATAATAGTTGTGCCTTAGATGGCTACTTGAAAGCTTTTAAGACCCCAGTCACTAGTCACCAAAGTAAAATATAAAACAATATTTTTATGTACTGTTGTGCCAATTGACCTTGGTGTCCCCCAAGACCATGGTCTCCCACCCACAGGCTTGGTAGTTCATTCCTTCAAGGTGCCTGATTGTCACTGAAAAGCTAATCTAACCCTATTCCCTGTTAATTGTTTAATATGTATGGATATTGTTGTGGCACAATTATACATTAAAGAATATTATCAGATAAATGTATCTATGATCATGGGTATATTCCTGTTTGCTTACCCACACCTGATCTTTTCACTTGTCTGGACATCCACTGCAGGGATCCAGTGGCAGGGATCCAGGTGAGGAGAGGGAAATCAGGCATGCCCAAAGCAGCAAGGCAGGAGAGCAGGAGAAAGGGGATTACAAGCCAGAAACCCAGCCAGAGGAGCAGTCAGCTACAGGGGTTCAAGTGAGGAGAGAGAACCCAGGCATGCCCAAAGAGCAGGATGGTAGAGTGGGAGAAAGGGGATTAAAAGTCAGTATTTATTGAAAGATTTTGCTTTCCTATTATGATGACATGTTGATGTGAGTTTTGAGGCTGAGCCACTGTTGTTTCTAACCCAGCGGGATGTACATGGTGCACAGGTATCAACCCAGCTTACAGACTGAGACAGGCTAGGAAGAAGGAAGAGGCTGTCCACTTCTCAAATAATTGGCCAGGGAAAACCATATGGATAGCAAAGAAACACTGTTTGATACATTACTGCTAAACTTTATGATTAATCCAGTTAAGTTAGAAGGCTCTAAAATAAGACTGGGAAAGAGCTCCATCATCCGAGTAAACCCAGCCTCACTCCTGTGGATAAGGTAAAGGTTTTGAGACCTCCATTTGCTGATGTGGCACCACTCAAATTGAAGAGAAACAGCTGCAGACATCCATTAATTATCAGTACATGGAATATACGAACTATGAATTTAGGAAAAATGGAAGATCTCAAAAATGAAATGGAATGCATAAAGATTGATATCCTCAGCATTAGTGAACTGAAATGGACTGGTTTTGGCCATTTTGAATCAGACAGCCACGGGATCTACTATGCTGGAAATGACAGTTTGAAGAGGAATGGTGTGGCATTTATCATCACAAAGGAGGTTTCAAGATCTGGCCTGAAGTACAATGTTGTCAGTGATAGGATAATATCCATACGCCTACAAGGAAGACCCGTTAATATGACCATTATTCAAATTTATGCACCAAACACCAAAGCCAATGAGGAAATTCAAGATTTTTGTCAACTTCTAGGAGTTCTGGTAGCATAGTGCCTAAGGCACTTGACTGCTAACCAGAAGGCTGGTGGTTCAAGCCCACCAGCCACTCCTCGGAAGGAAGGTTGGGCATTCCTTCTTCCGTAGTGATACTACCTCGGAAACCCAAGGAGTGGTCGCTATGAGTCGGGGCCGACTCGATAGCAAATAACAACAACAACAACTCTACAGTCTGAAATTGACCAAACATGCAATAGGATGTGTTAATTATCACTGGTGACTGGAATGCAAAAGTTAGAAAAAAAGAAGAAGCACCAATAGTTGGAAAATTGGGCTTAGATGACAGAAATAATGCTGGAACTCACATGGTCGAATTTTGCAAGACCAATGATTTGTTCATTGCAAACACTTTTTTCAACAACAGAAACGGCGCTCTACACGTGGACTTCACCAGATGGAACACACAGGAATCAGATTGACTACATCTGTGGCAAGAGGTGGTGGAAAAGCTCAATATCTTCAGCCAAAACAAGGCCAGGAGCTGATTGTGGAACAGACCATCAACTGCCCATATGCAAGTTCAACTTGAAGTGGAAGTCAATTAAAATAAGTCCACGAGAGCCAAAATATGATCTTGAATATATCCCTCCTGAATTTAGAGACAATCTAAAGAATAGATTTGATGCATTGAACAGCAACGACCAAAAACCAGAAGAATTGTGGGAGGATATCAAGAACATTATTCATGAAGAAAGCAAGAGACGAGAAAGGAAGAGAAGACCAAAGTGGATGACAGAAGAAACTCTGAAACTTGCTCTTGAGCAGAGAGAAGCTAACGCCAATGGAAGAAATGACAAGAGAGCTGAACAGAAGATTTCAAAGAGCAGCTAGAGCAGACAAAACCAGTTACTATAATGAAATGTGCAAAGATCTGGAGTTTGAAAAACAAAAGGGAAGAACAAGCTCTGCATTTCTCAAGCTGAAAGAATTGAAGATAAAATTCGAGCCTCAAGTTGCAATATTGAGAGATTCTATAGGCAAAATATTGAATAATGTAGGAAACATCAAGAGAAGATGGCAGGAATACACAGAATCACTGTACCAAAAGGAACTGGTTGATCTTCATCCATTTCAGGAAGTGGCATATGATCTAGAACCAATGGTATTGAAGGAGGAAGTCAAATGTGCAATGAAAGAATTGGTGAAGAACAAGGCTCCAGGAATTGACGGAATACCCACTGAGATATTTCAACAAACGAATGCCCCATTGAAGGCACTCACTCGGTTATACCAAGTGATTTGGAAGACAGCTACCTGGCCAACTGACTGGAAGAGATCCATATATGTACCCATTCCAAAGAAAGGTGATCCCACAGATTGTGGAAATTATAGAACAATATCATTAATATCACATGCAAGTAAGATCTTACTGAAGATAATTCAAAAACTTTTATAGCAGTATAATGACAAAGAACATCCAGAGGTGCAAGCTGGATTCAGAAGAGGACGTGGAACAAGGGATATCATAGCTGTTGTCAGATAAATCTTGGCTGAAAGCAAAGAATACCAGAAAGATGTTTACTTGTGTTTTATTGACTATGCAAAGACATTTGATTGTGTGGATCATGACAAATTAATGGATAACATTGAGAAGAATGGGAATTCCTGAACACTTGATTGTACTCTCTAGGAACCTGTACCTTGACCAGGAGGCTGTCATTCAAAAGGAACAAGGGAACACTACGTGGTTTAAAATCAAGAAGAGAGTGTGTCAGGGTTGTATCCTTTCCCCATATTTATTCAATCTATATGCTGAGCAAATAATCCAAGTAGCTGGACTATATGAAGAAAAACATAGCATCAGGATTGGAGGAAGAATCATTAACAATCTGAGATATGCAGACGATACAACTTTGCTTGTTGAAAGTGAGGATGACTTGAGGCACTTACTGATGAAGGTTGAAGAATACAGTCTGCAGTATGGATTACGTCTCAATATAAAGAAAACAAAAATCCTCACAACTGGACCAATGAGCAGCATCACAAGAAGTGGAGAGAAGATTGAGGCTGTTAAAGAATTCACATTGCTTGGTTCTACAATCGATGCCAATGGAAGCAGCAGTCAGGACATTAAATGATGTGTAGTATTGGGAAAGTCAACCGTGAAGGAACTGTTTCAAGTGCTGAGGAGCAAGGATGTCCCCTTGAGGACTAAGGTGTGCCTGACATAAGCCATGATATTTTCAATCACCTTGTATGCATGTGAGAGTTGGACAATGAATAAGGAAGACCAAAAAAGAGTTGATGCTTTTGAGTTGTGGTGCTGGCAAAGAATGCGGAAAGTACCATGGACTGCTAAAGAACTAACAGATCTGTCCTGGAGGAAGTGCACCCGAAATGCTCCTGAGAAGCCAGAATGGCCAGACTTCATCTCACCTATTTTGGTCATGTTGTCAGAAGGAACCATTCCTTGGAGAAGGATGTCATGCTTGGTAGGGTGGAGGCTTGACGAAAGAGGGGGAGACCTTCAATGTGATGGATTGACATGGTGGCTGGGATGATGGGCTCAAGTATAGCAGGGATCATGGAGCTGTCACAGGATCAGGCAGTGTTTTGTTCTGCTGTGCATGGGGTCGCTATAAGTCGGAAATGACTCAATGGCACCACCACAACAAGACATCCACCCATAGATTAGTGTTTGTTGTTATTGATAATGAAGCATTTTGTCTATAATAGTATTTGCCTATGTTGTCTAGACCTTTTGTGCACCTCTCTGTGTTCTCCTTTTTGGGGAAAATATTTCCCAAAGACTTATCAGACAAGGGACTAATCTCTAAAAGTCATAGAAAACTTCAACACCTCAACAACAAAATGACAAACATCCCAATTAAAAAACAGGCAGAGGACATGAACAGACATTTTGCCAAAGACATTCAGGCAGCCAGTGTACACATGAAGAAATGCTTGCAATCATTAGCCATTATTGTTGTTGTTATGTGCCACACAGTCATCTCCAACTCATAGCAACTCTATGTACAAAAGAATGAAACATTGCCTGGTCATGTGCCATCCCACAATCCTTACTATACCTGAGCCCATCACTGCAGCCTCTGTGACAATCCATCTCATTGAGAGTCTTCCCATGTTCTGCTGACCCACCACTTTAACAAGCATGACATCCTTCTGAAAACATGACCAAAGTAAGTGACACAAAATCTGGTCATTCTCACTTCCAAGTAGCATTCCAGTTGCACTTCTTCCAAGACAGATTTGTTCATACTTCTGGCAGTCCATGGTACTTTTAGTGTTCTTCTCCAACACAACTCAAAAGCACCAACTCTTCCTTAGTATTCCTTGTTTATTGTCCAGCTTTCACATCCATATGAGTCTACTGAAAATAACATGCCCTAGATTAGGTGCACCTTAGTCCTCATAGAAACATATTTGCTGCTCTTTAGCACTTCAAAGAAGTCTTTTGCAGCATATTTGACCAGTGAAATGTAACATCTTATTTCTTGACTGCTGTTTCCATTGGTGTTTTCCATTGTAATTGGTTCTGTGATTATCAATCCAAGTAATATGAAATCATTGACAACTTCAATCTTTGTAGATCATTAGAAACCTGTATGTGATTAGAAAGTTATTTATAAAACTTCTGACCTTAGACATCAAAGTGTGCGCAGTATACGAAGAATATGGTAAATGATATTTAAGTTGAGTTTGACCTGGCATGATGTGAATAAAAAAGATATAACATAGTTAATCTTTGTAAACTATCCTTGAGACATTAAGTCTAAACAGCCTCCCTCATCTCTAACATTGAAGAAAAAGTGTGACAATTACCTAATCTGCAACTCATGATAAAAGACATACATACTAGTCTTTGACATCACACTTCCCCTTATTGTGTTAATTCAAGGTGAGAATTTCACATATAAATCCTGAATTCCTTCTCACTGAAAGTACATAGAGGCAATGAGCTCTTCCTCTCGTCTCTTATGCTCTCAGAAGACTAAGAGCCTACTGAGATTCTACCCACCATTGACCTTGGGGTTCCAGCCATGGTCAAGTCTTCTTCCTAAGATCTCTTAACAAAGGTAAAAACTTTAAGTTCAACGATTTGGACTTTAACCATGGACCTAATGTTGTACTTGTAATTGTTAATTCTGGTTCTCTGGTTTTAAATGAAGGAGCTCTGGTGGTGTAGTGCTAGGGCATTTGACTGCTAACCAGAAGGTGGTTCAAACTCACCAGCCACTTCATGGAAGGAAGACTGGGCAATCTACATCAGTAAAGATTTACCACCTCAGAAACTCAAAGGGGATTGCTTTGAGTTGGAATCAACTCGATGGCAGTGAGTTTGCTCTTTGGTTTTGGTTCTAAATTAATGTTGTGAGGTCTTACTTGCATGCTTTGCCATGACTGCTTTGCAATAAAGAAAATGAGTTTATGCATTATAAACCTGAGTACCAATCCAAAACCAAACCCACTGCCATGGAGTCAGATCCAACTCAGAGCCACCCCTTCTTAGGGTTCCAAGGTGGTATCACTATGGAAGTAGATTGCCCAATCTTCCTTCTGAGGAGTGGCTGGTGGATTTGAACTGCCAGCCTTCTGGTTAACAGTCAAATGCCTTCGGCACTATGCCACCAAACCTGAGTAGCTCTTTATTAATTTTCTAAATTAAATTCTATACAACATAATCCCATTTGGGAATAGAGTTTTTTAAAATATATTAATAGGCCATATTAACACATAGAATGTGTTTTAGGCAAATCACTTTTGAGATATAAAAGAACAATAAAGCACAGAAGCAAGGAAGCACAGATAGGGAAAGGCAGAGGCCTCACCACATGAAGATCACCAAGGAGCTAAGAAATAGAAACTAAAAAGAAACAAGAACCTTCCTCCAGACCCAAAAAAGAGAGAAAACCTTCCCTAGAGCCAGTACCCTGAATTAGAATTTCTAGCCTCTTGATTGTGAGAAAATAAATTTCTGTTTGTTAAAGTCACTCATTTGTGGTATTTCTGTTGTAGCATCACTAGATAACTAAGATACAAAGTATGCATAACCGTGATTAATTTTACTTATGTTAGTGAGAAGTTGTAATTTCTTTATAATCTGCTTTAAGTAGAAATTTTACTTTATAGGTAATCAATAATATATCCTTAGGTTGTTAAATTACTCTAGTGATGCAGTGTTTAAGCACTCAGCTGCTAAAGGTCAGTGGTCCAAACCCACCAGCTTCCTTGAAGGAGAAAGTGTGGCAATCTGTTTCCATAAAGATTACAGCCTTGGAAATCCTATTGAACAATTCTATTCTGTCCCGTAGGGTTACTATGAATCAGAATTGACTATGGCAATAGGAAAAACTGGTATGCTGTTAAGCATATATTCGTTGTTGTTGTTGTTGTTGTTATATGCTGTCGAGTCAGACCTGACTCATAGGTTTCCAAGGAAGTATCACTAAGGAAGTAGATTGTCCCATCTTCCTTCCAAAGAGTGGCTGCTAGAACATAAATTTTACCTATTCATTGCAGTTCTTTAAGCCCAAACACCTAATAGCAGCTTTGGAATGATAAATATAAAGCCTTAGAAAATAAATAAATAAATACCAACCCCTATTGGTCACCCGAATTGTAGATAGGGTTTCCCAGACCATCAGTATACAGGATGTTCATTAACGTGGGGAAGAAAGGTAGAAAGAGTGGACAGAGCAGAAGTGAAACTGTGAGCGAGACTCGAGGAGAGCCTCACATAACCCATTGGAGAGCTCTGGAGCTAAATTCACCTTTCAGAATTGTCTAGAATGGGGCAGAGATAGCCAGACCAATCTTGCACTAATCAGCCAGTGGATATAGCTGCACTGAGAAAGAGGGAAACCTTGGAGAGGCTGTTTACTGCAGCTGAGGTAAAACCTGCAGGGGCTGAGAGTTGAAATCTGCACACTGACTACACTCCTAGTACCTGAAGCAAGTCTTTCACTGAAGGGGTGCATAGGTGGTACATCACAATGTCCTCCAAACCTGTTAAACTTGATTTATTGTACCAATTGACAAATTTTTTAAATAATAAAATTAAGTAATATTGGTACTTTCATATGTATTTATTTGACATTCAACAAGTATTATTAAGCGCTTATTATTTGCCAGGTTTCTGGGTGGTACAAATGGTTTACTCTCAGGTATTAACTGGAAGGTTGGAGATTCAAATCCACAAAGTGACACTGTGGAACATATGCCTAGTGATCTATTTCTGTAAGATTAAACCAAGATATCAAACCTATTGCTGTCCAGCTTAGTCTGATTCATGGAAACTCTGTTACAAAGTAGAACTGTAGTCCATAGGTTTTTCTTGGCTGTAAACTTTACAGAAGCAGATCTCCAAGCTTTTCTTCTGCAGCACTGCTGGGTGGGTTCACTAAAGGTTAACTAAAGTTTAAAGGTTAGCAGTTGAGTGCAAACTGTTTGTACCAGCCAGGGACTTTCTGTAAGATTGTTATTGTTGTTAGTGACCAACAAGGTTATTCCTTCTCATGGTGACTTTGTGTGTGGAGTAGAACGACCCCACACAGATTTCAAGGCTATGACCTTTCAGATTCTGATCTCCAGGCCTGTCCTAAGAGGTGCCTCTGGGTGTTCCTATTCACTTCACCCACAGCTCAAAGAAATACAAGTGCTTCATAATTAAAGTATTCAGACTACATGATTATAGTGGTCAAGGTTATGTGTCAATGTGTCTGGGCCTGGTTTTGAATGGCTGGATGCAATTATTATCCATGATGAAACCAGTAATCAACTCCATGGTAGAATCTCCTGTGAGCAGCTGAGTAGCTTCCTTAGGGATGTGGTCTGCTTCCACATGTATAAGCAGCATCTTTGAGAAAGGTTTTCAGCTCTTTGGCATGCTTGCTTGCATCCTACATTTAGCTGAGTCTTCTTCGTTCAGCAGCCTGCTGTGTTGCCTGCCAATATTGAGACTATTTCTGGACTTGAATTAGTGGACTGCTGTGTTGCTTGATAATCTTGGGACTGTGTTTTTTACTTGTTAACTTGAGTTCATCAGCCTCAGCAGCTAGCAGCTGCCTGAGTTAAGGGATGCCTACAGCTCCAGTGAGCTGGGAGCAAGAGGTAGAGCTAAAGCCCAAGGTCAAGAGCCTTCACCCAGACCCTAGAGCTGGCACTTCAAACTTGACTTTTAGCCTCCTAAACTGTAAGAGAATAAATTCCTGTTTGTTAAAGTCATACATTTGTGGTATTTCTATTATAGCAGCACTAGAGAACAAATATAATGGTTAATTTTAGAACTTATTCAAGAGAGGGAGGTAAAGGAGACTAGGAAGTGAGCTGTTGGCAGTTGGAAACAGCTAAGGGAGACCAGCAAGTGAGCTGTTGGAAGATTGAACAGCTAAGGGAGACCAGGAAGTGAGCTGGCAGCAGTTTGGAACAGCTAAGGAAGATCAGGAAGTGAGTGGAGCGGTTTGGAACAGCTAAGGGAGGCGAACTTGTTTGTCAGTTTGTTTTACTGTGGCTTGTGTATTGCTCTGAGGCTGGAGGCTATGCCACTGGTGTTTCAAATGTCATCAGGGTTACCCATGGTGGACAGGACAGGTTTCAGTGGAACCTTCCAGAACATAGTGCTTCAGGCATTTGACTGTTAACCAGAAGGCTGGTGGTTCAAACCCACCAGCCACTCCTCAAAAGGAAGATTTGTCAATCTACTTCTGTAGAAATATCACCTTGGAAACCCAAGGAGGGGTCGCTAAGAGTCAGAACTGACTCAACAGCAATGAGTTTGTTTTTTGCTTTTGGTCTAGAATAAGACAGACTCAGAAGAAGAAAGAAGCCATCCACTTCTCAAAGAATTGGACAGGAAAAACCTTATGAATAACAGTGAAACACTTTCTGATACATTACTGGAAAACTTTAGGAATAGTCCTAAAATATTGTCTGATATAGTGCCAGAAGATGAGCTCCTCAGGTCAGAAGGCACTCAAAATACAGCTGGGGAAGAGCTGCCTCCTCAGAGTAGAGCTGACCTTAATGATGTGGATAGAGTAAAGCTCTTGGAACCTCCATTGGCTGATTCAGCATGAATCAAAATGAAAAGAAACAGCTGGAGACAGCCATTAATAATTGAAATGTAGAATGTTCAAAGTATGTATCTAGGACAATTGAAAGTTGTCAAAACTGAAATGGAACTTGTAAAGATCAATATCCTAGGCATTAGTGAGAGGAAATGGACTGGTTTGGGTCATTTTGAATCAGACAACCATATGATCTGCTATGCCAGGAATGACAAATTGAAGAGGAATGACATGGCATTCATCATCACAAAGAATGTTTCAACATCTATCCTGAAGTACAATGTGGTCAGTGATAAGATAATATCCACACACCTACTGGGAAAACCAGTTTTAACACTACTATTATTCAAATTTACACACCAACTACCAAAGCCAAAGATGAGGAAATTGAAGATTTTTACCAACTTCTGTGGTCTGAAATTGTCCCAACATGCAATCAACGTGTGTTAATTATCACTGGTAATTGGAATACAAAAGTTGGAAAAAGAAGAAAAGTCACCAGTAGTTGGAAAGTATGGCCTTGGTGATAGGAATAACACTGGAAATTGCATGATAGAATTTTGAAGATCAACCACTTATTGATTGCAAATACCTTTTTCAACACAAATGGCAGCTATACATGGGGACTTTGCCAGATAGAGTACACAGGAATCAGATTGACTACATCTGTGGCAAGAGGAGATGAAGAAGCTCAATATCTTCAGCCAAAACAAGTCCAGGAGCTGATTGTGGAACAGACCATCAACTGCTCATGTTGTTGTTGTTAGGTGCCATCAAGTCATCTTCCATTCATAGCAACCCTATACTGCTCATATGTAAATTCAAGTTTCAGTTGAAGACAATTAAAATAAGTCCATGAGAGCCAAAACATGACCTTGATTATATCCCTCCTTAATTTACAGACCATCTAAAGAACTGATTTGATACATTGAACACCAATCACCAAAAACCAGAGAAATTGTGGGATGGCATCAAGAATATCATCCATGAAGAAAGCAAAAGGTCATTAAAAAGACAAGAAAGGAAGAAAAGACCAAAATGGATGTCAGAAGAGACGCTGAAACTTGCTCTTTAACAGAGAGTTGCTAAAGGAAATGGAATAAATTACAAGATAAAAGAGCTGAACAGAAGATTTCAAAGAGCAGCATGAGTAGACAAAGCCAAATACTACAATAAAATGTAAAAAGACCTGGTGTTAGAAAACCAAAAGGGAAGAACATGCTCTGCATTTATCAAGCTGAAACAAATGAAGAAAAAATAAAGTCTTGAGTTGCAATACTGAAAGATTCTATGGGCAATATATTGAATGATGCAGGACACATCAAAAGAAGATGGAAGGAATACACAGAGTCACTGTATCAAAAAGAATTGGTCAATTCCATTTCAGGAGATGGCATATGATCAAGAATCAATGGTATTGAAGGAAGAAGTTGAAGCTGCACTGAAGGAATTGGTGAAAAACCAAGCTCCAAGAATTGACGGAACACCAACTGAGATGTTTCAAAAAATGGATGCTGTGCTAGAGGAACTCACTTGGCTATGCCAAGAGATTTGGAAGACAGCTACTTGACCAACTGACTGGACTAAAAAAACCAAACTCACTGTCATTGAGTCAATTCGACTCATAGAGACCCTCCCCTTGGGTTTCCAGGGTGGTATCTCTATGGAAATAGATTGCCCAATCTTCCTCTCAAGGAGTGGCTGATGGGTTTGAACCATCAGCCTTCTGCAGTCAAATGCTTTATGCACTATGCCACTGGAGCTCCCAAATGCCTGGAAGAGATCTATATTTGTTCCCATTCAAAAGAAAAGTGATCCCACAGAATGTGAAAATTATCAAACAATATCATTAATATCACACACAAGTAAAATCTTGCTGGATGTAATTCAAAAATAGTTGCACTAGTATATTGACAGAAAACTTCTAGAAATGCAAGCTGGATTCAGAAGAGGATGTGGAATGAGGAAAATCATTGCTGATATCACATAGATCTTGGCTGAAAGCAAAGAATACCAAAAAGATGTTTACTCATGTTTTATTGACTATGCAAAAGCATTCAATTGTGTAGATCAAATTATGGATAACATTATGGATAACATAGGAATTCCAGAACACTTGATTGTGCTTATAAGGCACCTGCACATAGATGAGGAGGCTGTCATTTAAACAGAACAAGGATGATACCGCATGGTTTAAAATCAGGAAGGGAGTGTGTCAGAGATGTATCCTTTCACCATACTTATTCAATCTGTATGCTGAGCAAATAATCTGAGAACCTGAACTACATGAAGGGGAACATGGCATCAGGTTTGGAGGAAGGCTCATTAACAACCTGGATATGCAGATGACACAACTTTGCTTGCTGAAAGTGAGGATGACTTGAAGCACTGACTGATGAAGATTGAAGACTACAGTCTGCAGTATGGATTACACCTCAATATAAAGAAAATAAAAATCCTCACAACTGGTTCAATAAGCAGCATCACAATAGATGGAGAAAAGATTGAAGTTGTCAAAGACTTCATGTTGCTTGGTTCTACAATCAATAACAATGGAAGCAGCAGTCAAGACATCTGAGGACATATTGCATTGGGAAAATCTGCTGCAAAAGACCTCTTTCAAGTGTTGAAGAGCAAAGATATCTCCTTGAAGACTAAGGTGTGCCTAACCCAAGCCATGGTATTTTTAATTGCTTCATATGAATGTGAGAGCTGGACAATAAATAAGGAAGATCAAAGAAGAATTGAAGCTTTTGAGTTGTGGTGTTGGTGAAGAATATTGAGAATAACATGAACTGCCAAAAGAACTAACAAATCTGTCCTGGAAGAAGTGCAGCTGGAATGTTCTTTGGAACCAAGAATGGCCAGACTTCATTTCACCTACTTTGGTCATGTTACAAGAATGAACCATTCCCTGGAGAAGGATATTAAGCTTGGTAAAGTGGAAGCTCAATGAAAAAAAGGGAGAGGCCCTCAACAAGAAGTTCTGACACAGTTACTGCAACAGTGGGCTCAGGTACAGCAACGATCATGAGGCTGGCACAGGCCCAAGCAGTGTTTCGTTCTGTTGTACATGGGGTTGCTATGAGTTGGAGACAACTTGATGACTCCTAACAACAACAACATTCAAGATTAAAATATCTAGTTGTAAAATTAACAATTGAATAAGTAGGAGAGAACATGAAGTGAGAATAGGAAAGAGGGGATCGTTGAAAGCAACAGAGTAAGATGAATGGGGGGGGGGGAAGCCTTTGGTCCTAATAGAACCTGGGATAAAATTTCAGCGTTTCCATGTACAGGCAATGTGACTTAAACATCCCTTTCCTGTAATTTTCTCATTATAAAATGAATGCCTAGCTTATATGATTTTGGAGTGAGTTAAACAGAATATACACAATGCACAGACAGGGCCCTGACTCTTTGTAGTCATGCCACAAGAGGGACCACATCATCTCCATTATCATCATCACCAGTTCACTACCAATGTCAATGTTATATGATAGACAGTAATAGGCACTTTTCTAAATGACATAATATCATATATATGTTAGTTGAACACAGGTATCCTAGAATTTTCCACCTATTATAGAATGAATTCAATGATAGTACTCGTCAAGTATCAAAAAACCATGTTTCCATTCAATCAAAGACCTTTCTTTTTTCCAATTTCACCTGAAATTTATCCTTGCTGCAAATGGATTGAGGCATAAGCCAAGTCCCACCACTGAATCACAAGCAGAAAATAGAGGTAGCAGAGCAAAACACAACAGCTCTCAAAAAGGGACACAAAGCAGAAACACAGGGCAAACTATTATTCAAGGTGTTCTTGATAATAAGCATCTAGCAATGTGGATTTTACAAAGTATAAAACACTGGCTTAAAAACTCAATTTTGAGAAATTGCAGATGCTTGGAAATTTCTTTAAATTGCATTAAGTGCCTTGATAACAATAAGTAACATAACTGCACATAGTAGCATAGCATATTTAAAAAAATCAGCATAAATTCAATGAGAGTGATGGTGTCATTGCTTTTAGGCACAGTTGATTAAGAGTGTTAATATGGTGAGGCTGATTTTGGGAATTTGGTATCAGTTCCTCAATGTGTAGGGTTTCCCTGGGTGGCACATATGGTTAAGTTTTCAGCTACTATTGAAATGGTTGGCAGTTGGGATCCACCCAGAGGCAATTTGGAAGAAAGACTTGGTAATCTACTTCTGAAAGATCATAGCCATTGCAAATCCTGTGGAGCACAGTTCTACTCTGAAACACATGAAGTCTTCATGAGTTTGAATTTATTCTGTGGCAACTGGGGGAAAGAAAGAAAAAAGAACAAAGAAACCTAATGTGTGGTTGTCAGAATTAAATGTATGGGTATACAAGAAGATACATATTACTCTAAATTTTAAATTTGATTCTAAATTTTACACATTACTCTAAATTTCACTGTATATTGTTTTCCTTTCTTAGCATAGTCTCATTCATTTCCCATGCATATATTTCTTATCTTCATGAATACCTAAATTAAAAAAAAATAAAAAGATATTATTATAAAGTAACATCTAACATCTATTGCAGTCAATTTTGTGTATGTGTGTACTTGTAGTGATACTGCCTCAGAAACCCAAGGAGGGTTTGCTATGTGTTGGGTCCGACTCAACGGCACATAACAACAACAACAAAACTCATAGTGAGAGATCAGATACAAAAGTTCCTGGTACCCACCGCAGTCAATGCTGCCTTCACAAGTCTCAAGGCTTCCTTTTTTCACACGTTAAAATGATATGTCTTATTTGTCTTCACAACAATGACTTTAGGCCCACTTCTCGTGTAAGGAGACAATGTCTTGTCAAGGTTAAGCAGGAGCAGACTCAAAGTCACACAGCTATAGCCTGAACAGCAATGCCTCCCATGGCTGCCTGACTCCAAAGCCTCCACTCTTTGGATTCCTTTCCCTTCTTCAACTGTTATTTCCCCTGAAGAAAAGTTTTTATGTGGAAAATTCTGGTGCAATTTAGTGAAACTCTTCAGTTTATATGGGTCTTGAAGAGCACACACTGATAACCTCACTTGCTTCCCTTGACATGACTCAGTGGTTCTGAGAGATTCTTCATTTTCTGTTCCTCACTGCTGACAGAACCAGGTGAAGACAGAGTCACACCAACTGCCAAACCACAATGCTGGACTCCATCAGATTCCATAGCTCCACAAAAACTGAGTCTTCATTACCCTTATGATAAATGACATTCCAATCTCAAATATACAATTTGCTCTCATGGTAGGAAAGCAAAATCTTTCAATAAATACTAATTGCTTTCCAATTTCATGTCCAAGAAAGGAAATAATTAATAAAACAACAATCTTGGAAAAACACCTGGGAGAATTAAACTGTTAAAAGAACAAATTGATACTCAAAAGAATTCAACAGTTTTATACTCTAACCCTAGCAATAGAGGTAAATGTTAATAACGTGAAGAAATTAGGTGTGAGTATGACATTTTGGTGTCATGTTGCTTAGCATGAATCATCTTTTAAAAGTGGTATAAGTCCTAATCCACATTTCCTCAAATATTGCTCTGAAGTGGCATAGAAGAGTTTAGAACTAAGCTTCAGACTACAATTTTCATTACAGAAATCCAGGTTCAAACCTGGATTTCAAATCACTATGGTTCAAACCCCAGTCTTTGAAGATGTACAGCTCATTACACATTTTAATCATGTTGAAGAGTTCCTTGAATTGTCTTCTTTTCAGTGAATTATTTTTTTCTCTAATCACATTCATGTGCCGCATGCCATCCATTTTGAGCAACATCCACTGAATATACATCTGTGGCCCCATTGATTATAACAGAGTTCAGAAATCCCTACTGAAGAACTGGACATAGCAGACATAAGTGGATGTAGTAAGTGCAGTGGCTTACTGTATGTAACACATGCATCTCATATCTTATGTATCCAAAGCAATTGCACTGCCAGGCATATAATTGTACAGTACATATATAGCCTATAATATCTATGTCTTCATAGTCAAAATAAATGCCTATGTTACTGGCTTATGTATATACTTACTATGCTTTCTATTGTTATTTTAATGTGAACTTTCCCTTACAAATAAAGTTTACTGTATAAGAGTGTATGCTTCAACTTATAGGCAGCAGCATCCAATCTCATGTATTGTGCATCTCTTGAGTGTTGTAGTTATCTCTCTGTTTAATTTTCTTTCAAATATATTACCATGCAGTGCATCATGACTCCCAAATGCAGATCAAAATCAGTATTAGTGACAGTGGTAGCAAGCGTAAAAGGAGAAATGTTGATCTGGTAGTGAAAAAACTGGAAATGGAAAATCAGTGAATGCCACTGCTCATGATTTAGGTGTGTCCAAATCACATAACGTTCTATATAACAGGAAGTTTATAATGAACATTAACTGTCACATGATGATACATTGATTTTAGCAAACTGCAGTATTCATCTGAGCTGATTTTCACATATAAACAGCAAAAACTTTCAATGAAAGAAAAAAACAAATGCATTGTGCTCTACACCAAGGTACATTATTTCCTCAAACTTCTAAAGAAGAAAAACAGACATTATAAGGCAAGGAAAAACTGCCTGATGAAATGATAGGATTTTGAAAAATAAACAGCCACTCTAATTTCAGGCAATCATAGTTATTTTCTTAAGTGTTCATTATCCTTCTTGCATGAAAACGGTAAAAATCAAGATTTGAATCTGTATTTACAATTTCAAGTTTATGCCTTAGAGGATGATCAGGGCACAATCACAAGCTAAGTGATGTTTTAAAATCAAACTATTGAGTACTTTCATTGGCCATAGAGAAGAGCAGCCCATACTAAGAATATCTGCTTTCCATTTAAAAAACAGAATATATTCTGTAATGCTTTACTGCTAACCTCAAAGATATCTTATACCTTGAACTCTTGACTTCCTGGCACCAACTCTTTGCCTCTCACCAGTCAGGAGCTCTGTCTTGTGTTACAGACTCATCTATCTCTCCAGCAGACAGCTTGATATCACCACCCTCATGCAAGAATACATTCACTCCTGCACTCACGCATGCATGCATTTAAATATGTATGTATATATATATATATATTTAGCAAATATATATTGAGGACCAAAATCATCACCAAGCAATTCGCTAGAGATTTGATGATACAATGAATGAAATAAGTATAATCCCTACCCTCATGGTGAGAAGCCCTGGTGGTACAACTGTTAATCAAAAGGTGAGTGGTTTGAACTCACCAGTGGCTATGCAGGAGAAAAGACCTGGTGATCTGCTCCTCTAAAGGTTACAGCCTAGGAAACCCATGAAGTATTTGTGCTGTGTCCTATAGGGTCGCCATGAGTGCAGTCAACTGAATGACACACATTACCACCTTCATGGAGCTTACAGTCACCTGAACAAGGATTTTTAAATCAAGAAACCCACAGATACTCAGGTAACTTTTCCTCCCTTATCCATTCCATTTCTCTCTGTGATGCCACCATTATATAAGTCACACAGATAAAAAACCCATTATTAATGCTGACCTCACTGCCTATATCATACCAGTTTCCAAAGCATAGCTGCTGCCTCCACAATGTCATACTTCCCTGTTGTCTTTCATTAGATTAATGCAGTAGTTTCCTAGCTGGTTTCTCACTTCTTTATCTTCCTCTACTGCCTTAATTTCAGATTATTTGTAAAATGTAGATATAATCACATAATCTTGAGTTGTAAACTTCCCAAGGCTCTCCTTTTGTTTATGAGTTGCATGTAGTTCCAGGTAATCTCTCTGATTTTCCTCCTCCTTCATGTTGGGTGAAATTATAACTTTTTATACATGTGGGGTATGGTGAGGATATTCTTCTGAATTAGCCTTATTTGTCCAGCTCAAGTCAGCTCAAATAGGCATTTACTAACTTTTCTTTATCAGTCTCTCTTTCCCTGGGTCTATTATCCACCATCTCCATTTTCCTGAGCTTTAAGAGGAAGTTGAAGATATTGTATTTTACCCTTAAATATTTTTCATTGCTTATTTCCTAGGGGAAAAAAATCTATTATATAACCACACTATAATTATCAAAATCAGGAAATGTTACATTGATACAAAACTATTGTAGGCATCCCCTTAGATTTCTGGTAGAGTTTCATTTTTTCAGTTTGTTTCTGCCATGAACTGACTTGGTAATATCTTATTTTTAAGCTATGCTCTGTTGTCTCTTACCCATTGGTCAACTAAAGAAGTACCACAGGTATGAATATATAGGTAAAATGTCTCACCTTTCTTTATGAATGTTAATATGACATTAAAAAATCCCCACTACTCTCTAACCTCTTTAGCTTCCACCAATATTATATTTCTAAAGTGGTCAGGTATTCCATCATCTCTTTTGTAGTTTCAATCAACAGATAATCCCTAGAATACACTCTCACATGCAATTATGTAGCTTCTTGGATTTTCTTGCCTATGGCACTTGCTCGCTATCCAAGCCCCATCCCACATCTACCTCCCATGCTCACACACCACATACATGTATCCCCCAACATGCACACAGTATCTTAGGTTTGGTTCTTTAGAGATGCAAAACAAGTGAAGCTTATATGTACATATATATGCAGAGAGAGATTTCTGTCAAGGAAATGGCTCATGTGGTTCTAGAAGCAGGGGTCAGATGTCAGCCTGGAGGCTTCTTCCAACTCATGTACCTGTAGGACTGACAAAGCCAAGATCAGAATGCAATACAGCAGGCTGCTGGCTGCAAAGGCTGACAAATCTAAGATTGGAGGTAAGGTGGCAGGCTGTTGGTTCACAGGCTGTGAATGCAACAATCTCAAGATTGGCAGACAATATACAGGACACTGGTTCAAGTCTAACAATCAGAGGTTAGATGATGGTGAGCCAGATGCAGGATCAAGACCAAGCAAAAAGCCAGAGAGCTTTGCCAGGAGGTCCATATATACTGGAAGCAGGCCATAGCCTCAAGGTAACTCTTTTTCAACTGATTGGCTGCTCATAGCAGATCTCATCATGGAGGTCATTATATTTTATCAGATCTTATCATGGAAGATGACTCCATCATAACTGCTAAACCACTGAGAATCATGGCCCTGCCAATTTGACATACAATCTTACTCATCACCGTTTACCCCTTGTCAACTTGACACCTGTACATATCTCCTTAAACCAATGCATAATTTCTAAATAAAGACAATTATAAAGTTATACTTGTGCCTAACATGATTCAACTAACACACATACAACAGAAAATGCATTAGCCCCATTTACTGAAGAAAACAAATATATTTGATGCCTACATACAAGAAAGGAAGGACCTTTGGTGGCATAGTGGTTAAAGCATTCATCTACTAAACAAAAGATCAGTGGTTCAAACCCAATAGCTCCTCCATGGGAGAAAGATAAGTCAGTCTGCTCCATATGACTTACAGCCTTGGAAACCCTACAGGACATTTCTACTCTGTCCTATAGGATCATCATAAATCACAATTCACTCAATGGAAGTGATTGTTTATTTATATATATATGTATGTACAAGGAAGAAATCACAGGCCTCCTTTCTCCAACTGGTCACATGGTCATAGATGGTACTCAGAACTACCTTCTTCAACCATCCATTCTATATTCCCTTTGCTCTCAAGAAGCACTTCAGCTGGTCTTAGTTCTTTTCCTAGTTGGGCGACTCAAGCTTCATTCCTGAAGGTTCTGGGTCATTAATACTCATATCAGGATTGGGTTTTTGTAATTTTCCATTGACTTAAATCATAGGATGTGATAGTACTGAGCAATGTCCTAAGGAATCTCCTGTATTACAGACATGTTCCTTCAAAGTACCTGACCATCCAGTCAAACCATTATCCACAGCTCATGAGTCAGCATACAGTCATATATCTGGCTGGCTTTCCTTCCAAACAAAGTAAACAGCCAAGTGCACTGCTCTGGGGAGATTTCTCTTCATCATTGGCCTTCAGTGAGGTACCAGAAATGAGGTGAAGTGCTGCTGTTGTGCACTTCCTAGTGGTGCTTGCACATTGTGCAGAACCATCTGTAAACCAAGCATGAGTTTTCTGTTCCTCAGTCAACTGATCATAAGGAACTTCCCTTGAGGCCAGTATAGACAGGGAGAGGGAAAGTAATATGACTGGAGTGGAAACCATAAGCATTTGGGCCACTTCCTTAAGCAACTTACTTATACCTTAAGATCCTGCTTGAGCAAGAGCTCTTGTATTCCTCTTTCATTTAATGATGGAGCGCTGTTGTGTACATCCAACGTTATGACTTTGTGGGTCACACAACACCCAGTTCATGTTGGGCAGGTCAGACTGCATGATGACTTGGTAGTCCATGCTTAGATATTCAGTTTCTATAAAGGGCCAATATAAAGCCAAAAGCTGTTTCTCATAAGGAGAATAGTTATTTGCAAAGGATGGCATGGTTTGCTTTAAAATCCTAAGGGTCTGTGGTCTGTGATGTGATTCACCAAATCTTGTTTTTGATGTTAGTTGCTGTATTGGTTCTCTAGTGCTGCTATAATAGACATGCCACAACAAACAAGGATTTGTTCTCTTAGAGTTTAGAAGACTAGAAGCCAGAGTTCAAAGTGCTGGCTCCAGGGGCTGGGTGAAGGCCTTTTGACCCTGGGCTTCAGATCTGCCTCCTGTTCCACACCCACTAGAGCTGAAGGATTTTTATGACTCATACAGCTGCTGGCTTCTGAGACTGACAAACCCAAGATCGACAAGTAAAATGGCAAGATTAGCAAGCAACATGGCAAGCCCCTAATTCAAGTTTAGAAACAGTCTTGATATCAGCAGGCAACATGGCAGGCCACTGATGACTTGGCAAAATGAATGATCTAGATGTGCCAAGAAGTTGGAGAACTTTCTCAAAGCAGCTCCTTATATACTGGAAGCAGGCCACATCACAAGACAACTAATTAGCTGCTTACAGCAGATTCCACCATGGAGTTGATTATACCACATTCAATTTCATCATGGGTAATAACTACATCCAGCTGCCCAGCCACTGAAAACCATGGCCCAGCCAAGCCGATGCATAACTTTAAATACTACAGGTGACTTAGAGTCAGTTTTTACTGACCCTACATAAAACAGAGTGAAACACTGCCTGGGCCTGTGCCATTTCAAAATTGTTGACATGTTTGAGTCCATTGCAGCCATTGTGTCAACCTATCTCATTGAGGGTCTTCCTCTTTTTTGTTGACTATCTTCTTTACCTCAGAAGGAAGGTTGGGCAATCCTACTTCCGTAGTGATACTGCCTCGGAAACCCAAGGAGGGGTCGCTATGAGTGGGGGCCCACTTGACGGCAAAAAACAACAATAACAACAATCTTCTTTACCAAGCATGCTATCCTTCTTCAGGGAATGGTCCCTCCTGATAAGCTGACCAAAGTACAAGGATGAAATCTGGTCATTCTCATTTCTAAGAAGTATTCTGACTGTACTTCTTCCGAGACATATTTATTCATCCTTTTGGCAGTCCATGGTATATTCAATATTCTTTGCCAATAGCATAAGTCAGATGCATCTATTCTTCTGTGGTCTTCCTTTTTTGTTGTCCAGCTTTTGCATACATATGAGGCTACTGAAAAGACAATGATTTGGGTCAGGCACACCATACTCTTCAAAGTAATATCTTTGCCCTTTAACACTTTTGAGTGATCTTTTGCAACAGATTTGCCAAGTGCAGTACATCATTCGCTATCTTGACGGCTGTTTCATGGGTGTTGATTGTGGAATGAAGTAAAATGGAGTCCTTGTCAACTTCAGTCTTTTCTCTGTTTATCATAATATTTTGGGTCTGCGATTTTTTTTTTTTTAATGTTTGAGTTTAATTCATACTGAAGGCTGTAGTGTTTGTTCTACTTCAGTAAGTGTGTCAAGTCTTCTTCACTTTCAACAAGCAAAGTTGTGTTATATGCATGTCGCAGGTTGTTAATGAGTCTTCCTCCAATCCTGATGCTGCTTTCTTCTTCATACAGTCCAGTTTCTCAAATTACTTGTTCAGCATAGAAATTTAATAATTATATGAAAGATTTACCCCTAATGCACACCCTCCCTGATTTTAAATTATTCAATATTCCCTTGTTCTGTCTGAACAACAGCCTCTTAATCTATATATGGGTGCCTCATGAGCACAATTAAGTATTCTGGAACTGCTATCCTTTGCAATATTATTCATAATATGTTATGATGCACATAATCTAATGCCTTTGCATAGTCCATAAAATACTGGTAAACATCTTCTGGTATTTTTGAGAGCCAGAATTGTTTATTTGACTATTTTAGTGATTCAAGTGCTGGCTGCGACATGGTATTATTCACTTTCAGCCAAGATCCATCTGACATCAGCAATAATATCCCTCATTCTACATCTTCTGAATATGGCTTGAATTTCTAACAGTTCCCTGTCTATGTACTGCTACTACTATATTTAGTTATTTTCAGCAAAATTTTACTTGTATGTGACATTAATGGTTTTGTTTGATAATTTCTGTGTTCTGTTGAATCACCTTTTTTTGGAATGGACACAAATGTGGATCTTTTCTAATGATTCACCACTAGGGGCCGCCAAAGGCTCCAAATAGTATTTCTATCTGCCTCTGACACTCCAAGTACCATGGAATCAGAAAGCTCATATGGCTCAAGTGGCAGAGTGACTTACACAGCAGCCTGAACCTGTTGCAGTCCCTTCTCCTGTTCCATGCTCTAGTCAAAACTGGCAACTTTTTGAGTCACTTGATAAATAATGCAGATTAGCACACACAAATTAGGGATATGTTGCCTCCAAAGTCCAAAGAGGTTCACCACACCTTGTATTTCCATTTCAGTTGTGGGAGGGCTCAGAAGCAATAATTAATCCTTCACTTCAGTAGAAATATCTCTACATGTCCCACACCCCTAGAAATTTCACTGAGGTGGAAAATGCCTGAATTTTTGTCATGTTAATTTCTCACCCTCTGGCATAAAAATGTTTTACCAATAAATTTATGGTAATTGATATTTCTTCCTTACTAGGTCCAGTCAGCATAATCCCATCAATGAATGGACCAATGTGACATCCTGTGGAAGGGAAAGACAATCAAGTTCCCTGTAGATTAAATTATGATGCAGTTCTGGAGAGTTGATAGATCTGTAAGGTAGGACCATGTACGTGTATTGCTGGCTTTGTCAGTTGAAGGCAAACTATTGCTGGATATCTTTATGAACCAGAATTGACAAAAAGTCACTGGCCATGTCAATAGCTGCATAACAAGTACTGGGAGATATATTCATTTGTTCAAGCAATAAAATCACATCTGGAACAGAAGCTGAAATTGGAGTCACACCTGGTTATAAGTTTACAATAATCCACAGTCATTCTCCAAGATTCACCACTTTTCTTTCTTTCTTTTTTTTTTTTTTTGCATATGCTAAATAGGCAAGTTAAATGGGGAAGCAGTTGGAATTACCACACCTGCATCATTAAAGTCCTTGATGGTAGCACTAATCTCTTTAGTCCTTCTGGGAATATAATATTGTTTTTGGCTTACTCTTTTCTGGGTGGGAAAGTTACTTCCACTTGGCTTTTCCTACCATAAGCAGCCTTATTCCACATGTCAGGGATCCAATTTGGGGATTCTGCAAGTGGTTGAGTATGTCTACTCCAATCATGCATTCTGGAACTGGGGAAATCACTTCAAGTCTTATCCACTATGAGCCAAAACTGAGCTAAGATTCCATTAATAATTTGACCTCCATATGCCCCCACTCTCACTGATGGGCCACAGTGACATTTTGGGTCTCCTGAAATTAGTGTCAATTCAGAGCCAGCATCCAGTAATCATCAGAAACTTTTGACTGTTTATTTTTCCCCAATGAATAATCTCTCTCACAAAAGGCTATAGGACTCCTTGGGGAATGGTAGGAGAAAGATTATCAGTATAAAATTTTGGCAGTGTAGTAAGGTCCTTCCTTAAGGAGACCTGGCCCTTCCTTCATTCAAGGGGTTGTAGGTCTGTAAACTGGCTCAAATCTGGGACTTGATTGAGGGGGTGTGACTATTTTAGTGATTCAAGTTGAACTGTCCTTCACTTGACCTAGAATTCTTCCACTTATACAGATCAAGTAAACATTTAGTAGATTTCCCATTTATTTCACTCCTAGGGACACTATGGCTAAGTAGCCAATACCATAAATTCATATCAGTCAAACTGTTCTGATACCCATTGATATGTTTCAACAAGTGGATGCTGCACTGGAGTCACTCACTTGGCTATGCCAAGAGATTTGAAAGACAGCTACCCAGCCAAATGAATGGAAGAGATCCATATTTGTGCACTTTCCAAAGAAAAGTGATCCCACAGAATGTGGAAATTATCAAACAATATCATTAATATTGCACACAAGTAAAATCTTACTGAAGGTAGTTCAAAAACGGTTGCAGAAGTTATGTGGACAGAGAACTTCCAGAAATGAGAGCTGGATTGAGAAGAGGATGTGGAAAGAAGGATATCATTGCTAATGACAATCTTGTCTGTCAGCAAAGAATGCCAGAAAGATGTTTATTTGTATTTTACTGACTATGCCAATGCATTTGATTGTGTGGATCATAACAAATTATGGATAACATTGAGAAGAATGGGTATTCCAGAACACTTAATTGTACTCATGGGGAACCTGTACATAGACCAAAAGGCTGTCATTCAAACACAACAAGAGGATACTGCATGGTTTAAAATCAGAAGGGGAGTGCATCAGGGTTGTATCCTTTCACCATACTAATCTTTATGCTGAGCAAATAATCAGAGAACTGGATTATATTAAGAAGAATGTGGCATCAGGATTGGAGGAAGAATCATTAACAACCTGCAATATACTGATGACACAAGTTTGCTTGTTGAAAGTGAAGATGACTTGAAGCACTTACTAACAATGATTGAAGACTACAGTCTACAGTATGGATTACATCTCAATATAAAGAAAACAAAAATCCTCACAACTTGTCCGATAAACAGCATCACGACAAATGGAGGAAAGATTGAAGTTGTCAAAGACTTCATATTACTTGGTTCTACAATCAACACCAATGGAAGCAGCAGTAAAGACATCAGAGGACATAATGCATTGGGCAAATCTGCTTCAAAACACCTCTTGCAATTGCAATTCAAGAGCAAAGATATCTCCTTGAAGACTAAGGTGTACCTGACACAAGCCATGGTATTTTCAATTGCCTCATATGAATGTGAGAGCTGGGCAATGAATAACGAAGACCAAAGAAGAGTTGATGCTTTTGAGTTGTGGTGTTGTCAAAGAATTCTGAAAGTACCATGGACTGCTAAAAGAACTAATCTTTCCTGGAAGAAGTATAGCGGGAATACTCCTTGGAAGTGAGAATAGGCAGAATTCATCTCACTTACTTTGGTCATGTTGTGAGAATGGATCAATCCCTAGAGAAGGATATCATGCTTGCTAAAGTGCATGGTCAATGAAAAAGGAGATGGCCCTTAACAAGTTGGATTGACACAGTGGCTGCAACAATGGACTCAGGTATAGCAGGTATCATGGAGCTGGCACAGGGCCAAGTGATGTTTTGTTCTGCTATACATAGGGTCACTGAGTCAGAGACAACTCAATGGCACTAAACAACAACAACAACATTCTGATTACTGCTTTAACTCTACTGTCATTATGGTAACAATGCCCACCTTGTCTTTGCCCATTAAGTGCTGCCACTTGGCTTCTACCATGATGGGATATAATCAACCATATTGTAGTTAGGTATCTTAATTCAATTAGGGCAATTCCCATCGTCAACTCTGACTTACATAAAATAGCCATCACAGAAGTCTTCAAGATACTGAGCCTCTCTTCACAAAATTTGTTCCTCATCGTTGTGGTAAAAGACGTGTGCTCTTGGCACTCTATGTGTGGGTCTATGGGTCTAATCTGATAAATTCACTCTAACATGCCAATTTCCCTAAGCTTTTGGAAACTTTCTTCTACAGTGTACCAAGGCAGGTCTTATATTTCTACTTGACTTAATGTTGGCCACCACATAAGTCATTCTTTAGTAAACCAACCAAAGAAGGTATTAGACCCTTTCCTAACCTCTCAAGCTGGAACGTTGAATGAACAATCTGTGCTTAGTAGGCCCAAATCAATAAACTCAGACTTATCCTTGCATCATTACCCCACACCCTTAATACCATTAACACACATATTCTCCAGACTTCTCTTTGTATATATTAGAAAAATCTAGCAGTTCTTTTGGATTGCAATGTACCTCTTCCTGAGTCACACTTTGTATTTCTCCTTTTGGGACTTATTGGGATTTAACTCTAGTTATAAATCTAGAAGCAAAAATGGCTAGTGGGAATGGTCCCTGGGAACATTCAGCAATGTCTTGTAAGGCATCTGCCTCAAGTAATGCCTCAGAAAATGCCCCAGACAATGCCCCAGGCACCACCCCACATGATATTTCAGACAATGACTCATCCAGGCACAGAAGGATTAGTCTCATCAGATGGGGGTAAAAGGGCTAGTTCTGCTGGCAAGAGTGACTTGATGGAATTTAAGGGCTCAATGCACTCAACATCCTGATTATCTGTTTATACATTCCCATGCCAAGTTTCAGTATACTATTTCTTCCTGATCAATGCCTTACTTTAACTTCAGAAACTTTTGAAGTTTGGAATTCAATTGGCATTGTAATTCAGTCATACTTATGATAAGACTTGGGGTTTGGTTTTTGGCATTATCAGCTCTGTTACTACAAGAAATAAAGCTTTCTTTCAGGGCACAAATGGGAACTTGAGGTCTTTCATGCAGCACTTGAGTTGTGACTCTGAAGCCCTGAGCTCATCTCTCTTTCACCACTTTGTCTAGCATAAGTAGGACCAACCAACCAGCTTCCTTATACTTCTCATTCTGATTACAGAAAAGTCTTAAACAAGCAATTGTCCAGACCCTTGCTTCTCACCAATACTTGATCTATTGGTGGTGATATTTTGCCTATTGATAATTACCACATTACCCATGGATTAGCTGCATCCTTTTTACTAATAGAAGCAGAATCATCAACACCTTTGAGATTAATTAGACTTGAAAACCAATATAGAAAAGCCACCCTTACAATTTTGTTTCTCTGGAACCACTCTTGGTACCAAATATTTTAAGCTGGGTTCTCTAGAAAAGTAAAACCAGTGACGCTTACATATGTGTATATATAGAGAGCTTTATCTCAAAGAAATGGTTCACACAGTTATAGAAACTGTCAAGTACCACACCTGTGGGGTAGACATCAGGCTGGGGGCTTCACCTGAGTCGCACAACTGCAGGGGTTGATGAAGTCAAGCTCTTCAAATAAGATGGGAGCTGCTTGCTTACAGACTGTGAAGGTAACCATCCCCAAAGTGGTAGGCAATATTGCAGGCAACTGGTTAAGTCCAAGAACTGGAGGTCAGATAAGGAAGAGCCAGAGGTAGGATCCAGATCAAGCAAAATATCACAGAGCTTTGCCACAATGTCTATATATATTGCAAGAAGGCCACACCCTCAAGGCAATTCTCTTTCAACTGACTGGCTGCTCATGACAGATCTCACCATGGAGGTGATGATATTATATTAGATCTCGTCATGGAGGATTACTATATTATAAGTGCCAAACTACTGAGAAACAAGGCCCAGCCAAATTAACATACAAGCTTAATCATCACACACATATGCAAACCTAGTTACACTCCTCTCATTCTTTCGTTGGCCAGTCATCTTCTCTGAATTCTGAGACAATCATCACAGTAACATTCTCTAATTTCAGTCAGGGCAGCATATACTTGAACTGCTTGATTACTTTTCTCACCTTAGGTGCTCAGAAAGAGAAAAGCAAAAGCCTTGAAACTAGTTCAAGAACGTCTGTGCTGACTTCTTTTCTACTCCAGCAGAGAGCACATTGATTGTCACCACCAAGCTCATTTTCCCATCTACCTACACACTATATTCCATTTTTCCATCTACCTAAAAATATTGCCCCAGCAATATTTGGCATTAGTTTTTGCATTAAGTTTTACTCTCTGTGAAATTATTCTCATTAGTCTATATTCATGCTGTCTTTGATTTCATCTTTAAAAAGCAGACAAAACAAAACTCTCCTAACCTTCTTTTTCTTCCAACTACAGTCCCATTTCTTCTTCTCCTGTACAATAAAAATCCCGAAAAGAGTTGTCTGTTCTCACTGTCTTAGATTTCTCCTAGTCTCTTGTAAACCCCTCCAATCTGGCTTTCTCTTCCACCCTCAGAAACTACTCTCTCCACAATCACCAATGATATCCATTCACTGCTTAAATTCAATGGTGTGTTGTCAATCTTCATCTTACTTTCTTTCAATTGCATTTGACACAGCTAATTACTCCTTTCTTCCTTTCTCTAAAATATTTTCTTATTTTAGCTTACAGGATATTACACTTTTACATACCCTATAGATAGATGTACTTTCCTGGTTTCTCCTCATCTCCCCAAAATTTTAATGTTAGAGGTCTCACAGACTCAAACGTTGGCCCTCTCTACTTTTCTCTCTAGGCCTAAATTTTTACTGATTCCTGAATCTCTTCCCTGAACTCAAATCCCTCTACCTCACTCACTATTTGTCATCACTAACTAGATATCTCATAGGCATATCAAACTTGATATTTTCAAGTTGGAAACTGATTTCTTTCATCTCCCACCAGGCAAATTTTTCCTTCTACCTTTCTAATTCAGGAATGACAACTCCATCTGCTGAAAATACTCAAGTGAAAACAATTTAGGGCTATCCATTATGGGTTGAATTCTGTCCTACAAAAAGATATGGTGAAGTCCTAAACTCTGGTATCTGTAACCAAATGTGACCTTATTTGGAAGAGGGGTCTTGAAGATATAATTTATTAATGTGAATTCATACTGGAGAAAATTAATAATAATAACAATAATAAAAACTCACTGCCATCAAGTTGATTCCAACTCCTAGAGACCTGTCCTTGGATTTCTGAGGTGGTATCTCTATATCAGTAGATTGCCCAAACTTCCTTCCGAGGAGTGGCTGGTGGGTTTGAACCAGTATATTGGAGAAGGGTAGGCCCTAATCTATTATGACTGGTGTTCTTATAAAAAGAAGGAAGAGACAGACGAGCACAGAGATGCATAAGGAAGATGGCTATGTGACCAGGGACAGAGATCGGAGTGATGATGCCAGAGTCAAGGAAAGCCCGGGGCTACCCAAAAGCTGAAAGAGACAAAATAAAAGCTTTCTGGAGTTTCGGTAAGATGGAGGAATAGGCAGAAAGACTGCACAGACACTCTTCAACAAAGAAAAGGGGAACCAGTTAACACAGATACAGAAGATAATCCTGGACCCTTGACCCCTGAAGGGAAGGATATAGAAGTGGACTAAACTCCTACTAGCAGAAGAATTTGCATGAAAACACCAAAAAAGGAAACATACAGAGCTGCAGTCTGGCAGTGATCCTGACAGCACAGACAGCTTAGATATTGCCGAGTGGTGGTAGGACCTAAGTATTAACCTACAAATCAGCCCTGCTAGCTGAGGACTGCATGGAGGACTGCTCTGGTGGCTGGGAAATAAAAGGGAAAGTAGCGAAGAGGATGGCAGGCTGAGCTGTAGACTTCTCTATGTCCAGAGGGCACAGCCATTTTGAATGTTTAAAAATGGCTTGACCATTTTGGATATTTAAAATGACAGCATTCTCTCAGACTCCAGGGACTTAAGAACAGGCTCCACTTGCTAGGAACCACAAGGACATTCCAGACCTGTGCACTACTGGAAAGGTGTGACATTCTCCTTGTTACTCTTATATCTCATACCCTCTTGTTGTGGCCATCCCTCACACCCACTGACCTTCTGGCCTGGCAGGAATTCCATCCCAGTCTGTGTGCTCAGCTGGAGCCTGGGTGCCCTGCTCTGCCCCAATTTATTTTTTCTTTTTTTTGTTTTTTAGTTAATTTGTTTTTATTTGTTTTAAAACTACTATTATTAATAATACTTTTGTCCTTTTTTATTATTATTATTTATTCTTCCCCTTCCAGGTTCTAGTTTTCAGTTTTTTTTCTTTTCCCTGTTCCTGGTTGCATTTTTTTTCTTTCCCATGATTAACCTCATTCCTTGTTTTCCTTTTTGCATTTTTTGTTTTTCTTCATTATCATCCTTTACTTTTTTTCTCTTACTGCCCTCTCCCCAGATACTGCAGGATTTTTTTTTTTCTTCTTCTTCTTCTTCTTTTTTCCTTTTTCCCTTTTTTGGTTACTGTTCCTGTGTGATTACATTGTGTCTTTTTTGTCCATTTGCTTTTACTTTTTATATAGTTATTCAATTGTTATTTTTGTCTAACTGAGGGGAAGACAGCAACAACTACACCCACACCTCCTGCACTGTCACTACTGAGTAAGATTCACCCCTTCCTTCTTCACCAACAGGGCAATGATAAACAACTACCCAGAAAAGCCTGACTCACCCTTGGCTTCTCTTAACAAACAGTTAACAGAGATCTAAATATAACAATGCCACAATGTCTGGGAGACAACAAACCATCACAGTCCAAACAAAGAAGCAAGATAAAGTGGTAGAAACAGGGGAAGTAGTAGAAACAGACCCTGAACACATCCCTGAGGAAGAAGCAGCATTGGAACTCTCTGATAAGTAATTCAAAAGAATTATACCTAGGTATCTTCAAAGGATTGAGAGACACACCAAGGAAAACACAAGACAAAACCCTAGAAGAATTTTAGAAGAAAATACAAGAAAAAAAGTGACAAAATAAATGAAAAATTAGAAATGATTCTAAATCTACAGATAGAAACCAAGAAGATTAATACTAAATTGTCAGATATAGATAACACATTAGAAGGACAAAGGAGTAGAATTGATGCAATG